>NC_079156.1:99743692-100358192 GCF_947563725.1 Argiope bruennichi | reverse complement strand
GTCAAATTATTTTCATTAGCTTCTTGTCAAATATGGATTGTTGAAAATTATCCATTTGTTTCATGTCCTGGAAGTATAGAGGAGATTTTATTTCTAAATATTTTTTTTATAATAGTTCTATTTTCGCAAGAGTTCATTAGATAATTTTGCTAAATAAAAAAGGTTTAGCAATGAATCAAGCGATACCTCATTTGTTATGTGGAGTATTCACTAATATTTCGTTCGAAAAAGAATTTTGAAAATAAAGCAATGTAAAAAAAATATGTCTAAATGAAATTGAATGATGCCTTTTAAAGGGAAGATTCATTTTGCACGAGAAAAAAGATTACATATTCTTGAGTGGCAACAATGTAAACTTTTTATGATAATTTTTAGGAGAAAATTGCCTGTCCTGAAAAAAACTAACAATATTTTCCGGATAATTTATATTTAACATTTTTATGTTATGAATCCTTTTTAACAAACAAAAAAATTTAATTGATGAATAGAATCTACTAAGAATTCTTCTATGATTTTTTTTTCAGTGTTTTGAAAATAATCGTTTGATACAGTGCTATCACAGAAATAAGCTATTCATTGATTTTTATTTTCAATTTATATTTTTATATTTTAGTTTTTGGATTCTTTACAGTTAACTTTTATTTTTTAATTTCATTTTTATCGACATCTGTGTGACTGTATTTCCTCGAATAAAAGCTTCACCTTTATCTAAGAACATTCTAAAATAAATTACATAGAATCGTTCATGAAAATTCTTAGCTTTATATCGTTGCGGCTTTATTTTTATTTCCATAATAACGGACTAAGCAATTAAAAAATGAATATAGTGATATCAAATTGTTTTATAAAAGTTCTTATTTCGGTAAATGGAATTATTTTTAAGGAAACATTGGGATTCATTCTGATTTCATGAATCTAAATGAAATGATTGATACACTTTAATAGATTAACTAATACAAATAATCTAGTTTAAATTCATTATAACTTTATTTAAATAATTTTACTTTAAGATGAATAGATTATTATTTATAAAAATTAATCCAAATTTCATAAAAGTTTGATAAATAGAACAAAGATCTGTTACCCTTATATTTTTATCCTTATATTTATAATACTGATTGTAAAGTCAAAATTTTTTATCATCTAGGAAAATTTAGGTATAAGCTTAATTTTTTAGAAACTTAAATATTTGGGGATAAAAAGGATATGAGTAATTAAAGTAATTTGACTTAAAATATGTAACACAAAAAAATGCCTGAATTAAACTTACTTATTTGTTTTGCAAGAATGCAAAGCTAAAAAGAGATGTTCTCTTTAAAAGGTATTGTAATTAGCATTAATTTATAACTAAATATTAGTAAAAAAAACGCTTAAAGTGGATTTTAAACTTAACTGAAATCTATTTTACATGCTTTAAAATTTCGTAAAAGTTAGCAATTTTTGAATCAATATTTTCTTATTCTTAATACTTTATAAATATTTGTAAAAAAGTAATTAACAATACTGCATACAAAATTGGACTATAAGATGTTCTGAATTTAGAATAAAAATACTTGACTATTTTGTTTTTGAGAAGAATTTTATTATAAAGACAGATAAAGTGAAAAACCAAGTTCCAAATATATTTAAGAATAAGCATATCAATAAAAAAATTCATCCTACTTTTGATTTTATAAAAAATAAACAGTATTTTTTTTTTTGTAAAATTTAAAAACGAATGCAAATATTTAAGCATTTGCTATTATTCCAAAGTGCATATTAAGAAAACGGGAAAAAGTTTTTAAAAAAATACATCCTTTATCCTCATCACATTTCAAGCCGCATTTACTCACTATTTTCAGAATATTAATGACCTAAGTTTTAAAAATTGGAGCGTGTAAGCCTTCTGTAATTAACTGCAATTCTTATTTCAAAATAATTAAAAACGTTGTTTTCATACTATTGGTAAAAATATCAAAAAATATTCTTTAAAAAGAGTAATAAAATTCTAAAAAAAATATTCACCTTATTTGAACCACGCTCTTCAGAACAGAATTTAACATAAATTGAAAACGATTTTTAAAACAATAAATGAAAATTCTAAAAGTTATTCACCTCAATTCAATCACTTTACTACTAGATCGAACACATCATTCGAACACTATCTCCTAACGAAAACGGAAAGATGAATGAACTGGCGCGAATATTTTCGAATTCCTCCTCCCCTCCCTCTATTTTTCCTATCCCCCCTCAGTCTCCGTAACCATGGCATCGGTGGACTTTGTATCTATACACAATTCTCGTCTACAAATTCTACCTCTTACGAAGAGCTATAATATTTATTGGTCAACTCCGTTTTTTTCGCTGCCCGTGAGTGGAATATATAGTCAAGTGACGTGTTCATAGTCATGGTGACTGCTTTTTTAGGCTAGTAGTGATTTTTAAAAACGATAATTGATATTGGAACCGGAAGGTTAGGCCAGATTATCTTTCGCAATGAAATCGTATGATACGCTTGAATAAAAGGCGCCGCCCGTTGACATTTAGTGCTGGAATTTTAGCATTTAGTTATGCTGTGTTTAAATTTTAACCAAAATTTGTCCTTCTGTTAAAAATGGATTTTCATGGAATATTCAGTGCTGAATTTCAGTTTCATTTTTTCGTAAAGAAAGTATTGTATTTATCAAAAAAATCTAATTTTTGATAAATTTTAACATTTAGCATTCAAATATTAAAACCACATTTGAAGATATTTTCTTTGTCTATGTTTATGTGAATATGTAATTAGAAAGTACTGCAAAATAACATGTAATCTTAATACAATTGATGTAGATTTATATTAAATTTCGATACTAATTCGTCATCAAATAAATATCAAATAAGAAAAATAAATTAATTAGACTTCAAGACACACAAATTAATTCCAAACTAGCCACCTTCAATGACCAGTTGTTCATCCAATTTACTAATATTATTTATTTAAGAGTGTAAACCAACTTTGAACCTATCATAAAAACTATTATTTTAAATTATGCTTCCATACTAAACACAGATTATACTAATTGGTTTATTTTATTTAACAAAGAGAAAAAGAAAAATTGGTGATATCTATCCAGTTGTTAAAACAAGAAGTGCTGTTTCAACAACTGGAAGATATATCGCAAGGTACCTTGTACAAGATATATCGCAAGGATTTGTTTTGAGATATATCTTGTACTATGTAATGGACATTGATGATGTCATGTACTTGACCTGTACTGTAATGTGTGTGTGTGTGTGTGTGTGTGTGTGTGTGTGTGTGTGTGTGTGTGTGTGTGTGTGTGTGTGTGTGTGTGTGTGTGTGTGTGTGTGTGTGTGTGTGTGTGTGTGTGTGTGTGTGTGAGTCTGTGTGCGTGCATGAGTGCGTGTGTGATTTTTACGTCATCTTAAAATCCAAAATATTATCTTTTTTATGACACTAATTTTAAAAAATTTCTGAATCTTCCCAATTTGTTAAAAATTGTTACTTAATTTTTATCAATAGATTCCATTTTTGCCCCGAGATTCAAACCATTTTCAGTGTCCACTTATCGAATTATTTTCTTCCATTGTTGTAAGCTAAGGAAGACGGATTCTGCTTAACACGTGTAGTTTTCCTGAGAAAAGTGAAGTTAAATATTGTGAAAATTAAAAGATAGCTTCTCTTAAAAAGTTAAGTTTTTAATAGCAGTATGATGTTATGGGACTGGACTCTTTTGAGATGATTCATCTGCACAAAGGACAGAACGTATTTAAGATTATTAAAATAATATCGTTTTGATACCAATAATAAATTGATATTTAAAAAAGTATTTCCTTGGGGAATCATGAATATTAAGTTATACATGATATTTAATCGAAAATAACACAAGCAATATTCCTGGCGATCCAATTGGTCGCCAAAGGCGGTTAGTCTGAAATGAAAATTTATGATTATGGTACAATGGTTGTGGCTAGTGAATTCTGACAAAAAATTTTCTAGTAGAAAATATACATTGAAGTGATATACTTAAGATCTTCTTCGGAGTTGGACATGGTTAATGGTACACCAGCATTGATAAAGTATCTAAAGGTCGAAAACTTATACATGAAATAAAAATTTACGATATCGGTTCCGTAATTATGCCTGAGGAACGCTGACATGCCCCCCATCCCATAGAGAATGTAAAACAGTATTTTGTGATATCTCTTGAAAAACGATAGGTAGTGTAGAGCAGGCGATAACTGAGAACATATTTAAGAATCAAACTCTTTCATATAAAAAAAAATATTGGTCAAATTGGTCGAGCTTACTGCTACCGAGAGATTGGCTTTCTGATTTTCCTACATATACATCTGAAATACATAGATTTTTATGTTTGATTATTCTATCAGCGGTCATTTAGTAGTAGAATTGAATGAAACGTAACATTTGAGTTGATTTTTCATAATTTCAATCTACATATAATACATATCTGTAACAATGGCCGAAGAAGTTCGAATTTTTTGTCACTTAAAATGAATGGCATTATAATGCCCCATCGTTGTGACGAGGTATCGTAATTATCTGAGGGGAAAAAGCCAAAAGAGAAATCGTGGCAGAGAGGAAGTGATTGACTAGCGTCGGTCCGAGAATGTTAATTTTTGTATTTTGATCAGCCAAGAATTGAAGGATTTTTGATATTCTCTAAGCCAAAGCCATTCATATATGGATATTATATATGATTCTATATAAGTTCGATAACTGACAAATGTCGGTAGTGAATGCCAGCATTCTTATAATCGCTTAACATGCATTCGAAATACCTGCTAAATATCATTTCATACATCATTAAATATTGACATTCATCATGCACTAATAGTGAATTTTGAATAAAAATGTTTCCATTAAATTAAAACAAAGCTACAACTTTTTCAAGTCATAATTTATTATTAAAATATATTATGGTAAACAGGGTGTTCCAAAAAAGTAGAGCAAGCTTTTATTTTCGTAAATATTGCACTTAGACATATGCTCCCAATAACAAAGTTTCATGAAATGAGGTATGCAATTATATAAAAACACTTCTGTAGAGACCGATAATAAAAATTATAAAAAATTAAATTTTTATACATTTTCCATAATGTAACAGTATTTGCAAAATGTTCTCTAGCACACCTAAAGTTTCACTCATCTCTTTACAACATTTGCATAGATATGCTCATTTTTAAATTTAGAGGGATTAATCACATATTTAAATAAAATCATTTATTTCAGAAGTACTAATTTATTTAATAAGTAAAACTATTATATGTAAATGTTTCCCTGATTTTACATCACCCAATCACCATGTTTTCAAAAATTATGCATAAAGTTGATTAACTTCAGAATAAAAAAGTGTAGAAAAACTTGAAAACTGAACATTTAAAACATCTCAGAGAAGTGCTGAGATGGAATACCGAACATGAAAACAAAATTCGTTGCTCGCTTTTGTATACTTTCTAATAGAATGACATATTCTGTAACAAGAAACTTTTGGACATGCAGACGATTCATGGTGTATGCAGTTGTAACGAATTCCATGCGTTTTTTTAGAAAACTTATATACCGAACAGTTAAGTGATTATAATCTACAGGATCCTTACTTCCCTGGAGAGGATGAGGCTCTGTATATGCTATACAGAAATTGAAATATTGGCTTATTTTTCAAGTTATTCTCTTGATGAAGTACGAGCAGTGCAGAGAATTTTTAAATCAATAACTATCACCTTAATAATATTCGTGGTGTTCTTAGACTGATACAACAGGTTCATCGTAGTGGCTTCGTTTCTATAAATGTGAGTGTAGCATTTTTAGAAACTCTTTGGTTGGTTCATTTTATATGCTGCTGAATAGTGATTAATATATTAGAGTTAGTTTTGATTCGCATTATGCCTGAACTAAGGCATGAGGTGGTTTTGAAAACATATACTCTGATGATATTTGCCAGGGAATTCGTAAAGCCTGTCATTAAATCTTAAGGATAAACTCGAACGCTCAATTCACTTATTTGTTGAATTGCATTCTTTAATTTAGATATTGCAAAAAGAATTCTGAACGTCGAAAAAGAATGCAATTCAATAACTTGTCAATGATTTGTATGGGCGTCGAAAATGTTCATTTTTAACAAGTTTTTAAGCATTTCAATTAATGTATTATCTAACCATTTTTAAAGCTTAATAGAAATTCCTAAATGCGTTATTTTTTTCTGATATTCTGCTCTTTATATAATCTTTTTATAAACATTCTTAAAAATTGCAACTAAAATCTCAATCAAACACCGACCAGTGGTACTGAAAAATGGATTTGCCTTTTAGAATATTGCAGCAAAATTTTACAGGCAGAAACATGAATCACTGTGTCCTTATAAATGATTGCAAGAAAAATATTTTTACTCATTACTTTTTCATTATGAGGCCTGTATGAAAATTTAATTTTTCTATCTTTTTATTATATCTCTTTACAGAAGCCAAAATAATTTAATATATTTAGGTATTTATTTGATACAACTTTGTAATTGAAAGCATATGCCTAAATGTAACATTTAAGGACATACAGTAAAACATTGCTTAATCAGCCCGTTTCACAAAGGGTAATCGTTTAACGAGCAAAACAAAATGGGAAAAAAGTGACGAGCTTAACGGCTAATGTTTCGCAGAACGACTAACGCCACGTGCTGTATTTGCCTACTATCAATCAGTGTTGAACGCTGATTGATAGTGGCAAATACAGCACAATTGATTGTTTGCGTATACAGTGTGAATACAGTGATTGATTGTTTGAAAAGAACCTTTATATTTATATGGAAGAAATTTTGGCCAGATAGCGACGATTCCAAAGGATTTGAGCCTTAATCAAAAGATATTTTGATTAAGGCTCAAATATTTTGCCTCTGGCCAAGATTATGGGACTGGAGGTCGACAACAACGACATCGATGTTTGACAGAACCGGCCTTCTCTATGAAGGGGCCCGGGTGCAAGAAGCCATTTGGGGCCCTAATTTATTGTCAAGTAAAAAAAATACAAACCCGAAAACATATTATTAATGCATGTTTATTTAATGCGTGATTTTGTTTTTGCTAATACATCAAAATTAATTTGCTAATTCAGAAAAATTACAATTTTTTGCAATTTCTTTTTCGATGCTTAATTCAGCAAGGGTATTTAAGCGTTCTGAACACATGCTTGACCGAAGATAATTCTTTTTTAATTTTAATTGGCAAAATGAGCACTCAGCACTTGCTATAATAACTGGCAACTTAAAGAACAGTTTTAACACAGTTATAGTATTTAGAAATAATTCATTATAATTATTATTTAGTATGCATTGCAATATGTCTTGTGCGTTATTTACATCTCTTTCATTCAAAATCAAATCAAGTAACAAACAAATTTCTTAGATTAGGTTTTCATCTAAATCTGTGGTATAAAACTTAACAAAGTTTTTGAAATATTTCTCTAATTCATATTTTGTGTCTTATGACAAAGCCTGACGACAGCTATGAAATACTTTCAATAGCTCTTAATCTCTCAGAATAAATTTCAATTTTTCTGGCGTCTTTGTGGTTTCTAAGGATTTAAGACTGAAATCATGTATAAAGCTTAAAGGATAAATTTAGGAAGAAGGTATATAAATTATTTATATCATCATTTTTCAAAATATTAAGTTTTTTAATGTATAAAATAGATTCCTAATTAAAGATGAGTTTAACAGAAAATGAAAAAAATAATTAAAATTATTAAATGAAATACTAATTATATTTAATACATTCCGTATTATTAAATGTTTACAAAATGAAATATTACATTTTATTTTCCAAGTTTTGAGCATTATTTGTGGCACTTGAAGCTTCAATTCAGTTTCTGGATATTTTTTATAGTAAGACACAGTAATTAAAGGTTCGATAAGACTTAAGATTAATGTCCAGTTACTTGCAAAACATGACAAAATCGTGCCAACTTTCTGAAAACTCGTCAACAGTCAATCAAATAAGAGCGGGTTGACGGTGTACTTAGCCAGGGTTTATAATAGTTAAAAAATATAGTTTATATATAATAGTTTAAGTATAGTTTCATAGTTTGCGCTTATAACAGTTTTTTTAAAAATTCGAACTCCATGTTTTGACGAATCAGCACGTTTTAGATCTCTCACAGTGTTTCAGAAACTTATTTTTTTAAAAAAATAAAATCACGTCTAAGAATGAGCACAATTATATAAAAGCGTTTTCAGCTTGATGGATGAAGTTTTGTATATGGTCTCTACTTCAGATTTTTAAATTTCTATCAAATTTTGAACGAAGTGCATTCGAAGGAAATTTGTCAATTCGGTGGTAAGTAATTTAACACGATAGCAACAACGAAGAACGCTAAATGAGTAATATTTGATGTACAGATTTTACATCTTATGATGTCGTGTCCGTGTTACAAAGGAAAGAGAAGTCCAGTAGCTTCTGAAGGTAAAGACCCCTGAATACCCGAGGGCAGAAGTCTGATTTCCACCTCATATGAAGAAGACATTCACACAGACGGTTGCACAACTTCTTTTCACAGTGGGGAATTAATTAAGGAAATTAATTAATAATTCAGACACCTCATAGATAGAACACAAGGGGGGAAAACAACCATGCCCGAATCAGGACTCGAACTCGGGACGCCCAGATCAGAGGGAAGACGCGCTACCCCTAGGCTAGCACGCCGGCGAGTTAACATCTAAAGTATTTCAAATTTGGATTGACCGTCTGTCGATCTACTCGTTCACAAGCATGTAAACGTAATAACAGCAACTTAATCTGATCATTGATCTTATCATTTAAATAGTTTGGTATGAAATTTTCAGTTTCATTTCTTTGACAAATGAGCGTCCAAAATGCATATTCGGTTTTCTTCATTATTCTACGAAGCACTAAAGAAGAAGAAAAGCTCCTGTAAGGGATTTTGAAAATTGGTTCTTCTTGAATTGATGTTTTTTTCTGCATTAGTTTCGTATGAATTTTATCTTTCAGCATATTTTTTTGCGTTTCTTCTCTTTTTCTTTCACTCTTATTTTACATTTCACTTCATTTGTTTAACTAATTACCACACTAATACGAGATGGCACTTTACCTCAAATACAGCACAGGGCAGAAACTTATTTCTTAACATATTAAGTAAAAAGGTAATTTATTCTCAAATTTTACTCATCACATTTTTTACAAATTTAAATCAATTCCAATCTCGATCGATAGTATTCGTTTTAAATCCCTCATGAAAAATTTAGTTAATATTCAAAAATATATATAAATTAAAACCCACATTATTTAATTAAATATTAACTCCCTTTTGCCCCCCTCTAGTATTCTATGCTTGATTATTAGATTTATTCCATTGTAAACTTAGTAATAATCATTGGTTATATTTCAGTTGTTATTGGATGCAGAAGATTTCAACAATCACTCTTATTATTGTTGTTAGCAGAAATATTAATGTTTAATATTAAACAAACGCACAAATTATAAACAATATAATAGATGAAACAATGAATCCATTTTCTGCTGCTTTGTTAAGAATCATTTCTCTTTTTGCAACTGATCGTTGTGTGACTTTTTTTTGCTGAGCTATGCTTAGTGTGTGTTTTGAACATTTCAATGAGGCTACGGCCATCATTGGATGGATCGTCTTTTGGACGATCTTGGAACTGTTGAAATATTACATGTTCCCTCACTTACCCTCAATCGGAGATCTGTTTTTCGATCCCGATTTGGATCAGGATGTTTATACATCACCTGATCCACCTGCGACTAGAGTGGAATCCGTTCCAGTGGTTCGCTCATACATGGTATTTAGGATTTGCCAGGCTTTAGAACTTCCTGCGAAATTGGCTCCATCTGCTACCCAGAAGTCAGATATCACTGTTGTAGAATCCTATATGGTCTACAAGCTGTGTTCTGCTTTGGGTTTGCCTGCACGGATGGCTCCTGTCGGAGTGCCAGTTGTAGAATCCTTTGCGATCTATCAGTTCTGCTTAGCCTTGGATATTCCAGTGAGATACCGGTCGCAGAAGGACGCAGTTTAACATCAAAGCTGTCGTCAGCTGCCCGATGCAGTTTTCAGATCAGAACTGTCTTCGGATGCAGCGATGGAGGGTGGGTGGGCGGGGAACAAGAGTAGCCCACCTCCACGTGGTGTTCCCTGGGCAACGGTGCATTTCTTTGGAACTGCATCGGCTAAGAGGCTACTCAAGTATGAAACAAATAATGAACTTTTTATTTATTTTGACAAAAATACACACCTAATTTTTGATTTTGCGTTTTAATGCTCCAAACTTTCATTACAAGCATCAAATTCAGAACATGCAGGAGGTGTATTTATGGTATCAACAACTTCAATGTTTTTTAGATATACGTAAGAATTATATATTTTTTTATCCTAAAAAATAAAAAAAAATTTAAGATATGTATTTGACTAAGAATTATTATAGAACTCACTCATACAGAAAATCAGTAGCGTTGACAATCATAAATCCGATGGAGGAATCTTACAAAGGTTTGAATTTGAAAAATTATAGTGACAAAAATTTACAAATTCATAATATAATTCGTCGCCATATATTTATAGCTGGTTATGACAAAGTAGATTAAAGGGCTTTAGCTGGTGTGTGGACGATTGTCGGAATCACCAAAGAACTTATGGGACTGAATTCTGTGTAATAGCAAAAAACTGCGGAGGGGATTTTCTAAGAAGAGATGGAAATAATAAACTCAACAGAACAACAATCTTCCAGTGAAATAAGGGAAAACATGTGATATTATAGCATTGTGAATTGTGAAGCATCACCCGAATAGAACAGTTGCTATTCACCCAGCAAATTCATTTATTATAACAATTAACATATTTTTAGACAATTTTCTTACAAGAAAAAGTATACAATACAAATAATGAATTATATTATTGTAAAATTATTTATTTGTTTGTTTTTTTCAGGACAAAAGCTATAGTTTATTTTATATGGATTCCTATGGAAAAAATTGGCCTCTCTCAACGAATATTTTGCATTACGAGTACGATTCGGGAACAAATTATACTCGTTTAGCGAAATTTCACTGTAAACGCTTGTTCTAATTTAGAGGGATATGGTGTTCCAGG
Source organism: Argiope bruennichi (assembly GCF_947563725.1). Lineage (NCBI taxonomy): Eukaryota > Metazoa > Arthropoda > Arachnida > Araneae > Araneidae > Argiope > Argiope bruennichi. Next base: position 100,347,076 of record NC_079156.1, on the reverse strand, counting down.
GTGTCACTTTTTTTTGACACCCTGTATGTCAAAATGGAATGAACAAACTGAAATAACAGCGTATGTAGATAAACTGTTACATCTAAAACGAACTATATATTGTAAATGAGAAAAAAAAATATTACCGATAATAAATTTACCTAGTTATTCTATTTCTTGCAACAACTTGAAGAGTTACATTCGCCTGTTTGGCTGCTGCTTCACCATTTATTTTTTCAATTTACATTTTACTGCATTTCACTTTACACATAATAAAGTGCAACTTATTGTTTCATTTTATTATCTTATGCTTGTAGAAGTACACCCTCGATGATTCAACGATGTTTAAGAATGTAATCTAATATTCGGTCGTTCGCTAACTTGTTTATTATGAGCTTTGAGCTTATTGTTATTATTATTATTAATCATTATTTATTCCTTATTAACAGTTACTAACTTTTCCTTGCTAAAATTTTGATTATATAATAAAAATATAAAAAAGCATTTGTTAATGATATCCTCTTAATCCATATTGGATTTGAAAACCTAACGTCACCCAACTCCCAATAAGAGGTATTTGATGTCGGAGATGTTTCTCGTGCATTGTGAATATGAGTTCATTTGTATAAAGAATAACTAGAAGCAACATTTTTCGAAATAGGATTTTCAGAGTTTTTAGTTCATTTCCAAAGAAAATTAAAACTCTCTATGTGTCCAAACTTTTTTTTTTGCCTGGAATTATTTATTTTTATCGCTACACTTTAATAATCGTCTGAATAAAAATAAAACATAATAAGCACAAGATATTAATATTTTTTTAATTTTTAAATCAATTATTCATGCGATAATATTATTATCACGGTGGAAAACGTACACATGGTGTGGGAAAAATAGGAATTAAATCGTGCTCATTAAACACTGCTAAAATACCAAAAATTCAACAAATTTTATGACTAAAAAGTTTACGTAAATAATTAAAAATAAATAGCACATGAAAAACATTCCTTTGGTGAGTTTTTTTTTTCTTTTTCCTTTTTATTTATTTTGTATAAGCCAATGTAAGAATAATAAATCAAGGACAAATACATGAGCACTGCAATTTTTAATAGTAGATTTATTTTCACGTAGATGGCAGCACGTGCTCATTTGATCGTATGCTTGCGAATCTCAGGTGAAACAAATATGGTAATTTTTCAGAAACTTGAAAATAAAATGTAATTAATTATGTTTGGAAACTCAGGAAAGGCGAATCTTTGAAATAAAATTTAAAATATTGATAGAAGTAATAGTGCCATAAAACAAAACTGAGAACTGATTTTTTTTTTTTCGAGAACGTTTAGGTTCTTATCCTTTGTCCAGCAATCCAATTATCTTATTGAATAAAAGTACCGTTCTATAATCTCTTATTTCTATAAATATTATTCAGGTTTAGTACTAACCCAAAAAAACTTAAGACCTTCTGCAAAATTCTGGTTCGAAACTTTCACAAAATTATCGAAATATTTCAGTGTTGATCACAATATTATAATAATAAACATCGTGAATTTTTAAATAAATAATTTTGTAAATATAATTCGGTCCAAGAAAGCTTGAGCAAATTTTGCAACTATTTTTCTCGGAACCAGCACAAAATAATTACAGATGAGCATTTCATAAACATAATATTATAATAAAACACTGAAAATTTAAGAAAAAACAAATCGCTCTAACTCGATATATCTAAAAAGTGGCAAGCCAATTTAATTTCAAAATCTAACTAACTTGCAGAAAGAAATGTATAAGTATATAGTACATAAATCATAATACAGCATTCAAAGCCAACTTGGCATGCCAATTGTTTTATGACTATAATAGCAAGTTAATTAATTGCACTGCATTGTAAAAATTGATGCATTTCACAAAAATAACAAGCAACTGCAGCGGATTGTATTAAGCGAGGATAGAACCTGGGACCTTGAGGTTCACAGCCGAGTAACAAGACCACAAGACAAAAGCAATTGCTCGTGTTTCGTAGCTGTTATCTGGCTTATAAGCTTTTCACCCCACAATTCTTATTTCAATGGCACTGAAGACAAATATTTAGCCACATATATCAGACAGGATATTGTTTATGGGCATTAGTGTCATTGCTAATAATAAATGTGCAGTGCGGCATATGAGAACAATTGTCATTTTTTCAAGAACTCAAAGATCAATGCAAGATAAATGCCGGATACTTGACATTTCCAGATATTCAATAAACAAAAAAGTTGAAATTTTTCTAAATGTATATTCGCCTCAATGTTACTCATTAAAAGAGCTTTCAATCCATCAGCGGACTCGTGTCTTATGGTAGTAAATACATTCTTAAAGAAACATTATAAAAATATTTTGGTAAATTTAATTTTAAGATACTTATAGAGAAAAAGATATTTGTCACATAAACCTATTAGCAATGATTCTCGATATTCTTTACAAGAGATGTCTTAAATATTGTACCAACATTTGCGGACATTTTTTGCTATTTGGAAAGAAGCTTTACAACATAAAATTAAAAAACAATTATAATTATGGTAAAATCATGCCATTGAAAATGATAATTAATGTGATTTGCAGAAATATTATTCTACACAAACGACAATTCTATAAATAATTTATTTACAAAAACAGGAAAATGTAAATTATAAATATGTGAAAACACACACACACAAATCTACAGCACAGACAAAACAAAATAAGGCACATGGTAAGGTTTAAAAGTTCGATGAAAAATCCCGCATACTCGCACTTTCTCACAATTTTTGCGTTTTTAATTGAATTTCTACTGAATCCATTGGCAATGATTTGTCTTGTGGTTTTTCAGAGCTATTCATATTGACGTCCTTTGAAGAGCATGGATCCCATGGTTGGATGTCAGTCGATCCTAATGTGAGGAATACAATACCACTTCCAGCTCCAACACCAGCTGTGATTAGAAACATTTTTCCCCATTGGGCTAATGTTTGCTAAAAAAAAAAAAAAAAAAATGTATTTTTCAATTAAACTTTATCAGAAAAAAAAATAACAAATATTGATCAAACCTCAATATCATGGTATAAAGTTTACTTTTGCTTTTTACCAGTAGCCTAATACTGACTTTAAACTTTCGATGATTCTAGAATTTTTGTAACCCTGAAACGTAAATTTGGATTCACGCATTTAAGCAATAATGGGTTTTAAATTCCCATTATTCGACTAAATACATCTATCATCTCAAAATTAAAATTTTTAGAGTAGATTATACATTTCATAAATACCCCACCTGAGGAATCACCTCAGATATGAGGTTCCGAAGATTCCGGTATGGTGATTGATTGATGTGGAGTCGACTACCCACAATCGATGACGGAACGTGTTTACCATTGGAAGGATTGTACCGTGGCCGGTGATGGCTCTTAGGATTCAACCTTAATTTTCGCCAATGCTGTCGCGGCGGTTCAATCATTCAGATTTTATTCGTGTTCCGCATGGGGGATCAAAGTAATCAATGTGATATAACTTTCATAAATGCCATCCTTTTGCTTCAATGCAAATTCCCTATTACTTCAAAGGATATCGAATTTTTAAGACACACTTTTTTTCTTTGCTAAATTATAAAAAAAAAATTACAGAAAGGATATATTTTAGTTCAGTAAATCAAAGAGATAGTTTACTTTCTTTTCGAGTGTAACTAAAGTTAAACAGCTCATAAATCTCAAGTCCACAAGTCACTGACCTGTGCAATCACTATGATAAAATTGTCCTTTAAGATTGCACTGGGCGATAAAAATGTGAAAAATCAACTAAAACTACGATTTTTTTTTTATTTTAATCTTTTGTGAATAGTTAAATTGCGAATAATTGTTTGGGATTTGATATCTTTATTCGTCTGCTCGATATTAGAGTTTTTTTTATTATTTCCACTTGTTTATATTTAAACAGCTGCAGTATGTCAGATTTCGGTTTCACCAAGTACTGGATTTTTCAATTACTCAATGCGTATCATATTTCTATTTAAAAGCCTGAAACTTTTCTGTTATATTGTACATATAATGATATAATTTTGCATGAATAATTCATTTATGAATCTTGGAATTTTTTATTGACGACCTCAGACAATATTAATACAATAATTTCTTTAAAAAAAATTTTTAATGTAAAAAAATTTAAATTTTGAAGTAAAATTCATATATTCAATAAAGTGAAGTATGCAAAATTCTGTGTAGAATTAAAAACTATCTAAAAAGTCTGAAAAATCAGATTTATACTCTATCTTAATACGCATGGAACAATTTGTGTTATAACTTTTTTAACACATTTTTTTTTTTTTTTTTACCAAAAAAAATCAAAAAGTTACCAATGAATTTTTATGAAATATTTTTCCGTCATTAAACTGATATAATAAAATTGTCAGTAAATATCAAAACATTTTCTCAAAAAATAAGAAAATTTGGTTTCAACATCCAATGTGCCATGAATTGAAATTAGCGGAGGATTTCTAAATCAGACCAAACAGCTGCTTAAAGCAGTTAGGCTTAGAGGTACCTCAAAGAGATCGAGAAAAAAAAACTTTATTCTTCTAGTTATCAAAAAAAAAGTTTGTAAAATTACAAATTTTATGAATGATAAAAAAATATATATATGAGTGTGATATTAACGCTTTATCAATTATAATTTTTAAGTTCTTCTCTTCATTTCATTACGCTCTCTTAGTTATTAGAATATTTACTAACATCGATCGTCTGCTTTTATAATATTGCATACAAACGTGAGTACTAGACAAAATCGAGTAATAAAAGATAAATAAAAATAATTATATATTCCTAAAATTAATAAAAAATAAATCATTAGCTTACTGAAAATGTGCCTAAATGGAAAATAAATTGATCATTTTATTAAAAGAGGTCTTATTGTGAAGTGCCTAGGACTTTGTGGTGAAAAGCTTATAAGCCAGTTAACAGCTACGCTACACAAGCAATTCCTTTTGTATTGTGGTCATGTTACTGGGCTGCAAACCACGAAGTTCCAGGCTCTATCCTCGCTCATACCAATCTGCCACAACTTCTAAATACCTAAATCTATGACTGATTGAAATTAATAATATTCAATAGTATAAAAAATGTTTTAAATGCAAAATGTAAGAAGAAATGACAACGTTATAGGATATTATCCTATAATGTAAACATTATAAGATAATAGTTAAAGAAAATTATTACATTTATACAGGGCCTGAACTAAGGCAGGGGCGTACGGGGCAGTTGCCCCGGGCCCCCACATCAGAGGGAGCTACTAAATCGAAAAATATCATAGACAAGTTCTATGCACAGTTCTTCATTACTAAAGTAGTGAAGCAGAGGAGGGCCCCTAAAGAAATTTTTGCTCCGGGCCCCAATTAGGCTAAGTCGGGCCCTGCAGCTATATACAAACTATGATAGAAAGAGCAGGGTTTAGGAGAGGGAGGATAGCTTTTGACATAGTTGATTGAGCATCCAGTCCACGGGAAATTTTCAAAACTTAACCTATGACTTAAAAGTAGGCGTTCAGTAGAAAGACAGGAATGTATATCGATGATTTTTGTAAGAATGTTTAAGTAATATTTTGCAACGAAGCTGCATTCAATGAACTCATCATTTTGAGTTCATTGTCTAAATGCAATAGAAAAAATGAAAGATATGATGCAAACTGTAAAATGTATTACAGCTAAATATCTTTCATATTAACAGTATATTGCAATCTTTCTTTTAACTCTATTGATGAGTGAAGCAAGTGTTGAGAAATAGTACTGAATTATTTTATCCAACATACTTCTGAGTTATTTTGTCCAACATATTACTGAATTATTTTCCCCTGTAATTTTGTCTTCAAACATTTTCAACCATTTTCAGAGTTAACTTATTGAACGATGTTTAGAAGCTATTTTTAATAATAATTGTGAATTTAATTAACTGCAAAATAGTTGAAAAAAAGAAACATGTAATTTATGTTTATTAAACTTTTTTTTAATTTAACTTTTATCAAAAATTTGACAAATTATTCAACAAAATTAATTTTTTCGTTCTGATACGATATATACAAACGAATCATCTCAATCACATTTACAATTGAATTATTATTTATTCAAGAAGTAAGCTAAAAATATGAAGGAATTAAAATTTTAATTACATGAAACAAAAGTTATTATACTATATCTCTTTAGCCCTTAGCTGAAGTCATATCAAAAATAAAATTGCCGAATATATTATTTTGAATCTAAATCAAATATTTATTGTAATAATGGTTGTAATAATTTAAATTCCTACACCAATAGCGGTTTTCAGTGCAGCCAGATTAGGCAACTGCCTAGAGTCACTTAGCTGACAAAGGGCCGCAACAACCAAGTTGATTAAAAAGATGTTTTAGCCTCGTTAAAAAGTAAAATAAAATCCAATGAATTATGAAATATTAGAATATTATTAACATTTTTTCAAGCGAATAAATTATAAAATAAAAAAACATCCTATGAATTATAAAATATTAGAATACTATTAAAACTTTTTCAAGCGAATAAATTGCAAAATAAAATAAAATCTTATGAATTATGAAATATTAGAATACTATTAATACATTTTCAAGCGAATAAATTGCAAAATAAAATAAAATCCTATGAATTATGAAATATTAGAATACTATTAAAACTTTTTCAAGCGAATAAATTGCAAAATAAAATAAAATCTTATGAATTATGAAATATTAGAATACTATTAATACATTTTCAAGCGAATAAATTGCAAAATAAAATAAAATCCTATGAATTATGAAATATTAGAATACTATTAAAACTTTTTCAAGCGAATAAATTACAAAATAAAATAAAATATTAGAATATTATTAACACTTTTTCACGCGCAATCGGCAAAGTTTCTATCTGTTTCATTATATTCATTTAATTGTTGCAAATTTTATATAAACCTAAAGGCTGCTTAAATTATGTTTACAATCGTAAATGTCTCATATTCATGTATTATGATAAAAGAACAAATAAATACAAATATATTTTTACCTATTTATTAAAATTAAAAAATAAACTATTAATATGTTCAGTTAAAAATGCACTGAAATGTGAAAATAAATTAATTTATTAAAAGAGGGGGTTCATCTTAAATCCGCCATTGATTTCCACAAGTGATATGTTTTAAACAAAAAGACACTGAATGATTTCGAGCAATTCGAAACGAATTATTTAAAAGAAATCGAATTATTTTCTTTTCAGATCATATATCGAAAGAATAATTGGTTTGGAATTAAATCAAGGAGATGTTATTTGGATCTTTTCAGATCATATATCGAAAGAATAATTTTTGATTTGCAATTAAATCAAGAATCCAAATAACATGTCCTAGAGATAAAGATAGATGAGAAATTTGTTTCCAAGCGAACGCATGTGTCGAAACTTTAACCTTGTGAACTTCGAAATTTTGAGCTCTTTTCAAATAGCATAGATAGTTTTTTTTTTTTAAAGTTCACAGTAAGAAAAGTGACAGATTTGAGTAAGTGCCTCCATATCTTAACTAGAATGAGAATGATATTTTCTGCTAGCGTACATCTCCCTTCCAAACATGTACAAAGAAATTAAATTATGTTTCCATCTATATTTGACCTTCTAAATTTTGCTTTTATCTTTTTATGTGGTATATGTGCTTAATACTTCTCAATCGTTTTATGTTATAAACTTGAGCACGAAATACTGTTTCAAATCCATCTGATCGTCAAAATCTGATGTAACAGCAACAAAAAAAAAAGCATTAATCTGAAAAAAACAGTTTGAGCTTAAGAAAAATTGAGAGTATTAAGTGTGTAAATCAAGGTTTAGCCCTTTCTAGAACCGTGGGAAGTATGCTTCCCACTAAATTTATCAATCTTTGTATGAAATTATGTAGGTTGGCATAAGTTCTGACAAATTTTTTTAGTAAAACAGAAACTAATATACTTCAGTTCTTTTTCTCACACAAAATAATGTGTCTTCATTTTTACTTAATTATTAATTAACCAAATTAATTAATTAATCAAATTAAATTTATCTAATAAGCTAAATGAATCCCTTTCCTTATACTAATTTCAAGCCTAAAAATATTTTAACATAATATGACTAGAAAAAAATGGCCCTTTAAAGGATTAACTGAATTTTAATTTTATACAGAAAAAATATTATAATGTTAAATGCAAATACTTGGAAACAGCTGCAAAAAATAAAAGAATACGTTTATTTTTTAACTTTCTCCTATATGAAATTTAAAGTAAATATTGTAACTGACAAAAAATTCAAACTCAAAATGGTGGCAAATTTTTACGTTTTTGACCAACCGGAATTCGAAAAATATATCTGTTTGCCAGTGACAAAAATAACTTAAAAAACGCTTTGAGTGTAAATGGTAAAATTTGATGCATGATCTTTACATAAAATTTTTAGATCTTTATCAAATGTTGAATAAAATCTATTCAGAGAAAGTCTGTCTGTCCAACTGTTCGAATACAATTTAACACGATAACTACAAAACCAAAAGAACTAGATGAAAATAATTCGGTACGCATATTTGATATCTATAATGTAGACACTTGTTAAATTTGAAATCTAATCCAATGAGGGGCTGACCGTCTTTCGGTCTGTACTTTCAGAAACATATAAACGTAATAACTCGAAAATGCAGTGAGTTAAAAATATTATCTCTTTAACATCCAAGCACTTTTCAAGTGGCACTCCCTTTAACATCCAGACTTTCTCAGCGTGTCTCTGAAGGACATGGACTCGTCCTAGCTGAGGGGCAGTTACCCCCCGCACTCTGAAGTAATAAAACTGTCGACGCTCTACCTTGAATAATTGCCTTGCGGTTTTCGACAACGAGATTCATTTTCCATCCGCTTAAGAGTTTTATTCTAATGTATTTATATTTTTTAGTGTTAAGTGTTTCGCTCACCATCTTTGCGGGGCATTTTTCTTTTTACAAAAAATTTGAAATTTATTCTATAATTTAAAAAATAGTTTTTTTTTTTTTTTTTTCGTAAGTTTCATCTTAGGCTTCCAAACCATTTAAATAAAAACTGGCTTTACTAGCAATTTCAAAAACATCTTTATAATTCATTTAATTCTCAATAGGCTTTTATATTTTTTTGTTGCCAAAATTAAATAATATGTCATATATTACCATGTAAAAAAAATTTACATACTAATGTAAAACATACATTATACATATATCAATGCAATTACTACATTTTTTTTACATAGTATAGATGTCAATGCTTTTCAGTGATAAACAAGATAATGTTTTAAATCTTCATTTAATACCGAAATAAAAACAATCGTTGGATTAAAAAAAATGTTATTACTCTTTTTGAAAGATGTTTCGAAAATAATATGTTCTTTCAACACTCAGCGAAGATTTTTTTTTTTTTATTGTCTTTAGCATTTTTTTTTTTTTTTTTAGTATAAACGATTATCTTTATTTAATTTTTAAATATAAAATATTATTTTGCATTTTCGATAGTGATACTAAGAGAAAAATTTTAGAACTTTAATTAAATTTTTAAAGAAGTTTTCACATTTTTTTTTCTCCAAAACCGTCAAAACCGTACGCGATCGAAAAAGAATGTAGAGTAAAGATAAATTCCAAAAATATCTGTATTTTGCACCTCAGTTTTACTAATCTTTTAAAATATAACTATTAAAATTTTTTTCTAACCAAGGGAATATATTACGTCAAACGTTATATATCTCATCTATCGAATTGTTTCGATAGATGAGATAACATATTTTTAAAACTTCATTTAATACTGAAACACAAAAATTTATGAAATAAAATTCGGGGGGGGGATTACTCAGCGAAATATATTTCAAAAATACATTCCTTCAGTTTTCAGCCTGAACATTTTACTAAAACATTACATTCTTCATAAACTAAATATGAAGATTTAACACATTTAAAATTACATTAATCATAAATATTACTTTTTTAGTATGAACTGTCATATTGAATTTTTCAAGCTGAATTTCTGATTTTAAAGTGTTATGTGAAGTTTTCTATAATATTGTTAAGACAAGATAAATTTTTGAACAAAAGCTTCATATTAAATTTCCACAAATTTACACACGATTGAATCATTTGCAAATTTTTGATTATATGTATATTATATAACATTTTTTGACTCCTCATCTCTATCTCTCTCGTTCACCTGACCCTCGTTAGTTTCATCTCCTGCTTATTTGCTTAGAATAAACGAGAGATCAGCTAAAGTATCATTTTTTGGCCAACCATCATCTTCGCTGATAGATCACTGTCACTTTCATCAGAGTCAAGTAAAATTGCTTTAATTTCTTCTTCAGTGTGTTCACGATTTCTTTTACTCATAATGAAGAAATAATAAGCGTTTCAATAGAAAAATTACTCTGATAATCCAAACACCCGATTCACAGTACATAAAATAAAGAGTAGAAATTCACAACTGAAGAGAAATTTTTAGAATGGCATTCTAAAAAGGAACTCAGTATTTATATAAATTATCTCACTCTTTGAAGAGGGCGATAAAAAATACTCCAAATCTTTTTTTTTTTTTTTTTTTTTTTTGTCTTTAATTCTATTTTAAAAGCGGTAGTTTGTACACGGTCTCAGAATTTCCGACAGTCCTTTGATGAAAGAATAAGATGCAGTGTAAAACGACTTCCTACCATAGTAACAAGTATCGCTACCCATTTTGTGAGAAAACTGCGATGTGAATAGGCCGCATTGACAATGCAATGGTTTGTCTTTATATCATTACAATAGTCTTACTACTGGAAAGGTCTTCTGATGCTTGTCCGAAAAATAAACAAAGTGTCGGTATCCTTATATATCATTCATCGTTACCAGAGAACTTCAGTGGAAAATTTCTTTTATAAATGGCCATAAAATCTTTCCAATTTTGAGCTAACACGTGAAAATAGAAACTAAAACCCTTTTAAAATACAAAATAAACGCCAATAACCTATTTAGTGAATTCCTCCTCAACCCCTACACAGGGCATAGGGGAAACCCCGAAGGCACAGGGGAAACTACTGTGAAAAAGCCGCGATTGTCGAAGATAACGAGGACCTCCTGGAGTGTTCAGTAGAATAGCCCCTTTTAATACCCATCTCCCCTAAAACGGCTAGCAGCCGCCCCAAACCGCCCCACGTGAATGTTATAGGGTAAATTCTCAAACCGCCCCACTGGAATCGAGAGGGTTAAATTTGGTACCGAATTTCGCGACTATGAGTGTAGCTTTTTAACAAATTTTTCTTTCAATTTTTTGTATGAAATTTGGTATATAGGCCTAAAACCAAATTTGTAGATTTCTATTAAATTGTGAGCAAATTGCGTTCAGAGGAAGTCTGTACGTCCAGCTATTCGAATATATCAGCTCGATAACTACAAAACGTAGACAGCTAAATGGATAAAATTCGATAAACATATTTGATATCCATACCGTAGGCACATATCGAATTTTGCGATATAACCAGGGAGTAGAGGTCTGTCGATCGGTACCTGCAGGAAATGGAAGCGTAATGAATTAAATCAATGCAATTCGATTTAGCTTGCTACTACATCGAATGCTTCGAATTAGCTTGTGACTACAACCGTAGTTTCCTGTCAGTTTTGGCATATATCGATCGAGAAAAAAAAAAACAAGCAATATATATATATAAAAATTAAGTCAATTCCTGCTTAGGTTAACAATTTTTTTTTTATTTTAGTTACTTTTTATTAAATAATTACAATTAATATAAATATGTATATACATATGACAGAATTACAATATTAAGTGGCAAAATAGAGCTTGGCGACAAACATGATGACCATTTGGCGATGGATTTGGCGACCAAATAGAAATTACTGGACAAATTTAATTAATTATGATTTGAAAAAAAACCTGTATTAACATCAAGTGTCATCCACTAGAAGTTTTAAAAAATGTATTTGAACTTGAGTGGATGAATAAAAAGTATTTTATTAACGATTGAAAATTTGAACAAGATATATATAGAGAGAGTGTGAGCTAATAATAGGAATTGAAGAAAAAAGCGTTCCCAATTCAGATTCTTGTAATAGATTTAGTAAAAATGCTTTATTTACGCCAAACATTTATATTTCGTAATTATTGTTCAGCAGTGCGATAAAAATATTCGTGGCATTACTCAAGATTCACGACATTTTGAGGGGTGAGGAAAAACTCTTTTTATTAAAAAATATGAGAGTAAGTTTTGGGGGAACCATTCCAGATGGTTTTTATATTTTGGTGTGTAACTTATGCCTATGATTGTATGTTATTTTATACTTTATATGGAAGTATGAGAACAAAATAAATTACCTCATGTTTGGTGAGAGCTCCCATAGTCATTGGAATGGCAAATCCAGAAAAGCTTGCCAAAGTGCTCGCAAATCCCATCAACACACCTAAAAGTAATAGCGAATTATTTAATTAATCAATCATTAATTTAGTAATTGTTAATTAATTTATTAACTATTAATGTAAATTGTTAACTTCTTCATTATTAATAAGTATGGAATAAAAGCCTTTAATGAACTATGATGTGTTTTCCTTTAAAAATTTTGCTGGGGAAAATGGGGAGAAATCGCCTCATGTTATGTCAAATATTTGTAGTAAAGTAAATAAACAAAATAAATCAAAAGACATTCTAATTTTTATTTAAAAAAGGAGGGGATAGTTCCTGCACTAATACTTTGGTAAAGTTTAATCAAAAATAGTTTATTGTAACCTTAAAAATGTTAATTACTAAAAAATTGTTTTTAACACTATAAAAAAATTTGAATATTTCTACAAAATTTGGAATTATAATAAAAATTCAAATTCATTCAATTCAATTATAAAAAACAATTCAAACATTTACTGAATTCAGCATGTAATTCAGTAAAACTTTACCTAATTTTTTGAAATCCTGATTCCATTTTACACATCAAGTAACTGCGAAATTTCCTAAATTTTTTGAGAAAATTTTCAAATTATTTAAAATATTTTTATATGGAAATAATTCAAAAAATTTCCTTTTGATAAAAGTGTTGTTAAAGTGTTTTAAATTAAATAAATTGATAAAAAAATCTATATTCTTAAAGTAAATTGGTTAAGCAAAATCATTAATTATTATGAGATCATTTTAAGCTGTGTGTACCTTTTTACAAAAAAAGATAAAATAGAAACGGTTGGTACCCTCCAAAAAATGTGTTTTTAGAAAACAAGAAAATTTTAAATTTTACTTTGAAAATTTATTCACTGTTATTTTTATTATTTTTTGGTGATATAAGCGGTTTTTATAACGTTAAAATATAAAATAGTAGCTTACATTTCACAAACGTGTTCAATAAAATCTGTTTCATTATTTTATTCTGAGAATGTGCATATAACATTAAAGATTCATAGTTTAATTAATTACCACAGTATGTTGGTGACATATCCACTGCCGTGATAAGACAACCAGCAAATCCGAAGCCTATGCTAGCTGTAGCGATGAAGAGACATATCTCATTCCACATAGTGTCACAGCCTGATAAATATACACCAATTGTTCCAATGGTAAATAAGATGCAACCTAAATTGAAACAAACAAAAAAACATATAAAATGGTATGAAATACTATTTTCATAAACACAGAAATGTTCATAAAATTAAGCAATTAAAAAAAATTTGAAGCATGTAATAAATTGTATTTTTAATGAGGAATTATTTGTAATTCATTATTACTTAATAATATGATGATATGCAAAACAGAAATTCATTTTATTGTGAACTGGAATTTAAAATGAAAGGACAACTGCTTGCTATAGGTGCAGTTTAGTTTAGTTATATTAATGTCCATTATTAAAGCAAACACCGGGACTATTTTGGGACGGACCTCGTAATTTTGAACCGCAGTCACATGACGAGGACGACACCTGAGTAGGTATTAGTTAACAAACATTACATCATTTTTTGATTATTAAATCATTGATAACGACCGACGTAAATAAATTACTACATTTTTTTTAATAATATATCCACAAGACGCCTGTTACTTTTGCTATATCTCTGTAAGGTGAGCCTTTAGTAAAGCACTTTGTCGTATATTCTTACTGAATTAAAAATGTTTTGACAAAATAATGAATGAAAATCGTATTTCAGAACAAGTATGAAGAATTTTCAAGAAATTAACATACAAAATGATTTTACAATAGACTGAATCTACAATTATTTTTTGCCGAACTCTTCACTTTATTGGTGTTACTCTTTGCCAATTGTAAATCTGTTTCTTTCCAAGTTAATCTTTTTTTTTCACAGGCAGCTTACTTTTTTATTCTAATTCTCAATATCAGAGCAATAAATCAGGACTCCTATTCCATAGATCTTTGTTTAAAAGCATTCGACTCTGGTATTCAAAATTTGTTGTTAATAAGTCATGTTGGTGCGAGTTGAGTCTCGTCTTCAGAACTAGAGAACTCCAGGTTCAAAATTATCCTACAAATATTCGATATCCACGTGATCTTGATGCTCGCTATATTTCACCTCGATTATCAACCATTCTGCAACTGATGTAAAATAGATAATTAAAGAAGGTAAACTGGCTAGAAATTTTTTTTTCACAATTTGACCAAGGTTCAAAACTATCAGAACAATCTCAAAGTAGTACTCTACTTTCAAACTACTTTTGCATACCTTATATAACAGAATTAAGTTGCTCTAATCCATCTCTCTTAAACTTAATCCAATCTTTTTTCTTTGACAACATATAATTCATGATGCATATATATGTATATATATATATATTTTTTTTTTGCTAATGATTGTTATAATGTGTTACGCTGATGAATGACTGTACTAATTCTCTGTCATCTCCTTCTATAAATAGACCAGTACGTATCTATATTCTCTTATAGGTATGCACTGGCCACGAGAATCTGTCAAGATTTTACGTTGCGAAACAGCGTTTGTAATAACAATAATAAATTTTGCCTTTAATTCAGAATTGTGCTATTTTATTTTAATGCAATTTGCTTATTGGCTTCAAGACATTTCAAAATCTTAGCTAGTTGTGGGTTAAAGTGGGGCAATCTATACTTATAATAAAGCTCAATGTGTGTGTGTGTGTGTGTGTGTGTGTGTGTGTGTGTGTGTTGGCGCTCTACAGGTCAGGTCATTTGACATACAGCTATCAAATTTGGTACATGTATACCTTAGAGGTCGGGAATGTGCACCTGGGGTCCCTTTTTTTGAAATTTTAATTAGAATTTTAATTATTAGTTAAAAACTAACTTTCCCGCCAAAAAAATCTTCCATTTTCCCCACTGCCAACTTTCAGTTATTTTTTTCTCCCAACAGAATTGAGGCTAGGGTTAACATTTTTCGGCGGATTATTTCAAACGATTCTGTTTATTTTCTTAATGTTTTATGCATTTAAAATTAAATATTGTTAATTAATCCATGTTTCACATTCATTCTGAAGTACTTTTGAATTAAAATAACACAGAATAAAGGAAATTAAAAATGTATAAACTGCATAGCGTTACCCCAACTGGCGTAGAAAAATTCACGCACTTGCGTTAACGTAACTGGCTAAGAAAATTCACGCATGCGCATTGTTTTCTGACTGTTGACATGGCAACCAACGGATGATTTAAATTATTTTTAGGTTAGTTGCATGCTTTTTTAAGTAAATTGTATTTATGTTAGTTATATATTTTTTGTATATGCTTATAGTTTTAAGTACATCGTTTTTTAAGTAGTTTTTTTTTAACCTATTTTCAATGATTTAAATTTTTAGGTTAATTGGATGCTTTTGTAATTAAATTGTATTTATGTTAGTTATGTACTTTTTTGTATATGCTTATAGTTTTAAGTACATCGTTTTTTAAGTATTTTTTTAAACCTGTTTTCGACCGATTATTTTAAACGATTCATTTTATTTTTTTAGTGTTTGATGCATTTAAAATTAAACATTGTTAATGAATCGATCTGTTCATGATGAATCTGAGAAATTTTTGTTGACAAATTCTTGAGATATTACATAAATTAAGAAAGATATTCTTTAGCGCCCATAAAGTCTAAACGCTCAGTGACTCTATTATCAGTAATCATAGTATTAAAAAAATGCTTTGTTTCAGTAAAAAATATTATTATATTAATTGCAGATTAATCATTTACACTTTAATTTAAAGCATAATTTCTATGAGGGGTAACAGAAAATTAGAGAGATACATATCAGGCTATGACTGAAGGCCCTTATAATATTATGAGTGAATTATATGACTATCAAAATTTGAAGTTTTAAAATATTTTGCCGAAGAATCTATTAAAGTTGGAATTGCGTAAAATATTTAATGGTACGACCGGAGTTTAACCTCCTGCTTGGAGCAATTTTTAAAAATCGCCAACAACGACCTTGCGAAATGTTCAAAAGCAAAGGAGCAGATGTTCAATTATAGTGCATAATAAAGATTGCCAGCTTTGGAGCGTTATCGCAACTTGGCGAAGAAGGGGGTTAAACTCCGGTTCAACCTATTTAATTATTAAAATTTAAACGAACATTAAGATTGGCAAACCGGCTGGTCGCCAAAGGCGGCTAGTAATAAATAAATGGATTTGTTCTATCGATGTATTTATAATAATGATTCCACGCAGAGGTTGCTCTGATGAGCAAGCGAGATGTTCTCTCTCGATTTTGAGTCAAGAATTTGATTATCTCAAGGTTGTCAAAAGCTGATTAAATCTTCAGTGTGCCATTTAATTATAAAACATGAATGCGAACCATTGGATTTCGCTAAAATTTGTTTACAGTTAAGAATAAAACTTTAAACTTAAGCGCAATGTGATGCCTCCGACCAGCAACAAGGAATGACCTTGACACTCTCCTTTGTCCTTCTCAATCTAGTTACATCGTAGATTGCCATCACAAGCTGTTGGATGATAATACGTTGACAGTAGGCAGTCAGAATGATAGTCGAATTCGTTACAAACACATGATAAAGTGACTTAATTTTGAACTGTTTCTTTTTAAATCAAGGGTCTCTGCTGAAGATCAACAAATGTTTCCAAATTCTAAACATTTAGGGCCATATTACACGCTCAAGGGATCTTATAAATCTAGTTTTGAAAGAAATTTTATTTTTATTTAATGCTACGATATAAAATAAAAAACATTATTTCAATATTCTTTAATATTTCATATTAGGGAAAAAATTTATTAATACAATAGTAGCTTTTTTAAAATTTTGAATTCTATTGAGGCATTTCTATTTTTTGCGCTGCCCATACATTGCTATGCAAAGTATATTTTGCTGTATTGTGATCCGTAACATGTAATTGCATGCACAATATTCTGATATATTATTACTGATTTGGTATAAATTTAAAAAGAAAATATCATACCATTAAAAAATATGTTTTCTATAATTATGATAATGTCACTTGAAGATTCAACCCTCCTTCATTCTCGTATTTCTCCTCACTGGGGGGGAGGGGGGGGGTAGTATCAAATGAGTCTAGAATTATGTGATTGAATAGACCTTCCGAGTAGCATATAGAGAGTGAGCAACATGGGAGGGGGAGTAGATATCCTGGATTATATAAGGCTATATAAAGCGGCTTATTTTGGAATGCGCAGAGAAGATAATATTTTTGAGCTTATTTAACTATTTAAAGTAAAAGTTCGATTAATAAAGGTAGGAAAAGAAGGGATTTAAAAATTAAATAACCTACCCAGGGCACCTTTTATACCAGCTATATCACTAGAACTTACTGGACAATGACACAAAATGGAAAAGTTTTGTCTTTAGAACAACATGAAAGTAATCTTGGAGATTAAAAAATTAAAAACGTGTGCTACGCAATTGTGTTGAAAGATAATAACTGAGCAAATATTCTTATAGATAATATGAATTATGGAAATGAAAAGAATGAAGACGATAATATGTGAAATAAAAAATATTGAGAATATCCATGGGGTGAATTCAAATATATGTTTGAATAATCCAATGGCTAATTAGGATAACTTCCTTGCAAAAAAATATTTATATAAATAATATATTTCTAGTATTTTTCATCCAATCCAAACTTTTATTATTATCATCATTAAAATTTTTTTAAAATTATCACTTCATTGCTGACTACAAAAACTAACAATTCATGTGATCTGAAAAAAAAAATAATAACATCAATGAATGATTCACATATTTCAACTCCAATATATTATGAATTAGTCTATGAATTTTCTAACGAATTTGTTATCAAAAATTGTACTTTCACGAGATTAAAAACAAAGCTTTGTTAAATCGGTTTACAGAAACATCAAATGTAAATGCATGCTTACTGAGTGTATTTGCTCCTTTTCGAAGGGTATTGATTTTAATGCTTTTGTTTTTTGTTAACCAGAAAGCCAGCCAACAGGCAAAGAAACCAGTAAAAGCTTGGGCGACAAATGGGCCAGAAGACAGTATTCCATTCTAGAAAATCAAACAAAAATAAAATAAACTACAAACTGCAAGGAAGAAAATATTTTAATAGCTCGTTCGAATGGCAACAACTAATTAATCAAAAAATTCCCTAATTATAAAGCTTTATTTGCATAAAATGTTTTAAAAACTGATATTTTATTAATGTTTTAATAAAAAAATTAATTATATTTTATTTATTAATTATTTAATTAAGAATGCGTATATTATGTGTTAATAAAATATAAAGAGTATTGATGAATTTATAAGTGGGATAGTTTCAGCACTGTAATCAAAATATGTCAATAATACAAAAATTATTCCATGGCTGTAAAAGATAGAAAGCTGGTGAAAATTATAAGAGCACATGGAGTCAAATATTTGTTCAATCAAATATGAAATTTTATTATTAGATTCAATAAAATAATCAAATATGCTTTTAACGGAGTGCATCATTTGTGCTTTTATTTATTTTCATTGTTCTTCAATAATGTTCAATCAAATATGGAAGGTATAAATACGGAAAAAGTAAATAGCTTAACACACATAAAATCTCAGTTTTTTATTTTATAATAATTTATCAATTTGTAAAATCACCTTACCTCTTTGATAGGAATGTTAAGAATAGTTCCCATGTAAGTTGGATGTACAGATAAAAAGTAGAAAGCCATCCAGTACTGCCCAAATAAAGCAAGGACTAGAGCATAGGTGGGCACAGAAAACAATATTCCTTTCCAAGGTGTAGGAGGCCTCTACAGCAAAAAATTAACAAAGAAAATGAATAAAACTCTGCAGAATACTTTTTGATATTTCGTAGTAAAATGAATTGATGTCAAATTCCTGCATAAAGGTTAAAGTTAAGGTTAAGGAGTAAATTATTTTTCAATCCAGATGATTTCATAGACCACAAGAGAAATGTAATCTGGGATGGTTTAACAATTAACTAAACATTAATTTACATTGAACTTTGGCAAAATATAGCAAGCATTAAATCATAAAAATACAGTGAGTTTCAAAAGTAAAAGTCGAGATTCAATTAATATGTATCACATCATATGTTGATATCACATTTACATGTAAATTGTCTATGATTTATGAAGAAAGATATAACCTAAAAGTGCTAGAATTGTTTTCCAAAACTTTATAATAAATGCTATAACACTTTATTTATGTTATTTGATTTCTTTTCTATATTAGTTTCTAGTTAGGACATTATTTTAAATGACGTATAAAGGATATATATTACATAGATTTGGTCTCTTATTTCAAAAAGGAAACTATTTTTATAATAACATCTTATAGCATTATTTACATATAAATTAAACCCTTTATCATACAATACGAAATCAAATATGTCTGTATTGAAATTATATATTTTTTATGCATATCTTAAAGCAATTAAATTAGAGGATTCCATTTTTTAAAAAAACACAGGAAGTGAATAAATTCTAGATTCTCATTTTTTTCTCAAATGTTGAACAGAATATTCATATTAAAGCAAATATAAATAAGTAGCAAAATAAATAATAAGCAAATATAAATAATAAATAAAATATAAAATAAATATAAAAATATAAATAAATATGTAATAAAAATATAAATAAATAAATAGCAAATATAAATAATAAGAATTAGATCCTTATACAATTATCATTTCTCTTTTAGAGCGAATTCTTATTAATGTTTCATTTACTATTCCCACACTCAGGAATACTTCAGTGTTACAATTAATATTAACTCAATTTGAAAGCACGTTGAAATGTAGTACGATATATGTTAGAAGTTTAAGAGACATTCATATTAGATGCTAAGTTCCATTGCAGATAATATAGGTTGCTGAGCCGAAAAATGTTATTTTATTCAAATACGTCAAATACAGTAATGCATTTTTATACGTCTTCAAGGGATTGATGTGAAACAATTTATAAATGAAAAAGCGTGTAATCGAGACTTTAAGAAATAACTTTGATTATTACAAATTTAATACTAGAAAAGTAAGTTCATTTACTTTCTAATAACATAATCTAAATTTTCAAATTAAATATTTATCCTAAAAAAATTAATTTTTAGCACATATTTTGTGAATTTATTTTGCATATTTTATACGATTTATATGTATGCAGGTAGTTGTTGGGTTTGAAACATCTTTTTAAGAATTAATTAAATTAAAATTATTTATTTAATTAAAATAAATTCTAAAAATAAATAACATTATTATACAAATCCTATATATTTAATATTTATATGCAAAAAATTTGTCCTTCAGCTTTTCAACACTCGCCAGTAAAAGAATTATTAATCATTAGTATTTTGCAATCCAAATAAATTTTCAATGGAGGCCATTGGATCTTTAGAGGAAGTATATAACCTTATTCGAATAATATCTTATTCACGTTTTCTTCGTATTTTAAATTAGCACTAAGAAATTTATCTTCATTAATTCATCATATGTGAATAATTCTTACAAATCCTAACTTATATGATGTCTGTATCACTTGTTAAAATACCTTTTTAAACTTACCACAGCTGATTACATTTTTCCATAACATTGAAAACGACTTATAATTGAAGGCTTGCTTCGTATAAACAAAATACTTTATCACTGCAGTAGTTACACATTAATAGGAACTAGGATAATACTTTGCAAAAATGAAAAATGTACAAATAATACTTTCAGCTGCGTAGTCCGGGGTCAAAGTGCGCATTAATTCCTCTGACATCAATCTTTGGGGAATGTCATGGGGGTAAAAATTGCATTTTCACATAATTAAAAACAACTGCTTTTTTAAATTAAGCCATTTTTGAAGCAAAATATAATTAGAAGGCTAAAAACTAATACTTCACTGTAAGCGTCACTATATTTTTAAACCCATTATAAAAATCTTCGGGACTATTTATCTTTACATATCTATTATTGTGAGCTTGAACAACTACAATATTATTTATCTAAACGACTGATTAATCAAAAACAACCATCTAGTGAGTAAATTTTACTGGTAGAAGCGGCTCTCCTCACACCTTTATCGTATTCTTAGACTTTATGGCACGATTTTGTATTTAGCTTTATTTTTTCTGGCGAAGATTATAGAGTATGTATTGTAGACTATTACTATTTATGTAGAGTGAAAAAAATATGACATGGTTTTAAAATTTTTCTTTCAAATCGCCCCCAACAAGCCACATACCAAATTTCATTGTTTAGCTCTTGCTTTCCTTTTGAGTAATGGTATTCACAGATAGACATAGTACCAAAAGTCTGTTTCTCAGATTCAGAGAAGTGTGAAACGAGGATATTTATAAAATTCTTGAAATTATTTTTATCACTATTACAATAGTTCCTTTTTGTACACTTAGGGTCATAAAAGTAAAAAAGGAATTAAATTTCGAAGCATTTGAAATTTTATCTTATTTCTAATAAGTTCATATCAGCTTAGTTTTCAAAATATAAAGGTTACCCCAAAATTAAAGCAAGATTTGAATTTGCCACTATTTGTGCATTAAAGTAGTCAGGTGATAACCCTACTAAGCAAATCATTTGACAGCTGATAGTTTAGGGTTAGTAAAAAGGGAGCGTTACATAATGGAACAACGTGTTAATGCATGATTAGAATGAAATAAAAACACAGTTTTCTTCTTTAAATTGTTATATTTTCATTGAATCGTAAAGTACACAAGGAATAATACATATGGAATAATACATAGGGCAAATGGCCTACAAGGTTTTGCTGGCACATGTGCACTCTTTTGTTGAAATTTCCTATGACCATTTTGCATAAATGTGGCTAAATTTCGTTGATGGAGTATTGAATTTCCTCCTTCAATGCACGAGTGCTTGTTAACATAGATCTTTGACCGCATAAAAAGAAACCCAGTGGTGTTAAATCACACGATCTAAAGGGTCAATTCTCAAGTTTTCGAACTGTGTCCACCAAACTTTCATTATTTTTGAAATATTGTTTATCATTGAAAACACGTTGTTCTATCGTGTTACGCTCCATTTTTACTAACTCTAAACTATCAACTGTCAGATGGTTTTTAATAGGGTTGCTACTGCACGAATAGTGGCAAATACAAATACCTTTACAAAAAATCATTTAAAATTCATTGAATATTTAAGAGGTTCTTTAACATCAATCATCTTCTTAATAAGAATGAATTTAAAATGAAACTTACTGCAGCAACAGAAGAATTGTCTTGATTTTGTATTATATGTTGAAGTTCAGATGGTGTTATATTTGGATCATCCGATGGTTGTTCGAAAAAGAAGAAAACCATGAGAAAACCGACGAATACACCCAGCAAGCCTGAAAAATTACTTTAAAGTCAGATTGAAATCTTTATAGAAATTTCAATACAACTTCTTAAATCACATGCAAAATTATGATTAGAAATCTTGAGCGAATTCTTAACATGTACATTTAAGAACATATCGAGGAACGAATAATTCGAAAAGGATAAAAAAAAAAAGAACAATAAGAGAGAAGCAATTTTCTGGTATAAACGTAATTTAATCGCCATTATATAATAATTTATTCATTAGGTGGCTTCTGGAACAGGCTTTCCCTTCACGATATTAATAGTATTAATTTAATAAAGCAAACCAAGTTTCATGGACTACAAATTTCACATAAAATGAAAGTACTATTTTAAATAATATTTGCGCACTCAACAAAATATTCCGATTGGTTGGCTGTGCTTGGTGAAATTAATTGCCAGATACAACTGAAAAAACTGGTCCAGTTGTAGATTGGGGATTGCCACAAGTTTTTTTTTTTTTTTTTTGTGATATCACAAGAAAATGGAAGGAGGAAGAGAATGTTATGGACCACTGATGACGTATTTAAACGTCAAAAGCTTTGAAATGAAATAAAATTATCAAATTTGGTACAGTAATTGTGACTTTAAGATTGGTTCATTAATTTTCCTAATTACTTTAACTATACAGACAGTCGTGAGGTATATTTATAATTACTTTTTAGTTATATTAGAATCGATACTAATAATTGGCACTAACAACTAAAGACAATTTAATACATATAAGAAATATGGCCTTTATTGTAAAAATATATCTTTTTCATTTATTGTTTTTTTTATTTCAAATGGTTTCCCTATTCTAAAATGTATGATAACAAGATTTTGTAGATCTAATATTATTGCTTACATTTTTTGTAAGTGGATTAAAGAGAGATACTACCATTCAAACAACCCTGCACATTATTATGTTTGTTTTTGCATAAAGAAAACACTTTGTATGGCAATACCTATAAATATATTTATGCTTGCAATAATTTTAAATATAATTTTTCGGGAATAAGACCTACCGCACCAACAAAAGCGGTAAAGGGGAGATCATAAAACAATTAATCGAAAATGGAGATTTCCTCGTACCTGCCGCTTTTGTACTTCATGCCTCACTTTTGTTAAGGTACCATAAATTCTTCCACATTTTTTACTCTATTTCTTAAACACACTAACCCACTTTCTTTAATCCTCAGTTGAATTCTCAGCCGCAAAACATTGATTCTTCAAAAAAAAAAAAAAATGTAGCAATTTATTGCTCTGTTTTTAAACGAATGGAGCTGTAGTCAGAACATTTTTTTTTTCTGTTCAGATACAATTCATCTGATAATGGCAAGATTTGAGCAGCGCCTAAAACAAGACTATAAAAAATAATTGTAAAAGAGACAGACAGTTTTTTTTAATAATTTATTACCTAACAAAGCATTAAATGTTGTAATAAAATAGTGGCCTAAAAACTACCCAGCATTTTAAAAAGGACTTTTTTTTATTTAGTTAGTGACTTTTTGTTCAGACGGTGTTTATGTAGTTAAATTGATAAAATAATTTATATTCTTTACAATATCAGAAAGTACTATACAGTTATAATTTCTGATAAAACTTGTTGCAAATTACTGTAAAAAAAAGATCATATATTAACAATTTAATCAATGAATTTATTTGATTTACACTTCTTTAACATATTTTATTTAACTTTCTAATGGACCTTTTTCTGAAACCAAATTTTAATTACATATTTTGTAATTTTTTTTTGGTAAACATTGCTAAATATATCAACATTTATTATAAAAATAATTTTAAAAAATATCAATTCTTTACAATAAAAAAAAACACTTTGAATTTTACCGCGAGAAAAAGGTTTAAAAGAAGCGGTTCATTCACCTCTATATAAATTTAGAAGAAGAAAAAAAAATTCGTACCCATACATATATTTACAATCACAAAAATTTTGAATATTTTATTTCATAATTGAAGGAAGAGTATGGTCACTTCTTTTTATTAATGCGACCTTGAAGCACTCTAGTAACACTTTAAACAGAAACTTAATTTAGCTTCTATATCTATTATATAAATATAGATAGATGTATATAGTCAACATCTCTGCTAAATCTTCAGGAGATGTGTGGAGGTATTCAATTGTATTCAATGGAGGAAATGTAACAAAAGCTCTAGCAAGCAGTAGCATAGCAAACAATTCGTTGCTAAAAAGTTTCATATATATCATTTTACTTGACTTTTATTGAAAGTCGGGTAAGAATATAACTAGAGCTTTTATGTTTCTTCCTTTCATTAATACTCCTCAACAGTGCAACAACACAAGAACAAATAATTCCATGTCTATACAAAGTGAATTAGACGTTTTGTCTTCTAAGACTTGAAAGAAAGGAAATTGCCTACATTTCTTCAAAGGTCTTTGCCTTAAGATATTTAAGGAATTTGTTCCCCATAATCTAATAGTAAAAGAAGTATAATAAAAAGAAGAAGACTTTTATTTTGAACAGGATCATACCAAATGTATAAAACACCAAGGGCCATCCTCCCAAGAATTCCAAGTCGCACAAAGCTCCAGATATCAAACTTGCAATGAATGCTCCTAGAGGATAACCGCAGTAAATGAAAGCAGACAAGAATCCTCTTTCGTTTCGAGGAAACCATTTGGCCATTAGGACACTCATCGAGGGCTGCTGAAGACCCTGTGAACAGAATTAGAGTAATATGTATACCTATATAATTTTTTTATATATTTGAACAGAATGATTATAATGTGAAAAACCCAAGTTTAAATCAGTAAAGAGATGGAAATAAAACTCATTCAAATATTAAACCATAATTTTCTATCATAATTATAAAGAAATTTTGAAACGAATTCCTTTAATTCGCTAAAAGATGGTTCACATTATAAGGATACACTATTTAATCAAAAATTCTAATTAATCAATTATGATTAAGTTTTGAAAATATAAATGAAATTTCAGAATTCCCACACATAAAAAGAGAGCGAATATTTGTAATAATACTTCACGTTTACAAACATGGAGTAGACAAAATCAAACATAGATAGATAATTAATATTCTCACTACTATTAGTTTTTCAACAATGCTTTGAAAAGGCATACTTCATTTAAGATAACGAGATATAAACAGATGCATTAAATAATGAAAGAAGAAATCAGGGTTTTAATATGAACTTTATCGCAATATCTTTCAATAAATATAACATATTTATATTACTAGCAACTATTAGCAGCCCATACAGAGTGTCTTGAAATAAATTTGTATGAGATTAAGAGAAATTATTTTATATTATTTAGTCCGTAATGTATTAAAATGGACTTTTTTAAATAAGAATTTTCTTGCTTTTTAGTATTGTCTGAGCATATGAAATTTTGCAATTCATTTTAAACTAACTTGCCGATGAGCTACGTGTGATAACAAAGTTTCTCAGATAAGAAAGCGAATTAATATCGCGCTGTCATCCAGTTCTGGACCATATTTAAAGTTTCATGTCTCTAACTCATCGGGTAGATGAATATTTTAGATTAGTTTAAAATCGATTACAAATAACAAAATAAACAAATAGACAAAAAAAGCGAGTTTATATTGCCATGTCATCCAATTCAATTATGCTTAAACTTCCAAGTATCTAAGCTATCGAGAAGTTAAATTAAAACAATTTCAAAATTTATACTGAACAAGAGAAAAAATAGACAGAAAGAGAGTAAATTAAAAGTAGACGCAATACTTTTGAAAAAAGAGTACGATTACAAAAAAAAAGAAAGAAAAGGTAACATTATATGTTCTCAAAAAATTTAGACTAATTGAAAAAAATAATATTTGATTTTTCGATTTTAAAACTCTATTAGAAATAATTTTGACTATTTATTTTCAGTTTCTAAATATATATGTGTGTGGATATTCCTGAAGATATAAAAGAAACGAAACTTTAAATAGTGATATTTTGATACAGAATCAATCAAATTAGTAATTAGAGAGATTTTCATTTGCCTTTTTAAATATCAATATACTGCTATAAATATACAAAAAGTCTTACATAATGGTGTATTGATTGCTATAATACATCATGAGCACTATAGAGCATAATATGTAAAGTCACAAAATATTATTAGAATTGAACCACTCCCTTTTGGTCGACAAAATATTATCATAATTAAAACTGAATATAGATTCTATCATATATTTCACCAACATTTATTTTTTGAATCAAAACCAAAAATGGGGTTAAAAAGTGCTTACTTTTTAGTCTCACATTATAATATGAGAAAAAAAGGTAGGAAATGAATGATAAGACAAAACAAAGCAAGATGTTTAGGTACAAGAAAGTAATCCCGAATCACCTAGTAATTATTCGCAGAAAAAAACAAGAAAAAGGAACTAATAAATTCAATACCTATTTTAAGTTATTTCAAAAGGAGAATAATATAATTCCGTCCCAATTTATTCACAATTTCTTCTTCCGTGAATATCTTTTATGGGATATTGGATGCATATATAAAAATGAAGCATTTAAATTAGATACAGAAATATCGAAATAACAATAATTCACCTTTTGACACCCTTATAAGAAGATTTAGAAGGTTAATGAGTAATAATCATAACTCTTCTGCTAATTAAAATTTTGTAAGATTGACATGTGAATGAAATATGAGTCAATGTATTAAATAATAACTTAAAATTAGGAACTATAAATATAAGATAAAATGAAGATTGTGAAAAAGTTACATTTAAAATGTGGCACTTATTTAATGACTAAATATAACATTTTTACTTTCTCGTATCCGTAGTATAGAGAAAGTATAATAATAGTCAAAACATTCGAACTCGAGATTTTTACGAATCTTCGTATTTTAGACCACCCTGAGTTGGAAAAGCACACTTTTTGAAAGTATTCGTCAGTACGTCTGTCTGTGACAAAGATACCTCAAAAACTCTTTAAAATAAATGGATGAAATTTTTATACTGTCTTTACAGTAAATTTCCAGATTTCTATCAACTTTTAAGTAAAATCTATTCAGAGGAAGCCTGTCCGATGTAATTTAATGTAATTTAACACAATAATGACAAAACGAAGGAAGCTAGGTACATAAAATTTGGCACACAGAATTAACATCTATAGTGTCGTCGCAATTGTCAAATTTTGAGTTAAATCCAATTAAGGGGTTGACTGTTTCTTGACCTGCACTTCAGAAGCATATAGACGCGATAATCCAAGAATGCAATGCTTGAAATATATCAAATTTGGTATAGGACTTTGTGATTACGAGTGCAGTTTTATGTTAAAAAAAATTCAATCGCTTGCGAAAAACATGTTTAAAACATGAATTAGATTTTTGGATACTATTAACGCATGTCAGGGATTAATCTCCAAATAACTCGGAAAGGATGACTCGATAGATTCAGTAAAAATACTGAATTCGCGCCAAAGGTTAATAATTCGTAACTATTGTTCGCCAGTGCCATGTAAGGCATTCTCTGACATGACAAAATTCTTACAGAGTATGCGAAAAAGTTTCGATGAAACCATTCCCGCTGATTTTTTTTTCTTTTACTATTATATTTGGTTTATGCACATTTTTAATAATTTGTATGCTTTGATATAAAAATGTTTATATCTTGAATATAAAAATGCTAAATATAAGCAGTAAGTCTTCTTTTAAGATTAAAAGTACTCACCTGCCCCATTCCTCGTATTAAATGAATGACAGCCAGTAAATAGGCATGTTGCTGCGCAGCAACAGGTGACAGCAAGTTGCATATCGAAGCTGCAAAAAGTCCTATGAGAAGAATGGGTTTGGTGCCAAAACGTCCAGCAAGTAGACCTCCTGGAATCTGTGCAAGAAGGTACCCTAGAAATCCAGCTCCTAGGATATGACCTTGAAGTTCAGGATCCCATACAAATTCACCAGTACGATGCTAAAAAGAAAGTGGAAACATCAAAATTAGAAATCAAAATAAATGAGTTTCTTTGTTTGAAATAGTATAAAATGGATTTAATCTTTTAGGTGGCTTACTAGTTTTAGATCTGTTATTATGCTGAATACATGACGGATGCAATATAGAAATTATAACTCTTTTGGGTTCTTGAAACAATAATGATTTCGAATCTGATATATATAGTAAACTAAAGAAAACCGTTAAGCATAGCATACAAAGGTTGAAGCAGCATTTATTAATTAATGAAATTATGAAGTTGAAATTTCTAGTATATGGATCAAAAAATTAAAAAAAAAAACTCATACTTTTTATAAAATTAAATTCAGTTCTTGGTTCTGTATTATAAAGAATAAAATTTATTTTGGACGATAATTTTAGAAAGAAATCTTTATCGTTGTCTCCTACCCGAAATAAAAATTCGAAAGATATGAAAACCGTCAGAATTTTTCGTATCCAAATCATGATAATGTCCACTAAAATAATAATAAAAAAGATTTTTCTTTATAAATATCTCTGTCTTTTTCGTAAATACCAAACTCAAAAATGCAACGGAATTGAATGAATGAAATTTGATTATCTTTTTCAAATTGTTAGTTTATATAATAGTTTAAAACAAATTTGTTCTAAAACAAATTTGTCCAAAAAAATGATATTTTTTTAAATGCTTGTGTTTTTCTAATCGTTAAAATTAATACATAAGGTCTAACACATCATTTACAAATATTTTAGCAACTCATTACTATATGAATTTAATACTATATGTATTTTTATTTCATTAAATTTATCACTTATCCAAATATGATCATTCATATCTAATTAAAATATTTATACAGAATTAGGGTCACCACTAAAACATTCTTATTTAATGAATTTATATATATATCACTCCATTAAAAGATATCTAGTATATTTTGACAAGCCTCTCTCTGACATAAAAGGTTATTTTACTTAAATTAATTGGATTTTTAAACCTGAATATCAGATATAATTACACAAGATCATATCACAGTAGTTTTCAATCAAGCAATTGTTGTCAGCGAAGTTTAAATTCTGGCTTTTTGTTTAAAATTTTATTTAAAAAATGTTTATTTATTTTTATTATTTTATTTATTTATTTTTATTTATTTATTTTATTTATAAAATTTTATTTATTTATTTTGGCTTTATTTTTAAATAAAAAAAAATTCCAAGGCAGTTTTAAATAAAGTGTGTCACATTTAATATTACACGCATTAAATTCTTGTTAATTGGAACATTTCAAGATATCATACCGACTAAACATGATCTTCATAAAGTTGAATTATCAAATTTCCCTAGCTACAAATTCTTTCCATCATTTAATATCTCTCATCTACAACTTCACTAGCTATCAGAAACTGATCAGATATATTAATCATCGCCAGAAGCCTTTTGTCCTCAAACTTTGTTTTCTCAACATCATTAGAAAAATGAAAGCTATAAATATTTTGTTATCACCAACAGATTCTGACCTAGACCTTAATTTATCTGTGGACATCAATCAAGTGATTTTTGAAATCACCTCTAGCACTTTTTAACTTTCAAGAAATCAGAAACTTCATTGCACCATTTTTCTGCCACGACTCAATTAATCATCGTTTTTAACTAAATCATTTTCTCAAACCTCCTGGATCACTATGAATAAAGCCAGCAAATTAAATATACACTCCCAAATATCCAGTTCGTGATTATCCGAACTAGATTACTAGATTTACTATGCTGCGATACTAGTTTTCTTTTAACTAATTAAATCGGTATTTGTATTTATACATGACACGTAAAAGGCTTCTGCTACGATCCTTTTACGTGTCGTGTATAAATACAAATTATGACCGAAAAAGAGGAGAATTCTGCTCCTTGTTCATTGTTTCGTAAGTGTGTAACGGTCCTCAATCGTTGCCGTTGTTCCTGGTTATAACTGCACAGGAGACACAATAATCGTAAATTGTTCTTGATGTATACTTAATTTTTTTTTAAGTGTGCCCACAGTGAAAATTACAGAGTTTATGTTAAATTGTTAACAATTTATATCCCTTAACTTATTTCTTTCTTTAATAAATTCTTTAAACGTGCAACGCAGTATATAAGCTACCCTTTCAGAACCTTCTCTTTTAACTCGAAACCAGAAACTGATTTTATGATTCACCGGACCGCGTTCACATTCTACGTGACTTAAGATAAATGGAGGGCTTAGTACTCAATAAGAAATGAGGATGGTTTCATGGTTTGGTTATATTAACGTCCCGTTTGAAGCAACACTAGGGCTATTTTGGGACGGACCTCGTAATTTTGAACCACGGTCAGATGACGAAGACGACACCTGAGCTGGCACCCCCCTCTGCATACCACACCACACCAGCGGGAGGACGTTTGGTCATGACGGATTTAACGTGCAACAGACCCCCTTACACGACGGTTCTTTGGTGGAATCGGGTCGCGAACCTGAAACCCTCCGGTTCCGAAGCCGAGACTTTACCACCAGGCCACCGCGGCCGTAAGAAATGAGGAAATAGTATAATAACAGAGTTTTGGTATGAAAAAGCTTTGTCTTCTGGTATCGGTGGGCAAGAAATGAGTTCACGGAACTCCGGCCTACCCAAATTTTTTGTTATCCGGAATGTACTTTCCCAGCATTAGGCCGGATGCTCGGGAGTGTACTGTATATATGTAGTATCAAACTTCAATATGCAGCCTTGATATGATTTGATACTGGAGGAAATTAAAATAATTTTCAAGAATTTTTAGACAAATAATATTCAAAAAGATTTATAAACATTAAATCAAATAATTATATAGACCAGAATTCTAAAAGGTAATCATAAATATTAACTCAGCAGCATTTATTATTTATAGTGCATCAGTAGAATGGAGAATAAATGTAACTGAAATATCCTACGTTCTTTTGTCTACATCAAAAAACAACTGAAAATCACTATTTGGTTGACCTCGAAAGTCGAAAATCAGAAACTAAGCACTTATCAGGGAAGCCAATAAAAATTCCACTTTCAGTGTGCTGTCGTCAGAATTGTCAATGCTTACGCAAATAAGCAGTATCGGTACGTGACTTGAAAGATGAGTTGGACAGATAATGGACTGATAGAAATGGTTGTATTTGAGTTATATGTCAGCATCTAATGTTTTTCCTCAATTCTTTAAGTGTTGAATCCCAAGATGTCATTTGGGCGGTTGTTTTGATGATTAAATAAGTAAAAACTTTTTAACAGTTGTATTGTCATTACAATGTAATTTCAACTTAGATGTTACGTCATTTGATTCATATACGTTCACATAGGAAAAAATTATGATTTAACAACCGGCACTTTAAACGTTTAAAAATGAATTTATTAGGTTTTATGTTTTAAGAAGCTGGACTGTTAAAAAGGCTTTCATTTCAAAATCCTGAATATATAATATTCTTAATTTATTAATTTTTTATTATATTACTCTTCAAAAATTTGATAAAAATCAATTGATCTTACAAATTTACAGCCTTCTTTTTAGATCATTATAGAATTTCAAATGAATTGGTACATATATTTTGCAATCTTTTACAATTACAATAATTTTACATATGCATTTAAATTTTTGTGCAAAGATAATACTGTTTTAACATGATTTTTAATGTTTTTAAAATATAAGTTTAGTACACAAAAATAAGTGGAAGTGTGTCGGCTATATTGATTTATTAAACTGAGATTTCACAGATTTTTTTTTTCAAAACGTAGCATAAATTAATATTAATAAACTTCACCGAAATATTTTTGCATAACATTTTGCAATTTTAATCGATTCTTTTAAATCTCACATTAATTCTCTCTTGAGAATATATTTTACTCATTACATTTTTCTACACATTTTTATTACATTCTGATGCTATTGGATTTCAATGTGATTAACTATATTAACCTTCCTATAGGATAAAAAGTATGCAAGAAATAAGTCATTGGATGACATAAACAAGAATAACAGAGTAGCCCATATATATATATATATATATATATATAATAAAAAAGTAGTAATTTATGTTAATTTCATATATTTAATTTAAAATTGGGGATTTAAATGTCTTATCAAAAATTTGCTTATTTCATGTAAAAACTAAATAGTTGTGTTAATTATTCAAAAATAAATTTTAAAATATAATAAATATCACTCCCCATTACATGATGAAAATCAAATTCTTAAGTCTAAATGTAGGTAAAAGACTATTGATTTATCAGAGAAGCTATTTGTTCATACCAGAACTTGCACCCGCTTGTCATTTAGAGCTAAAAATTAGAACTCTCGTAATGTTCTGCGAAAAATAAATTTATCTTCGCAGAAAAATATTTCATTATCGCAGATGATTTTTTAGCATTTCTAGTAGGTCACGGACTTGCATCTAGTCGTGACATCGACCTCGATTTCTACACACAGTTTTGCAAGGTCTAATTAACAAACAACTCGTCTTTCATCCCCTCGTCTTCATTTTGGAACATTTTTTCTTTCTACGAAATCGGCTTTTCCAGATTCATGGCTCTTAATGAAGTAAGACATTCTAAGTTTTAGGATATAAAAATATTTATAGATAAATAAAAAAATCATGTTACTCTCACTTATGTCAAGATCTTTTTAGTAATTCATGGCTTTTATAAATATCGAAATATTCTCTTATTAAATTTTCATTATAGTTAACCGTTACAATCCTGATAAACGTCTCCTAAATTAGTTAATATACATAACGGTGCTGAAATGTTATTACACTTGCTTTGTTTAATATAAATAAAACTGACAGATTCTAATTTATAGCAACAATTTTATTATTAGAAATATTGATTATAAAAAGCGGATCTTGCGTAAAAATAATTTTAAATCCGTTAAAAGTTTATTTTAAGTTTGAATCAAGAACATGATTCGGATTCATACTGTTATTTTTTTTCAATGTATTAAAATTTTTTAATTAGGAATATTATTACATTTGTTGCTTTATTCCTTATACTCTTGAGGCAAGAGTGGAGAAATATTCAAAAAAAGCCAATCATAATTATTTTTTATTCTCAAAAAAAATTATGAAATTGTTATTAAAAGAATCTTTGTTATTTTGCTTTTGAAAATTTAAACTGAATCGAAATTATCAATTATTTGCTTTCGCAAAATAACAAAAGTTCTAGCATTATCAGACGATTTTAATGCAGATAAAAATAAAAGTTTGTTAGAAAAAATAATGAAATGAGTTTTATTTCATTACAGAGTAGTTCTGTTAGTTATTTTATGAATTTTTACACTCAAAAAATATTTTAGCTAGATTCTTGCTTTTGTACATACAGATCTGTACAGTACATACAGTACATCTGTAAATCATAGGCTTCACGCTTATTAAAACTGCTATCATTAAGATTTATTTATAAGAATTAAGAAAATTTTAAGCATGACATTTCATACTCCTCTGTTGCGAGTACGACTCAAACAAAGGATTCCATCAAAAAGAAAATATTAAAAGATAACTTTGTAACAAGATTTCCTCCATCGTCGGATGCGGGGACTTTCGCTAATCAAGTTCTCGTTATGAGAGTCAAATTGTCTTTCGTATTTTAGTTCGTTTTATTGACATCCTGTTTTAATTTAACACTAAAGCTATCTTTGGAAGCTCCTCTTAATTTTGAACCGAGGTCAGATGACGAAGACGACACCTGATCTGGTAATCCTCTTCTCCAAGCTCCGCACTACAACAGCAGTAGAATATTTGATCCTGAGGGATTTAGCGAGCACTAAACCCACTTACACTACGATTCTTCGGTGGAATCGGGTCTCGAAATTGAACCCTTTTGTGCCCTGCGGTTGCACCAGGCCACCGCGGTCAGGTATCTCTCATAATGTGATGAATTAATTCAGAGTACCGATCCAGAGGATAGCGAATCCGATACTCTATTCCAAAAACTTACGTCGTATATGCGAATTTGTTGTATAATAAATACTTTAGATCAAAATGTCTCAGAAAATGGATGTAAAAATTTAGAACAGAGATGCCATTTCGGATGTCCTTGTCATTGATTCAAACGTACATGTCAGTATAAAAAGTATCAAAATAATGTTTTATACTTTCGAATCCCCAAGTTAATTTCATTTATGCTGACTTTGAATGTTATACAGTCATTTTCTTGCAAATTCATAGATTCTTTTAGTATGTCCTTAGAAAAAAAAAAAGTGAAATCTGTTTCATATTCATGCTGGACATTAATAAGGAATTAATCAATTAAGTAATGTTACTTACAGTTTCTAAAGTGGCATGTTCTTTCTGTGGTAAGGGACATTCAGTCGAATTCCGGTGGGAAGAGGTAGTGAGTATGCTTGTTGAGTTCACCATTGCCACCATGGCTATGCTGAGGTTCAACCTCTGGGAATGCATGACAACGGAGCATAGGAAACCTAACAAAGTCACGGTATGCCTCCGTTTCAGAAATGAGTCCCCTATTAGAAGAAAATAAAAGAAAAATATTTAAAATAAACATTTTATAAAGCTTCAAGCGATTTATATATCTTTTAAGTATTTAATTCAGTTACTTCATATAACACCTACTTATTTCATGAAATAGTAAATGCAACCAGTTTGGAAGAGTAAAAATTTTTTAAAAATCCTACACATTCACCAGTAATTCACTTTGAATTTACTAGCTATAATCACATAATAAAATAAAAACATGATTTAACTGCATGATGTAGAAAATAAAATTTTGTTTAAACATGCAAAGATGCATTGCAATTTCTAATATCAACATGGATTATTGATACGACAATTATATTTGCACGAAGCAATATTATTTTTCAAAAAAACTGTTTTTGTTTTTTGTATGAATATTGTTGGAATTATTTTTCCTTTACAACATTTCAGAAAACACCTATAGAGGCTATAGAAGCGACTTTTTTTATAATTATTTTCGACACTTCTTCAATCTAAAATCTTTGGCTATTTAACGCTGTGTAGATTGTTTTTTATGAAGTCACTAATCAAATTACAGAACAGAACAAGCATGTTTTACTCTTTAAAATATGTAGCTATTTCAATAAATAATGAATTTTATATTTTAGCATATGCAAATCCCAAAATTAATATATGTATCCGCTATCAAAGAAGATCTTATCAATCATAATCTAGTCATATCATGATATAAATGATTTTATATATTATCAGTATAAATAGGATCAAAAATAAATAGCATAAATATATGCAGTAAATGAAGATAAAAATGACCGTAAACGTAATGAGTATAGGGCAGTAAAATTCCTAACCAAAATCGTTCAAACTATCTTTTTTTCATTTTCATTAGACAACAATATTTTGATAATATTAGATAAGACTATAATGTTTTGATAATGTTAGATAAGACTGTAATGTTTTGATAATATCAGATAAAACTATAATGTTTTGATAATATCAGATAAAACTATAATGTTTGGATAATATTAGATAAGACTGTAATGTTTCGGTAATATTAGATAAGACTGTAATGTTTGGATAATATTAGATAAGACTGTAATGTTTGGATAATATTAGATAAGACTGTAATGTTTCGATAATATTAGATAAGACTGTAATGTTTCGATAATATTAGATAAGACTGTAATGTTTCGATAATATTAGATAAGACTGTAATGTTTCGATAATATTAGATAAGACTATAATGTTTTGATAATGCTGGATAAGACGAATTATTACTAGTTCTGCGAAAAAATTATCGTCCAAAAATATTTCCTATTTGTTACTCATCGCAGTATGTAAGAGTCAATCAACATTTTAATCTGTTTCTATATCGGTTCATCTTGTCGTCGACTGAATATTAATTCATTTCTGGCCTATAACAAATGATGGAACTGGATTGGAATGGATTTATTAGCAAGAAAAGAAGATTGCCTCTCATCGTGTTAATAAACGTTATTCTCTTTCTTCTACAGTTTCTTAATATTTAACTAAATTCTTTAAAACAATTAATAAATTATGGAAAATTAGTTTTTTCAGTCGCTAAAAAAATCATTTGGAGCAATCTCCCATTTTTCAAGAAAGAAAAATTCTTTGAT
The DNA here is from genome assembly GCF_947563725.1 of Argiope bruennichi. Taxonomy (NCBI): domain Eukaryota; kingdom Metazoa; phylum Arthropoda; class Arachnida; order Araneae; family Araneidae; genus Argiope; species Argiope bruennichi. Next base: position 100,310,318 of record NC_079156.1, on the reverse strand, counting down.
GCAATTTTTTTTTTCATTTTAATTAAAAATAAAGTTTAAAGAATTGATTTGCGTTATAATATTTTATATAAAAAAACATTTTTGCATTGAAAAACAATTTAATTAAAGAAAACTTTGTTTATGGATTCGTTAATATTCTATCGAATGCAAAAATTAAACAGATTTTTATTTTCTCGCGCATAGCACTTGCTTCAATTTCTCCTTGCAAATTTCAAAGTATAAGTAATATTTAAATGAACTGACAGTTTGTTAAAACAAACATTCTTTATTAATAAAATACATGAAAATGACATTTTCAGCAATTCTGTGTATATTAGCTCCTCAAAATATGGTGTCAATAAAATTATCAAAAATGCTGAAAAAAAAATGCAAATTTTTTCAAACTTAGTCATTCTTTCTTCCCCCTTCTAACAAAAAGTAGGAAATAATTTGATCAAATATAGATATAATTAATAACAATAATTAGATAATGCAATGAAATATCGAAATCAAATTTCAAATTTCAAAAATACAACAATAACATTAATTTCAAAAAATACAAAAAAAAAAAAAATCATTACTTACAGCGACGATTTTTTCCTTGATAATAATCCATGATCGCAAACGATTTTTTAAGTATTTTATTTCAACGAAAAGTTATCTACATTCACGAGAAAGCCATCTCACCAAATGGGAAAGCATTCTCCGTATTTTATTCCGTAAAAGTAGAAGTCTTTTAACAGGAAAATCATGCTTAGTGTAATCTTAATTTGCATCGTAGCTGTTTTGTTTTTCTTTCTTGTTAGTTTAGTAACAGTAAAAGATCTTATCGGAATGATCAGACGTTTTAAAGATAGCAATTTTTGTAACTTTATTCCTTCCCGTGTCACTTTGGCCTAGTTTCAGATTTCATGGCAAATTTCTGATATTGACAAATCATCACAGAAGATTTAATTTAGCCGAGATGTTATCCTTTGGTAAATGGCAACATTAGTACGATCTAAATGGTGTCTAATATGATGTTTGCTAAATCACTTAAAATAAGAAATAAAAATGCTTCGATTTCTTAACTTATCAGCCCTTGACATAAACATGAAATGCTGATTGATGTAAATACTATTTTGTTTATAAGGATTCTTACTCAAGGCCGATGCCTGTAAAAATAAAATTGATAAGAAAATTTTTCTGTCAAAGAAAAATTGTACCTTTTTGGAAAATTCTAAAGAAGATTGATGATAGATACAATTGAAATGATTATATAAAATAAAAATTATTTTATACTGCAAACGATAATGAAATGCATCAAAATAATTTTTCTTAGTGAAAGAAAGCATTGCATTGGCGCACAGCATAACAAGAAATGCTTCATTCTCTTGTTCGATATAATCAAGAAATGTTTAAATACGAAAAGGAAAAAAAAAAAACCCTCAAACCAAAACAACATCATGTTTTTACATGGTTAAAAAAAATAACTGAAATCTGGTATCGCAAATATCATGTTATTATGTGAGAACCTTATTATGTTTAAGTCATTGTTTGTCTTAATTTAAGTCATTAAACAGTTTAAGCCGGTTTGAAACAATCACGTGACTATCAGATAACGCATGCGTCGATATTTAGAAAAATACGTTTTTTTCCCCCAGCTCAAAATCGTTCGAACTCTTAGAAATATTGAAAATTTTAAAAATTATATTATAAAACTTTCGTTGCCTCTTTCCTCGCTGTTTCGCGTTCATTCCCATTTTCTTCTCTGTGTTTCTTCGGGTGATAACTTCTTACGGCCCTGCCCTTTATTGGCCAGAGAGGCAAATCGAGTACATGGCGGATATTTGTGCAAAGTTGTAACTTTTTTGGTGATAAGGCACCAAATGCAATAACCTTTGACCGAAAATCGAAAAACGGATGCCTCAAAAGCGATAAATCGCCAATTTTATGGTCGTGTATTTTATAACTTCAAAAACCTCAAATCAAAACAACATCATGTTCTAACATGATAAAAAATAGTAGCATTTTTATGAAACTAATTATGAAAACTAAGGCGCGGCTAAACTAATTATGATCCTTTCCTTATCTATAATGTAATAGATAAGGAAATGCTGAGCAATAATTGCTAAGTTCTTTTTAAATACCCATCATTTTGTCTGGGAAAACAAAGTGCTGTTAATCACCCTTTAGTTTTTAAAAAATTCTGTACAGCTCGAACTGATATTAATTGATTAATGCAAGGTCTCCATGATTTCTCTGATCCTTTACCAGTAGTTATAATTTTTTGACTTCTTAAAACCACAATTCCATCAGTAAATAAGTTACCATTCCGAAGTTAGAAAAAAAGTTAAAAAATTAAGTATTATTTCATAATAGTTAAAAGGAAATGCATACAAAATTAATTCAAAAAGAACTTATAAAACCTTGTTTTTAATAGAGAACTTAAAATTAATATTTTCTTATTTTAAATATTTATGTTCTTTTTATCTTTAATTTATGATTCATGGTTATAAACATCATAGAAGCCTGAATTCAATATTTTTTTAATTTCCAACTTGATGACGCCATTCATTTGAAATCGAAATTTAATAAAATTAATTAATGAACCTACAAAGTTAAATTCTAAACATATTAAAATGTATTTTATCTTCATGATCTAGAGGTGAACAATATTTTTAAACTATCAAATGAGGTAGCAAATAGGAAATTGATTCTAAAATACCATCGTTACAATCATAAAACAAAAAAAAATTGATTGAAAAAAATAATGAATTAGTTGTGAGAAATAAATTAATAAATTTCATTAAAATTTATAAATTAACTAAATCAAGGTTGCCATTTTTTTAATGTTAAAAAAACCTGAAAGAAGACATTGTAAGAATTTCCCTGCATTTACTTGCGGATGGTACACCGAAGTTTAAAGTAATTATGACCCCGTGCTATGTACTTAAAAAGGTGTATCACTTGCAATAAAATTGTAGTTCTCTCAGATGCAAAATCGTTTCTCTTAATAAAAAATGAAATAAAGCAAGTTTGAATTAAAAACAATTTGCATTTAAAATTCTTATGAAACCTTTATAATAGCAGATTTAGACTTCAAGATTGTTGATTTAAATATTGGATCAAATTTTGCTTCAATTAAATTTAAAATTAAACCAATTCTAGTAATTGGTTTAGGTTGTTTATACAATTCCTTTCTCAAATGTTGTCTTCAAAATGTCAGTTTCTTTGCCATTAATCGATGAATTATTACATAATGCCAAAATTCATTTCAACTTCTTTCACTTTCTTCCATAAAATTTGAAATATTACATTTAATTCGAATAATGTTGATTAGAAAGCATTATGAATTTTTCATCACATACAAATGTAAGTTTTTAATTTTTTAACTTATCGAAATTTTGATAATATTTTCATATAGGTAAAAAATATGAATAAGGCATTACTAGATATTTTTAAAACATTCGACAAGCTCACAAAAATATCCTGTGCAAATGTAACCAAGTACAGTTTACAGTATTGTATTTGGTTACATTTGCCCAAAACATTTTTTAGCGCAAAGAAAAAATCATTAAGTTATAAATTTTGATACAGAGTTCATTCAAATTCAATTTTCAAACAATTTGGTTTCAACCAGTTTCCACATTTAAAAACTCAATCCTTTAATTTTTACAAGATACCTACAATGTTAAACAAAACTACAAATAATATTTCAAGAAATCAGCTGAAATTATTTGCCAAAATTCTACTTGCTCAGCAACGAGATAATGCAGACACTTGTTGAACAACATAAACCAGGCCTCCCGGTCTATTGCTGTGACCTAATTAAACCTAACTTGTCAACAAAGTAAAAGGAGAGGCGCAGTTAAAAAAAAGTAAGAAAAAAAAGTGAAAAGAAACTTTGATAAAAAGAACGTAATGAACGCCGCTTTGTTCAAAAACATATGTTCCTCGATATTTGATCCAGACGATTCATATTAAAACAAAACCGGTTATCAAAACTGAAAAACTAGGTAGACACACCATGCACACAATAACGCAACTTTTTATTCGAATTTTTTAAATTTTGTTAATGGACCAGCCCTTTCAACACTTTTATTTAAAATGGCTTGCTTCTTTTAACTGAATTTTTGAAATTTTGAAACCGATTTTCCACTCTTTTTCCCAAGGCATTTTAGAATGTTGTACACTTGCTCATTTTTTTAATGAAATTACAATAATTGTATATTTTTAGGGAACGGATACCAAACAGGGAATGGATTAACATAATTGAATTTTTCTTCATTACGAGTAGCTTCATCTCTATATTTTCCTTATAATCTGTAATTTGTGCGGTAATCCGTAATTTATGCTGTCACTGTACATTCTTGTTGTCAATATTTAAATTTTCTACAATTTGTTTTAACCAACATCACTTTGGAAATAATTAAAGATTTTGAATCTTTGTATTCTGTACTGATACTTATAAAAAGTTGACTGAATTCTTAAATCAGTGTTTCTCTATTTGTCATTCAAGATTAGAACAAAACGCGAGAATCAGATTGGCACTGCCGTTAATTTTATGTTACTAAGAGCGCCAAGTAGATTAGACAGCTGCGGTAACCACAACCATAAATTGGCTACTCTGATCCGCTAGTAGGCACAAGGAAAAATCTGAATAACCGAACCGCCGCAACAACAACAAGATTGGAGGAAACTGTGGGCGAGTCCTAAGGGCCATCATCGGCCACGGTACAACCCTTCTCTAAGGAAGGACGCTCCGTCATCGATGTGAAGAGCCAGACCCCCACATTTTTGTATATCCACAAGGGTGGCGAGTTTAATTTAGTTTAATTATATTAAGGTCCAATTTCAAAGCAACAGTAGGGCTATTTTGGAACGGACCTCGTAATTTTGAACCTAGGTCAGATGACGAGGGCGACACCTAGTAAGGGTGGCATGAACCAACTTCTATGCTGAAAGCTTCTCATCCTCAAGCTGTCTGCCCCCCCCCTCCCCCGTAGGACAGACAGCTGTAGTAGTAACTGTCTTTTTAATTTTCCTTAGTTTTTTGCACTTTATTCAGTCAGAGTTCTATTTCCATTTTTCATTAAGATGCGTTTTTGCAAATATAGTAACATGAAGCGATTTAAAATGTTAAAAGTACAAGGAAAAAAAGAGCTCGAAGGACAATCGAGGTAACTTGGATTAAAATAAGAATAAACTATCCTATGCTATTGATTCAAGTTAAGCTAAATGTACCTGAAATAGCATTAAAATACATTAACTTTCAGATTATCCCTAATAAAATCCTATATTCCTTATAACTCTATTTCATGGGGCAAATACATCCCATAGCAAAAGGAAAAATGCCCAATAATTCGATCGAGGAGTAAACACACTAAATATTTATATTTGGACTGTCTCTAGCTTCCCCCAGAACGGCATGAAAATCTTCTATCCCCATATCCGAATATTATGTCTTAATAACACCTGATATATGAAACTTTCCCTCATCTGAAAACATTACATATTGTAGTAAATTTTCATCATTTTTTTTTTCTTTACATTTCATTAAAAGTAAACTTTAATCTTTTCTTTATAGAACAAAGTGAAAATCGTTCTTTTTTTTTTTTTTAAGTTTATTTTGAAAGAGTTACTTTTTTTTTCTGATATCCTGTTTTTACCGACCTTTCTTCATTGGTTCCAGGCATGCTTCAAATTTTTAAGATATGCGTATAGAATTACAATACCTGCCCAAATCTGATTATCACTAATCGAAAATTTCAGACTAATCCTGTTTCTTCTCACCGATTAAATTCTATTTTTATGCATTTGATGAGAACTAATGCCAAGCATGCACATAAACTCAAATCTTTAATTTGAACTTCATGATTACGAAACACCTCGCAAGTCCAAATGTGCCTAAATAATTAAATAAAACATAGTAAACCAAAATTCAGTTTTGAAGCATTTCCTGCTAGTAATTATGTAAATTTCTTGAATTTTCGTTAAATACATGAAACAGAGGTAGTTAGACTCTCCACTGAGGCCCAAATCTATTTACAGAGTCAGATTTAAGTACTTCATAGCTCAAGCAATGCAAATAATGGAGTCCTCTCTCTTTTAATAAATTAATAAACTTAGTTTCACTTTGAAAACATTTTTAACTTTAATGCTTTATTGAAGGTTAATTTTTTATTCTATTAACTGTAAAAATGCTTTTGTTTCTTTATTTAGCCCTTATAACTCCACATTCTCCAATATTCAAGTAACTATATTACTGAAAAGGATTTTCGATATTATGGAGTGAACGTAATAAAACAAACAGGAATCTTGCCTATTATTTGATGGAATGCAAATATCACCCAAATATTTTAGAATTCATAAGATTTGTTAAGTTTTAAACATTTTTTTATATGACAACAAGGACAGTCACATCTTTTAATAGATCCGCTTGTGGTTCTTTCTCAGCACTTTCTCATATTTATGAAGTATAAAATGATAGCAGATAGGAAGTATAGAACTCTTTATATGCCCCACTTAATTAGTGCATTTTGCATATATATTTGCACATTTGAAAAAATTTTTAGAGCCCCTAGGAAAATGGGGGCTACCTAAGCTATAGCTTGCATAGGATATGCACTGTTCACGTGTATAAACACGTGCGAGTGATGGAGTTCAGGTAAATTAAAATTCAAAGACGGTCTCCCAATGACAAAACTGAGATTCAGACACAAAAACAGCATACTACTGTAAATAATATGACTTATGCAAATTCGTGAAGAAAGAATTATGATTAATGATTTATAGTCTATATTTTTACGTTTTCCAATTGTTTGCATGAATCCTCAAAAGCATTAACTCCAGTCATAAAACACATGTTTTATTAAAATCTCTCCGACATACCCCCACATACTCAGATCAAAAGTTCATGTCCTCAGTAGTTTTATGACCAGTAACTCGCGGGTAATCTTTTAATTATCAATTCATTTCCAGTTTCACTTTCCTGGGTAAACCCTCACATACCTCTACACAGATCTTTCATGTTACATAACGAATCTTACGAAAAACCACCGAATAAGTAGATAAAAATAGCAAAGAAATACATTTCATGTTATGTAACAGTTTGGTGAATAGACTTTACTACAAAACTGATAACCTGCCCAATTGGAGTCGGGTCACGTATTTGGAAGAGGAGAGTGTTAATGAACCAGACCTGACGTCGCCGCAATGGCATTTATCTGAAAGGAATTCCACACACAATCGGTCACGAGATTCAGCTTTGTGAATATTTCCGGCAAGTAATTCACAGTTCTACTGCTCTACATTTTAATTTAGGATTTATATGCTGTTTAAATTGTTATTAACAATGTTGGAGAGAAGCATTTAATTTTGGCATCGATAGACACAAAAGAAACTTTAACGTAATTATTTTAATTAAAAATTAATCAATTAAATATGAGCGCCATTTAGTTATAAGAAGGAACAGACCTGACGTCGTCACAATGACATTTATCTGAGAAGAATACCTCACATTCCTCAGTCCCCAGCTTCAGCTTTGTGAATATATCCAGTAAATAGTTCACAGTTCTTCTGCTCTACATTTTTGTTTGGTGTTTACATCGCAATTGATAAAGTTGGAGAGATGCATTTAATTTTGGCATCGATTGCTCACAAAAGAAATTTTAAAATAATTATTTCAATTAAAGATTAGTCAATTGATTATAAGAGTCATTTAGTTATAATAATGATCAGACCTGACGTCGTCACAATGACATTTATCTGAGAGGAATACCTCATATTCCTCAGTCCCCAGCTTCAGCTTTGTGAATATATCCGGTAAATAGTTCACAGTTCTACTGCTCTACATTTTTGTTTGGTGTTTACATCGCAATTGATAAAGCTGGAGAGATGCATTTAATTTTGGCATCGATTGCTCACAAAAGAAATTTTAAAATAATTATTTCAATTAAAGATTAGTCAATTGATTATAAGAGTCATTTAGTTATAATAATGATCAGACCTGACGTCGTCACAATGACATTTATCTGTGAGGAATACCTCACATTCCTCAGTCCCCAGCTTCAGCTTTGTGAATATATCCGGTAAATAGTTCACAGTTCTTCTGCTCTACATTTTTGTTTGGTGTTTACATCGCAATTGATAAAGTTGGAGAGATGCATTTAATTTTGGCATCGATTGCTCACAAAAGAAATTTTAAAATAATTATTTCAATTAAAGATTAGTCAATTGATTATAAGAGTCATTTAGTTATAATAATGATCAGACCTGACGCCGCCGCAATGACATTTATCTGAGGAGAATTCCACATACAATCCGGTCACGAGTTTCAACTTTGTGAATATTTCCGGCAAGTTGTTCACAGTTCTACTGCTCTACATTTTTGTTCGGGATTCATTTGGTGCTTAATGTGTTATTGATGATGTTTGGAAGAAGCATTTAATTTGATATTGATTGTTCACAAAGGAAATTTTAACGTAATTATTTCAATTAAAGATTAATCAACTGATTATGAACATCATTTAGAGCTTTTTCCGTCACTTTCTTTAAGTCGGAAAAATATTAGGTTGATCGGAAAGTAATTTTTTATATCAAAATTAAAGATGATTTTCTTATAGTGAATATATATTTTATATTGTCCATTCTGGTCTAATACTTTTTGGGATCTTTCTGGCAGTAATATGATTCCACGCCCAAAACATTTTTTATTCTTTGCTGACAAAAAAAAAATCTGGGTGAATTTTGACCTGCCCATTTGAAGTATTTGAATAAACCGTATTTGGTATTTCCGTCTAAAAATTTTGTAGAGACCGGAACAACTAGTAATCTGAAGGTGCCAGATCTGGAGAATATTGTGGGTGTGGCAGTATATTCCATAAAAATTGGAAAAGCTTTTGGCGAGTTACCAAACTTGTATGTGGTCTAGCATTATCTTGGTGGAACCCCACACCTTTCCCATATAAGTGAATCATTCAGTTTGTCGAGATGATGATAATATACACTTCAGAATTTGAGTTGTTATTCTCCGGTTTACATCATTTAATGCTTTTGCTGTGTGTTCATCAGCTTCAATTGGTCCTTCCAGAAAGTGGCGCATCTTCAGCATCAAAATTGTCAGACAGAAATTTTGGAGACCAGTTATGGCACTGGCATTCTGTCAATACATCTTCCCCATACACATAAGAAATTTTTTTTCTTGCTTGAACAGCATTTTTACCTTTTTGATAGTAAAAAAGTAAAATATAACGAAACTGCTGCTTTTCACTTTCTATATTTGAAAGGGTACCAACCAAAAACTACTGTGCAGAGTCAATCGAACTTTCCTACTAGCAAGCCTTGTTATATTAGCTGTCAAAATATATAAAGATTATGCGGCTTAGCGTAAAGTTTGCTATGAAAAAATACAATTAAGTCCTGTGTTGGGAAAAAAACAAAATTACTTTCCCAACAATCTAATATCAATGATACCATGCTGAGATGTTGCGAAAAAATGAATGCCTTAGTATCTTTCTATTTTGGAAACGGATCCTGATATTAAATAATATTAAACAAAGATTTTATCAGTTATGGTGTATAAAAGAGTTTGAACTTATTTTAACTAAACTTACAAGAATTTTAGAACTTAAACAAGCTATGGTCGATGTATTTGGAAAGCAAATGTCATCAAAATGTCTAGGCTTATTCAGACTGTAATAATTTTATCTTTGATGCTAATAATAACAAGATACGAAAAGTCAGAGGACTTTTTCGTACTCAAAAGAATTACAAAACGGTCTGCAATTATTTACTAAAATCGTAACAATATTCTATGCGTTGCATAGTTTGGGAAAGAAAGTTTTTCAGGTTCATATTGTTTGTAATTGAATTAGGTCCATCCTTTTTCTTAAATTACTTTCTATGACGTATCAATAAGTTACACTAATGACAAATCAGAAGCAAATCTTATACATTAGTATTGTCACGAATATGACTGAAGCATTTAATTTTTAATAGATTTTATAATTATTTGAAGTTAGAGTTCTTAGATTGTAAAGTGTTTATTTTTATAGTAGATTGTTTATTAACTAATAATAAAACAATTGTTTAATTAATTTAAATAATACAAATTAATTAATTTTTGTTCAATAAAAGGAAAAAAAACAGTTTAGGATGTTGTCCGTAGAGAAAAATATTTGACAAATTGCTTCTGGAGACAAATTTATCTAAAAAAATCAATATTTTTCATATTTTTTAAAACTTTTTATAAGATAAAAAAATTTGATAAATCAGAATAAAATATAGAATCTTTTATAATATGCGATTTAATCGAATAAAATCTGCTATAAAATGTGATTTAATTGAACAAAAGTACTTTAAAAATGAGAATTAAAGTATTTTACAATCATTCAACCATTTTACGAAAATATGTTTATAAAATTTCATTGAAATCAAAAACAATACTAATCATCATTTTCTGTTCGAGGTTTGCTAAAAATATTAATTATTGCCAATAACTGATAATATATTTATTCATCAAAAACCAGCATTCGAAAAAAAATCGTCATGTAAAAATTATTATTTCCTGCACACCCACAAAAATAGTTCAAAATATTTAAAAAATAATGAATGAAAAATTGTATCCCAAAATGAGGAAATTAATAATAATTTAAAAATGATCTTTGGAATCATACTCAAATGATTAATTGTACAATTTAAACTCTGCTGGAAGAAAAATTAAAATAATTACAATAAAAAAGGAAATACAATTATAAATATAAAAATGTATTAATATAGGATTATAAATATTGGGTATCGACATTTGGTATTATTTATATCGATATTTTTAATTTTGTGGAATAGAAATATGGTGATGGAATACAGAACAATTTTTAAAAATCATTAAAATTACAATATGATGGATTAAAATTACAATACGAATTGCATGGATTAGAGCAATATTTTCAAGTAAGTTATAATATAAAATTTTCACTGAAGTGAAAAAAATTAAGATAAATTGAGGAATAAATTTCAATGAATATTAGAGGCATATAATGGCCATTTGTAGTACTTACCCAGAAATAAAGCCATTTTGAACAAGTATCCAAATTTAAATTACAAATATTTAAAATTCGTAATTGCTGAAAATTGAACTATACATTAAAGGTCTTTTTTTTTTTTCGGAAACTTTTTGAAAGATTAATACAATTAACTTTACGAATTAACTTTCAAACCTTTATTAAGCTTTCTTTTAAATATGGAAGACATATTAGGGCTGAAGTTATCTTTACATCTTGAATCAGTCCACAGTTTTGAAATCTCGAATGTCGGAGAAAGCATGCAATTGTCTCATATTTCCGAGTTGTGAAATATGTTGATTAATAATATGTTTTTTTCACGTCTCTTCCGCGAAGAGTAGTAATTTCATTTTCTAAGTTACTGTCAGTTCCTTATCATTCAATTATCAGTGAAGTAAGTTAACTTATTCTACAATTAGTCCTAGTTTAATCTGGATCAATCTCAAGCTCGACACCGCAAAATAAGAATTCTTTTATTGTATGTTAAATGATACATGTCGGGTGTTTAGTTTAATAGTTAACTAAATATGTGAAATAAAACAATTTATAATTATTTTACCCTTGAGATTCAGGCGTTCAGATATGGTTTATTTTTTCTAAATAACTATCTTAACTATACATTTCTATGGTCTTCTCAGAGTAGACCGTTTGTTTGTGGATGAATGAAACGAAGACTTGGATTTCTGTTCAATTCTAATTAATAATTCTCTAATTCTAATTAATTCTGTTCTTACGAGAAAAATGGGAATTCAAAATTACTACAGTGTAATCAGAACAGAATGATCAAAATTATTTCAGTGTAATCAGAACAGAATGATCAAAATTATTTCAGTTTAATCAGAACAAAATGATCAAAATTATTTCAGTGTAATCAGAACAGAATAATCAAAATTGTTTCAATGTAATCAGAACAGAGCATCAGAAGCGAATGTTCTTCATTCTATTTTCATAATTTTTTTTTTTCAAGTGGCTGTGAAAATTGAACATGACAAACGAAGCGAAAATGAAATGGTAATTATCTAAAGTGAGAATTTTAACGGCCTAATTAAGTGAAAAGATGTATTCCAAATGCATATTTTATCTGCATAGCACAAAGACCAAAACGCACCATACTGTGTCAATGCCTACATGTCACGTGATTGTTCCGACATTACGGCGTGTGAATCACTTGCAAACTTAAGCACTTCTTTTGATTCACCGGGGAGATGAAAAGAACACGTGACAAGTTATTTATATGCAATTATACAAGTTATTTATACAAATTTATTTTATTCTTTTCAGAAAGTTTTTAGTGGCAAATATAAAGCTATCACATACAGCTTTCATAATTTTCGATTGCAAAGTCATAAAGATACTGTTTTTAAAAAATTGAAAAAAATGTTGGTTTAGATTATGTGTATATTTAGTTTTTTATTTACAAATTGATCGATGATGATGATTGATTCATGATGTTTTTTAAAAAAGTAACCAAGATAAACAAGTTTATTTTTAAAAAGTTTGCAGATTTATTTATTTAGTTTTGTTCTGGAAATGCGACCAGAAAATTCACCCTAATGTTCAGTTTAGAGATCAGTTTAAAAATGTTTACAACATAACAAATTACTGATACATGACGTAAAAAGTTTAATATAAAATAAGTTAGATACGGTAAATTAAAGATTGTATTGCGGTAGGGTTTCTAATGGATAGAGTTTTTTTCCAAATGTGAAACTTTTTTTAGACTTTTCTAAATATAATGATGAATTTTATATATTAATATTAGATCCGAAGTGCCAAAACTCTTATTCATATTGATCAATATATCAATAGGAATACAAAATTGTATTCATATTGATCTATATTTTTTATTCCTTCAATTTTGCAAAGTGATTGTTTTATTTTTTAAATTCATGTTCCTCTCCAATTTTCACTCTTAAATTTTTTTAATGCGTTGGAGACTGTCACTATAGATTTCATTTTGCACAAATAAAAGTAATATGATTTGGTAAAATAACTCATATCATTTCTACATTGTAAAAAAATACCCTAATGATAAAAATTGATACATTTATATAATAATATTTTCTGTACAGTCATTCAAATATATTAAACTATTATTTCAAATCAAGTACTTTCTCGGCAATTTGAATCAACGATCTTTTCTTTTTCTTTTTTTAAGATATAAATGTTCTAAATATACTCGCGAAATAGTATTACAAAATATAACAACACAGATAAAATATTTAAAAACCAAATTTTAATAACAAAAATCCATTTCTAAATCTTTAAAAATTTACCATATGCATAATCATGATAAAATTGATATTTGCATTCCAATTTTGATCATAAAATTTAATTTTCACCTTAACGACATATTATAATAAAATTCTAAAAAATTTTACATTTCTATAAATTCTACTAATTGTTCTAAAAATTTTACAGATATTTACATATGTTTTAAAGTAGAAATAACGTCTTTATACTTATCAAATTAACATAAAATAAATTATTAACACTTACTTTTATTTTTCTTGGCACTCTCCACATCTTCACTATTTTCAATAGAGTTTACTTTCCACGTAAATTTTAAACATCGAGAACTCTTTATGTTAAAAATCCCATACACCATCTTGAAACGTTATTGTAATAAATCATCAAATCCTCGTATCACTTCACTAAAACAAAAACAAAATTACGTGAGTGGAATGCACAAACTTTACTTCTTGGAGCAATTTTTAAGTAAATTTCAATTCTGTATCTTCGGTAAAATTCGAAAGAAATATTTTTAAAAACATTTTAACTTTCAAAACATTCTTCATACATTTTTTTAACAAGCATTCTGTTTTTTTTAAACACAACATTATTTACAATTTTCTTTGTGTAACCAGAACAAAGACCAAACGATATTTTTTAATTCTCATCTTGTCAATTTTCAGAATAATATTTATCATCGTTAATTATTTCCTGCAAATGAAAATCGTTTTCGTTTAATTTTATATCACATCAAACGATTTAAAAGATTTCAGAATCCTGAATAAAATGTGGCTACTGTTCCGTAGATACGCATAGGTATTTCTGAAACAGATGAAACGGATTGGCAGCTACTTACAACATACCAGCTTCATTTCAATTATCGGGTTACCCGGCATATGATAGGATTGTATGTAAATGATTCGTTGAAATCACGAAGAACATGTATTTCGGAAGTCAAAATAAACAATAAGGAAGAAAATGACCCATAGCTGTTTACGAAGTTATAAAAAAAGGAAAATGTATGGGTAGATGACCTCTTTCAAGAAAAAAAAAAAAAAAACAAGATTCTGGAAAATTCCATACTTATGGGTCACACAAGTAGTTATCCGTATAATCTACTGATTTATCATTGCTTTTAAATATGCTTATTCAAAAAACGGGTAATGCAAGTGTTGTTTATCAGTCTCAATTAATGAGAAAAGGATAATCATATAAAATACTAAATTACCAAAACAAATTGCTGATAATATCGTTCTTGCATTTTTAATTCCACGAGGAATGTTAGTACAATTGTAATTATAAAGAAAACAACAGGAGTTGTCACCCTAAAACTTTCTCGCATATTTCTAATAAATATGCTATCCCAGTGATCGCCGTACATGGCATTGGCGTACAATAATTAAGAAATATTAACCTTTGGTGTGAATTTAACATTTTTATTGAATCTATCGTGGGATTCATCACGACTGTATGGCTATTGATCAATAGTATGCTGTCAAAAGTGTCCAAAAATCGAATTTGGGTTTCAGAACCGTTTTCGTAATTTTTGAACCGTTGTTTTGTTTTGTGACAAAAATTTGTAACTTAAATATTAAAAAATTCGCATTTTTTCAAACGATTTTTTTTTTTTATTTCTGCACTGAAACATATTCGAGAATGTTTCATTTGATCTGTATATATTTGAAAAAATAAATGTATTGACATTTTTTCATAGAATTGTTTATATAAATCAAGCAATTAAAAATGTAATATATAAGAAAATAAACAGTTAAATTTTCATATTTCTCTATTACAAATTTCTAACAAAATTAATAAATTAAAATATTATAAATAATTTAGTAACATGAAAACTTTATACCACGAACAAATTTATAAAATGTAATAAATAATATTTTGAAAATCAATATTTCGAATTTATCATGCACCACATATATCTAAATTCAGACTTTGCAATCATTGGCAATAATATTAATATTTTCATTCTTTTACAATTAATCTTTTGTATGTATATTTTGATTAATAAAATTATTTAATAATTTTTTTCTTTTGAAAAAAATTTGTGAATTGTTTTAAATGAAGTTAATACTTTTTTTATTTATTCCATTTATTTATGCTATTTTAAAAAAGAATACTGTATTGATTATAATGTATTCTTTGCATTTATTTATATAGATATGTAATACTTATGCCGATAAAAAAAGGGGAAGGATAGGATTAATTTATCGTTTTCATCCTCTGTTTTTAATTTTATGTCTCTAAGTTAAATTTCTTTATCAATTTTAAAGAATATCAGGATTTTAAAATTGAATATAGAGGGAAAAAAATTATTAGGCTAAAAACTTTCTTTTGCTTCATGCTCAACATAATTGCATAACTTTCACATAGGAAAGTGTAAACAATATTTTTCTCCTTTCCAGAATGTATTTGAGTCAATGTTTTTCCTTGACATACCGAACACACGATCAAGTTCACGTGACACGGAACATCCAAATAAGTCCCAATTTAAGTGTAGGTGACCCAAATAATTGTTTAATTGATACATCGAGAGATAAATATGCAACAAAACATCTTACTTAAAAGCTATTTTGGAAGGATTTTTTTTTTTAATTTTACAGAAAAAAATATGAATTATTGCATTTTCTGAAGGAAATAAACACGTACTTTAGTTCTTTCATCGAATTAACTCTTAAATATCGAATTAACTCTTTAAAGGGCCATTTTTTTTCTAGTCATATTATGTTAAAATATTTTTAGGCTTGAAATTAGAATAAGAAAAGGGATTCATTTAGCTTATTAGATAAATTTAATTTGATTAATTAATTAATTTGGTTAATTAATAATTAAGTAACAAATCAAAACACATCATTTTGTCTGAGATAAAGAATTGAAACATCTAAGTTTCTGACTTACTAAAAAAATTTGTCAGAACTTATGCCAACCTACATAATTTCATACAAAGATTGATAAATTTGGTGGGAAGCAAACTTCCACGACCCTAGAAAGGGTTAAAATCAATGCTTATTTGAAGAAAACATATTATAAGGCATTTCTTAGCCAATTTGAAAAGTCTGAAATTTCATTGTTTTCAATTTTAAAACACCCATTCTTAAATTTAATTTCGCATTTTTTATTTAAAATTTAAAGCGTAAGTAGGTCTAAAAACTCCAATTTGAACGATTCCCTAATTAAATACCAATAAAAATTATTTTAAAGGCCGAAAAATTATTATTGAAATTCAAAAGCGTAATATTATAACAAATTTAGAATATTTTAAGTTCCGTTCTTTTCTGTCAGATTGTCCGTTTCGTACAAATTCTGCAATCGATTTCGAAGTTATTTTTGTTGATAAACCAGAGGTTCGAATGAACAGAGTTCAGAATTAGATGACAATGCAATATCAATTCTCTTTCTTGTCAGTTAGGCACAAATTTTGCCATCGGATATAGCTCATCGGGAAGTTAATTTAAAACCGGTTGCAAAATATTATACATACAAGACTGAAAAGCAGGGAAGAATTATTTAAATAAGAAATAATTTATCGTTATAATAATTTCACGTTTTTAAAATGGACTAAAAAGTATGAAATAATTTCTTCTGCCCTCGTACAGACTGTTCCGAAAATCTGTGATTGTGAATTATAGAAATTCAATTTCAAAAATCTGCAATTAGGAATTTTAGTAATTCAATTTCAAAAATCTGTGATTGTGAATTTCTAAAATTCCCAATCACTAATTTTCAGGACAAAATTTATGGGATTATAAACATAAATGGGGTTAGGAATCTGTATAGGGATTGGAATTTGTCCATTGTAAAAAAATATTTAAAAAACTATTTAAAATATGTTGGAATCAAAATTAATCGCTATTAGAAGACTGCTTTTTTAAATATAATAGCGATTATTTTTCAATTTATTCAATTGTCAATATATTTTTGCAAATATGTTGTGTATATACACATGTGTGCGACTATTAATTTCAGGAAATTGAATTCATACGATGATATGTGCGACTATTAATTTCATATGTACAACTATTAATGATAATGATAATACGTTTCATAAGTTATAATATGTGCAACTATTAATGATAATGATAATACGTTTCATAAGTTATAATATGTGCAACTATTAATGATAATACGTTTCATAAGTTATAATATGTGCAACTATTAATGATAATGATAATACGTTTCATAAGTAATAATATGTGCGACTATTAATGAAAATACGTTTCAGAAGTTATAATATGTGCAACTATTAATGATAATGATAATACGTTTCATAAGTTATAATATGTGCAACTATTAATGATAATACGTTTCATAAGTTATAATATGTGCAACTATTAATGATAATGATAATACGTTTCATAAGTAATAATATGTGCGACTATTAATGAAAATACGTTTCAGAAGTAATAATATGTGCGACTATTAATGATAATGATAATACGTTTCATAAGTTATAATATGTGCAACTATTAATGATAATACGTTTCATAAGTTATAATATGTGCAACTATTAATGATAATGATAATACGTTTCATAAGTAATAATATGTGCGACTATTAATGATAATACGTTTCATAAGTTATAATATGTGCAACTATTAATGGTAATACGTTTCATAAGTTATAATATGTGCAACTATTAATGATAATGATAATACGTTTCATAAGTAATAATATGTGCGACTATTAATGATAATACGTTTCAGAAGTAATAATATGTGCGACTATTAATAATAATGATAATACGTTTCAGAAGTAATAATATGTGAGACTATTAATTTCATATGTGCGACTATTAATGATAATGATAATACGTTCATAAGTTTCATAAGTTACTTTTCATAAGTTATTTCATAAGTGCGACTATTAATGAGTTTTATAAGTTACGTTTCATAAGTTATTTCATAAGTGCGGCTATTAATGAGTTTCATAAGTTACGTTTCATAAGTTATTTCATAAGTGCGACTATTAATGAGTTTCATAAGTTACGTTTCATAAGTTATTTCATAAGTGCGACTATTAATGAGTTTCATAAGTTACGTTTCATAAGTTATTTCATAAGTGCGACTATTAATGATGATATGTGCGACTATTAATTTCATGAAATTGAATTCACATGATGTCGCAGATAATTTACTATATCATATGTCTCTGCACGTTATTTAATGTCGTCCATTAATTATATTATTTGTCCTTCAAATTATATTATTTTCCCCTATAAATTTATTTGATGAGCTGATACAATGTATATTGAGACCATTTATAGTTTCTGTCCATTATTTTGAATCGATATTTATTCATTATTTTGAAAGCATAGAAATATAATAGAAAATATTCAATCAGTGATTCATTGAATGCCAAACAGTGTTTTCTCTTTTACATTATTGTGTCATGTAGATTTGCTTTTTATTGTATTTAAAGAGAGAACATTGTAGTCATCAAAATTTCAGAACTTGAGATTTTGACGAATCTGCATGATTTCAGGGTTAATTTTTACTTGCCGTATGGGAAATATAAAGAAAGTATAGCAATTGTCAACAAATTCGAACTTTAGTTTTTAACGAATTTCCACGTTTTAGACATCCCTCAGCTCGAAAAACACGTTTTTGAAAAATGTCCGTCTGTGCAAAGATAACTCAAAACCCCTTTCAGCTAGAGAGTTGAAATTTGATATATTGTCCTCACATTGAATTTGTAGATGAAATCAGTCTGTCCGACTCTCCAAATATATGTTGACACAAAAACTACAAAATGAAGAGAGTTAAATCTATGTACCAAATTTTATCTATCTATCACCTATAGTGAAGACATCTATCAAAATACAAACACAACAATGGTTGACTGCCTGTTGATATGTAGTTTCAGAAACATGTAAAAGCGAAAATTCAAAAATGCAATAACTTAAATATATCACATTAGGTACGGGATTCTGCGGCTACAAGTATTTTTTTTTTCAGTTGATAAGAAAAAAACTCATCTAAAACAAAAATTCGATTTTTGGATACTATTAACTGCAAGCTAGGGATAAATCGCCAAAACATCCACAAAATACCACACGAATCAATAAAAATGTGAAAACCACGCCAAAAATTAGTATTTCATAATTATTGTACGCTAAAGCAATGAAGGCATTCTCTAAGATAACATTTTTATTAGAGAGTATTCAAAAAAGATTTGTGGGGACCCCGACCGCTGGTTTTTAATGTTATCAGTCTGTTGGCGAAAAAAATAAGTCAAAACTACTTTGAGCTAGATGGATGTTGTCTTTCTACCGTATTTGGGATTTTTATCAAATTTTAAAAGGAATAAACCCAGGAAGTCTATGTGTCCTAATACAAGGAAACACGATAAATACAAAAACTGAGGAGCTAAATGAGAAAAATTTTGTATTCTAATTAAGCCTCTAAATGCATATTGGTATTTAGTTATGTATGAAATCCATCTTGGAATTGGCCGTCTGTCGGTCTGAACATTCACATGCTTGTAAATGCGGTTGGCGCGGTATCATTGTAGTTCTGCGTCGCATTTTACTTTCATTTAATGGACAAAAATGCGTTATTTGGTGTTGGTCATTATATAAAGAAGTACAAAGTTCTAATATATGGGACTCTGAAAATAAAAATCTGAGCACTGATGGCGTTCATGGCTAAGGTCTATAATATATACGATGGAGGGGGGGTAACAACTTTCTTACATTGTAAACTGTCGTTTACAATGTAATAAAGGTGTTAAGTAGGTTTAGGTAAGCTTCGAACAGACAACTTCAACTGATTATTATAATGCATCAATCAATCTATATTTCATTAGAGTTGGAGCTAATTTCAATAATTTTACTACAAATGTTAACAAAGAACGGTTCAATTATAAGTATAAGAGAACTCTAGCACCAGTAAAAAAATTCAGTGTAATTTTGATAACTAATTTTTCTTTTGTGTGTGGATGTGTATATACAAAATTTTAATTCCTCAACAATCTTAACTTTTCCCCCTTTCATTACTCTCAGTGTTCAAGACAAATGCAGCGAAAACCGGTATACTTCAAAATGTAGAAAGAAAAAGTTTTTTAAAAAGATTATCTGTAAAAGAAAGAGAAACTTTTTAACAGTCCCGGTTTCATTTTAACACGCATGCGCAGAAATCACAAGCGAGAGGGGAAGTTCATAAGAAGATTTGAAGAAATCTGTAGAAAAGAACAACCCTAGAAATATCCAAATATTGGTTTAAACTTTTTTGATAACAGATCCGCATCCAAAATTTTAAAAGAAATAAGAAAATGATAGATATTCAAATACGCACAGCATATTATTCTATGAAACTTTACTTGTAAATAACTATAAAAATAATTTTTCTAAATATATCTATTTTTGACTTTGCGATTTATGATTGCTTTTCCTATTCACACCTTTATGTCATAAATCTTTGTAAACAAGAGCAAAGGTCCCACCTCCCCTCCCCTCCCCTCCCTCCCCCCAAAAAAGAAAAAGAAATAAAATTTATTTTAAAATTAATTATTTAAAAATTAAAATTTAGTAATTACTTAATTAAAATTTCTTTATTATAAATTACCAACAACAAAAGAAAATTTATTAATTATGGTTAGTTAAAAAAATTAATTTTGAATAATTTGAAAAAGTTTTAAATTTTAAGCTATGTAAAAATGTGCGAAGAAGCATTGTGCTATTATAAGTTACATCGTCCCCATGGTTGCAAAGGACGAGGCGCCATTGGTTCAATGTAAAAATAAAATAAATAGCCTTGCTCATCAAATAAATCGTTTGCAATAACTGAACTTTATTATTTCTTTCATATAAAAATATTTTGAAGATAATATCTATAAATTTTATTTTTTTGAGTCAAAAGATTGACAGAAAATTTACTGTTAATTAAAATTTCCACAACTATTTTTCTAACTATAGCATAATAAAATATGGATTCATCTAATTTTTATTGTCTGACATCATATCAATTTAAAATCGATCGCCTTTGTCTAAAAATTCCTATTCCTGATTTCAATAATATTTTTGTATCAGTCAACTTAGAAATTTAAAATTGAAAGATTTAAACTACAATATTTTAAACTTTGTTAAAAAAGTTGCGATTGATAAATGTTTGTCAAACATTTTAGAACAAATATTTTATTTAAAAAAACTGTGCAATTGTTAATAGTTATCTCTGTACAAAATTCTGTGGTCTATATGGACAAAGTAGGATTCATATTAAATCAATTCCCTGATAGGTCATAATCTAAATTATGTCTCTATTGTCTCAAAACCTCTCCCCATTTCACCCATTTCGCTACCAAAACCACCATACAAATCAAACAATGAAAGTGAACCACTTGCACAGAGTAAAAGCTACGGCCATCTCGAAACAAAGAAGCTTTTAGGCGATGAAATCACTTTCACTTACCCCAAAAAACTTTCTGCGGTCGGTTAAAGCAATTGCCGGGTTTCCCGTGAGTGGTTTGGCGAGTATCCCACTTAGTTCGTGAGCAGCAATGTGACTGGCACGCCAGGCTTCCAGCTCACGAGTTGAGCAGCCCGACCGACTTTCTCAGCAAGGATGGAACACAAAACAGCCGGAACCATGAATCGTTTTTTTTTTTATTCAAGAATATTCGAATCCTCCAGGTGTAATTTTATTTTCTTCCTTCGTTATGGCGGGAAAAATAAATTGAGATTGTGGAACAAATTGGATTCTTGTATCATTTTATAAGAAACGTATACAGAAAAACAAATCATCGAAAAATTCGACCTCCAGGTTTTGACGTATTTCGAAGCTATAGAATGAATTGAAACCAATGAAACTATGTCTAGCTTTCGAACTATATCTATTATTTTCCGACATATATTGCAAAACTGCAAAGATATATACTCATATTGGCCTTACTATAAAATTGTAAATGAATGAGAAATTTCTGATAAAGGAAAAAGGCGCTTTCTTAGCTTATGCTCTATCTTCTTCAATATTTATGAATCTATGAAAACACCAGTGAGAATAGTTTCCCAAAATCTTTTCGTATACTAATAAATGTACTTCTGTATTATTAATCGTCGCCATTTGGCGAAAATTGGATACTAAAGAGCCTATCAATATATGATCTTTGGGAATTAATTTCTGGAATGCAGTTTTTACATCAACGAGACTGGTTTTCCCAAAACTTTCTCGCATACTCCCTAATAAAGGTATTATCCTAGAGACCGCCTTGGATGGTTTGGCATACAATAGTTACGAAATATGAACCTTTTGCGTGAATTTAGAATTTTTTAGAATCCAAAAATGTGTTTTTTGAACTCAGAGAGGTCTAAAACCTGGGGATTTGTCAAAAATCCAGAGATAGAATTTTTTTGACTATTAAACTATTACTGAAATTTTGACTATTAAAATTATTTTTTCTGTACTTCGTACACGAGAAGGCAGAGATCCATATTGAGAATAATTTCTTAGCATATGCATTACCTTTATGCATTTTATGTGCAGTGAGAGCATCAAATGCAATTAAAATTATTGCTTTAAAAGTTACTAATTTGATACTTTTCAAGAAAAAAATTAGATACATTTTTAGTTTTCAATTATTATATTCATTTGCAAGCTCGTGCTATCCAACGAAAACATTAAATGTATTTATTTTTTTGCAAGTAAAAATTATTATGAATTTAAAAAAAAATTGTAGAAATTAGAGTACGCCTAGTAGCATCTTCGAATACAGCATTTAAATTTTAAAATTCGATCAAATTCCTTTATTTTAGACAGAAGTTGCCGAAGTCGGTTAGAAATTATCAAAATCACGACTTTAAAAAACACCTTTTGTAAAAAAATAAATATAGAACTTCAAAAAAAATTTTTAATGCTAGTTTGGTTGCTTATACATTATACCTATTATACCTATTACAAGTAAGCTAAAAATTCTTGACCAAAGCTCTTCCGAATTTTCTTTTGTCATATATGAAGTATAACGAAGAGAAAGTATTATAATTGTCAAGCAATTCGAATTAAAATTGCTACGTTTCAGATTCCCCGTGGGACCCAAAAATACATATTTGGAACTACGCTTTTCTGTTCCGTCTCTCTGTCTATGAACAAAATAACTCTAATGCGCTTTGAATTAGATGAATAAAATTTGATAAAGGTCTTTACACCGAATTTGTAGTTATCTAACAGAATTTGAAAGAAATTCATTCAGAAGAAGTATGTATGTCCGGCTGGAAGATTACAAGAGAACATAACTAAAATTAAACTTTCAGATTTCAAATGAGAGAAGTTTTTACAAAAATACAATAAGTAATAAAAATGATATAATAGTTTACGTATGCTAAATATTAAGTTAATAAATGGTTTTAATAAACTAAATAATAAAAAAATAATTAAAATGAAATCTACGATCGCAAATTTCATGTTACCATGCGAGAACATTATTATTTTTTAAGTCATTTGTCTTAATTAATTTAAGTCATTAACCAGTTTAAACCGGTTTGAAACAATCGCGAGACTTCTCTATCGGTCTCTATCCCTAGATATATATAAATAATGATAATTTTTTTTAACTTTCATTTTTAATTTTTCTAGCTGACAAATAAAGTTTTGGAACTCTACAGATTTTAAGATGAAATAACAGCTATGATGCCATAGTTCTACTTCAACCTTTTAAAAAAGTATCTGCTGTCAAAGAAGCATACGTAATAATAATGCAATACTGGTAAAAGCAGGTAAAAAAATATATGCGATTAAAAGATGATGATGAAAATTGCCATTTATGCTTTATTCATTACCCATACGATTTCGAGCTTCAATATTCATTGCCTAATGGAAGTGTTTTCCCTAAAACTTTCTAGCATGCTCTCTTATAAACTTGTCATGCCAGAGGATACTTTACACAGCATTGGCATACAATAGTTAAGAAATATTAACTCTTGGCGTGAATTTAGCATTTTTATTGCATCTATCCTGCCATCCTTGGCGAGTTGTTTGGCGATTAATCCTTGGCATGCGTTAATAGTATCAAAAAATCGAATTTGCGTTTTAGATACTTTTTCTCTACCAACTGAAACAAAAATTTGACATTCAACTGCAACTTCAGCCACAATATCCAAATCCAATTTGATATATTTAAGTTATTACATTATGAATTAATGAATTAAGTTATTACATTATGAATTAATGAATTAAGTTATTACATTATTTCTGAAAGTATAGACCGATATAGTAGTTAGATTTGGCTCAAAATTTGACAGATAATTACACTATAGATGTTAAATATGTGTGTGGAATTTTATCTATCTAGCTCTTTTCGTTTTGTTGTTCTGTTGTTGAATTATATTCGAATAGCTGAACAGACGGACTTCCTCTGAATAGATTTTACTCATGATAGAAATATGAACAATAAGTGTAATGACCGTATACCGAATTTCAATTGTCTAACTGAAAGCATTTTTTTAGTTATCTTCGTCACAGACAGAAAGACAGACGGACAATTTCCAAAAATATGTTTTTCGAACTCACGGAGGTTTAAAGCATGGAGATTCGTCAAAATCTGGAATTCGAATTTTTTGACGATTACTATTCTTTCTCTAAACTACATATGAAAGAAAGTAAAAACGGAAAATTATTGAAAGCTTTAAATTTATAAATCAAAACGAATATGACTGTAAAAAGACGATGTCGGCAATTGAGTTTTTACCATTGCCATCGAGAGTGTAAAACAGATAAAACTGCTGTTAATCACAAGTTATTTGTGACATCTTTTCATAAAAATAAATCAGTAAATGGAGGGTAAACATTCCCTCTGATTTAATTGCAATAACCCAGTATTACAACATAGATGAGCTTCAACTGCATTTTGTCAATTAAAGAAGCAATAGGAGCGTGCACACATTTGACAGTTCTGTGTATGCACTAGTTAACATCAATTATTTTTTTTTTTTTTGCAGACAAGTGATTTATTAAAATAAATATTAATTTGTAAGAAATGACATAAAAACTTAAATATTTATTATATGCTAACGTTTAGCAAAAGAATAAAATCATTCTTTTCATGGAAATAGAATTGTCAATTTCTATGAAATAAAATATAATGTGAATCAACAAAGAAAGTAATCCGATGGTCAGTGTTCCAATCCTTGAACAAGCTAACTGTTAAAATCAAAGCTCATGAAAATCAAGACATTGGTTTCCGAAATTAGAAAAGCTTTCTAAAACCTGCGGGAGTGGTCTTCTCAGAACTTTCTCGCATACTCTTTAATAAAGATGTTATTCCAGTGAAACCCTTGCAACAATAGTTAAGAAATAGTAACTCTTTGCGTGAATTTAGCATTCTTACTGAATCTGTCCTGCATACTTGGCGATTGTTTTGGCGATTAATCCCTGGCATCCGGTAGGGCCGCGGTGGCTTGGTGGTAAGGTCTCAGCTTCGGAACTGGGGGGTGTCAGGTTCGAGACCCGATTCTACCAAAGAATCATCGTGTAAGCGGGTCTGGTGCACGCTAAACGTCCTGACCAAACGTCCTCCCCCTGGTGTGGCGTGATGTGGAGATGGGAGGGGGGGTAGGTATCGTCCTCGTCATCTGACCGCGGTTCAAAATTACGAGGTCTGTCCCAAAATATCCTTAGTGTAGCTTTAAAACAGGACGTTAATATAACTAACCTAAACTAAACAAACCCTGGCATTAGAACAAAAGTAACCAAAAACTGAATTTGTGCTTTAGACATGTTTTTCTCAATCGATTGAAACAAAGATTTGGCGCAAAACTGCACTTGCAATCATAAATTACCATACCAGATTTAGTATATTTAAGCTCTCCCGTTTTTGAGTTATCGCTTTTGCATGTGTCTGAAAGTACGTATTGAAAAATTTGCTCAAAATTTGGCAGGCGTCACAGATTTCATACTAACGATGTGAAATCTGTGTACCGAATTTTATCTATCTAGCTCTCTATATATATTGTAGGGATTTTGTATTTATCGTTCTACCTGGTATTCAAACAGCCTGGCAGACAGAATTTGCTCAAAATGTCATAGAAATCTACAAATCTGGTGTAAAGACCGTATACCAAATTTCATCCGTCTAGCTCAAAACGTTTTTGAAGCAGTCGTTTTATCAGAAACAATCAGATAGATAGGCATATCCCAAAAATGTGTTTTTCGAATTCGGAGAGTCTAAAAAGTGGAGATTCGTCAAAATCTCAGAGTTCGGATTTTTTTTTATGATTAATATACTTTTTATTTCGTATACGAAAAATAAAAACTATATAAACAATGATTTTATCTAATGTTGCTTAAATTATATTTTAAAAACGCTAATAATATGCTTTATTTTTCTATGAGAATTCCAGCGTTTTGCTTTTAAAAATTAGATAAAAAGTCTATTAAGCATAATTGTTCTAATTAATAAAGATAATCGACATTATTTGTATTCCTCCCCCCTCCATAACTGTTCCCATAGTTTCTCGTAAGTATTCTGAATGGCAACAATGCATTTTATTTAGATATTTTTCTCTCTTGATCTGTTTTGTATGGCTTTAGTTTAGTTTAGTTATATTAACGTCCCGTTTGAAGCGACACTAGGTGTTTTTTTTTTTTTTTTTTTTTTTTTTGTTAAAGCCGGGAAGAGTAAATTTCATGAATGTGAGGACATTAATGCAGTGTGAATAATAGAAAATCGAACAAAGAAAAATGTAAGAATTCTAACAAAAAGTGTTGCAAATAGAACGAGTGCGTTAGAGATGGAAAGTAAAAATGGGGTAATATTATATTTTATATTGTTTTAACCCTTTAAAGGGCCATTTTTTTCAAGTCATATTATGTTAAAATATTTTTAGGCTTGAAATTAGAATAAGAAAAGGGATTCATTTAGCTTATTGATAAATTTAATTTGATTCATTAATTAATTTGGTTAATTAATAATTAAGTAGCAAATCAAGAAACATCATTTTGATTGAGATAAAGAACTGAAGCATCTAAATTTCTGTCTTTCTAAAAAAATTTGTCAGAACTTATGCCATCTACAAAATTTCATACAAAGATTGATAAATTTGGTGGGAAGCATCCTTCCCACGGCCCTAGAAAGGGTTAACATAATAGAATAGATCCTTTTAACAACCAAGTTAGAAATAGTTATTAAGTTTAATTGCAAATATGGAACAAAAAAGAAAGAAATGAGGAATCCCTTCCGGAGGGTTACGTTTGAAAAAGTCTTCAGCCCGGATTTATCATTTCTTTCCTTTTTGTTAAATGTTTGCTTTTAAACAATATTCATTTCTAATTTGGTTAAGATCATTTGTGTTTTAGATACAGCAGCATTAGCGCTCTCTAAATACAATGTATCTTTTATTAGTTTTGATTCAATATTTATTTTTAATTTAATTTCATAATGATTGGTTTTTTTAGTTGATAGTTCCTTTTCACAACTTAATTTATAATATCTGGAAAGAAAAACTCCGCTCGGCAGGGTTTTTCTTCTAAATCATGGAAAAAAATAGATACGAATTACATACTAATTACTTATATTTTTCAATCTTACCTGCATATGAAATGGTCATTTAAATTTTTTTAAAAAAGCATGAATGAGCATTTATGAAATAAACTGTGTTTTTTATTTCATTCAAATCTTTCGTTAACACAATGCTCTATCGTTTAATGATCCATTTTTATCAACCCTAAACCTTCAACTGTAAAATGATTTTTTTTAATAGTGTTACCAACACTTTACTGCGTGGATGGTGGCAAATTCAAATCTTAATTTTGGGACATCCTTTACATTTCATTACCTATTATACTGAAAATAGTGTTCTTGGTATAAGTAAATTTGGCATCAAATAAAATGTTTAGAAAATATTTTCTCAAAAATTTCGCTCTTGAAAAAGAAATGTATATTTACATTTAATCAAAAGTTTAAAGATCTCATGCAAATAATAAATTAATTCCATCTAACCACAACAAAATGTAGGACAAAGGCAACAAAGAATCTTCACTTTAATTGGATGCGAGATTTTTCCCACTAACTAATAGGAAATCGTGAATACCGACTCCTATTAATTTATTGAAAAGATATAAAAATTGTGAAACCGACAATCAAATGACGTCTTCATTCTTGAATAGAATAATTCAAGATCTGATGATTCGCCCATCCTACTGCTCAACCCAAGGAGGAAATGATTATTAAAGTTATATAATCGTTTGCAAGATAGTGATGACCCTATTCGAACAATAAATTCAAGGAAGCTGGGTTCTGCGTTTTTCGCTATCCAAAAACCTTAATAAATACTTTCCGGAAACGATTTCGTGTTTTATTGCCTTCGAAAAGAAATACGAGAATTTTCATTTCCTTATGAATGTGAGCTAGTTTTAAATATGGTCTGAAAGAGATTGTAGACTGAACGTAATATAATATACTATATTGTAAAAATGAATTTTTGTTTGTTCATATTTTATGCGCTGCCGTACCATTCATGTGATGGCGATAAAACTTTGCCAACTTATTACTTGCACTTGGGCGAAGGTTATAGCATAGTACAATTATTATATCTAATATTGAACATAAAAAATCCATTTTTTTTTTTTTTTTTCATATGGCCAGTTGTATGTTGGATGCTCACGAGACGGACATACCAAGAAATTTATTATTATTATTTTTTTTTTTTTTTTGCTGAAGACGGGAAAACAAAAGATATTGTCTACCCTAAAATATAATTGAATAATAAGGTGAAAAAAATAGAATAAATCTTATTTATACTTCTCTTTTATATATCATTCAATTTCAATCATCGTCGATAAAAAAATAAATATCATTCTTAATTAAATAAGACAAATTTCGAACAATATTTCCAAAATTATTTCTTCTGCGGCAGCAATGCGCCAGGTACCAGCTGGTATGAAATAAAAATGGATTTCAGTATTCATATTTTGTTAATAGTTCATAATAAATTAATGCGGTAGATTTTTAAAAAAAATAGCAATTCAGAAAATTCCGATTTTATTTTGAATCTAAAACTGTTGGTAAAGTATATGGTAACTAATATTTTAGAATTTGTTCTTAAATATTCTATGAAAGGAAAATAATAAAAAAAACAGGTTTTACACAAACAAATTTTAAACAAACAAACTTTAAAAATATATAATCCAAAAAACATAATCCTTTAAAAATGTATATCTTTGTAATCCATACTGTAATATATAATAAAAAAAACTTATATTTATTTTTAAGCATATCTTTATCTAGTTATTAAAGATTTATTTTAATTGCTTTTTTAATACTATATAAGTTTTATATATTA
Organism: Argiope bruennichi; assembly: GCF_947563725.1. Taxonomy (NCBI): domain Eukaryota; kingdom Metazoa; phylum Arthropoda; class Arachnida; order Araneae; family Araneidae; genus Argiope; species Argiope bruennichi. The sequence continues at coordinate 100,280,789 of NC_079156.1, read as the reverse complement.
TAATATAAATAAAGCTTTATAGAATTCTATAAAATGGAGTCTCCAATATTTTTGGTTTTGCTGCCATAAATTCTGAACAAGTCACCGCACAAACATTATCGTTACATTAATTTCAAAACTCAAACACATAGCTTTAAAATGACAACAATTTCATTACCGTATTTTTCCCCCTGATATTTTTTAATAAATTTATCAAAATTCAAAAATTTTTATAAATTCCTTTTTATTATATCTACGTGGCTAGTAGATTAAATCTATGTGATTGTTTAATCACATTGATTCTGGTGCTTTTGCAATGTTAAAGTAATGTTACTTTCTTTAGATGTTTTTAATTTGTCTTTGTTATGTGATTTTTGAAGCTTGTTTTGGGTTGAATTTGTTAAGTAGTACCATTTGATATGCGTTTAAAACGCTGCTAAACGTTTGCAATTTCTTCAGCGATTTTATCTATTGTCTCTTATTTTATTGATTTAATAATTTTATGCTGCAGCTCAGCATATCATACGTTCTTTTTATCTTCTTACTTTTTTCTTCCTCTTCTTCATTTTATTGAATAGGATTTTATTTCACTTGTTAAGTTTGTTCCTCAGTTAGAAATTTAATCCAGTTATTAGATTTAGAATATTTAATTAAATATTAAGGAAATTTCAAATATCAAAGCATTTTTTTATATATAGAACAAAGTTACGAGTATAGCAGCTAGTTTAAAATACAACAGTAAAAACTATTCCAAGCAATTTATATATATTTAAGCAAAATCAGTATTTTAAAACTCTTAAATTCAACTTAACTACTTTAATATTTTCACAAAATGAATTTGGTAATCAGTTTGTCACTCATTTCCTAATGTGTTAGAATTTTGAAATGCATTAATCTTATGGGTTTTCGATGATAATTCATTATTTAAAAATTTTGTGATATCATTATCAGTTAATCATCAATTAAATCAAATTTTGATAAAGTACTACTGGCGCCACCTGAGAATGGGTTTGAGAAAAAATGTTCCCAACATTACTGAATGAAAAATAATTAAAAGAAAAGAAATTACAGCTTTTTAGTATAAAATTAAAATGTGCTTTAAAAATTATTTAATTAAATTTTTTGAATTTTTTTTTATTTTATTAATTAATTTTTAAATTATTTGCATCTTAAAAGTTAAATCTAAAAAAAGATTAAAATTATATCTTTACTCTCACATAACAAACAAAATATTTCGAAGACACGGCAAGTCAATCAGGAATGAAATAAAATATCAAATATTTTAAGATAATTTTTTAAACTCAATTATAATAAAATAAATACTTACAGAAAGACAGACTAATACTGTCAGATTCGATTATAAACAACCAGACTCAACAAGCCGTCCAAACAACACCTTATCGCTTCAAAGCGAACACGATTAATGAATGTTCTTAACAAGGCGATTTCAGAAGTAAACAGTGGAACTTTGACCATTAATGAAAAAAGAAAGAATCGTGCCAAAATTTTGGTTGGTCAAAATCCAATCACCTGCAAATCTAAGGTTAAAAACCTTTTCATACGGAGTTTTACATTTAGTCCTTGACTTTTTTTCTAAAGCCCTTGTCCTTCAGACTGAAGAACCTATCATTTCATTCCCCATTTTTATCAAACATTTGTTGGGTTTTTATTTTTGATTGGCGTGGAGGTCAGACGTGGGATAAAATTAAGTTAATAACCTCTGTAATTAGTTTTATCTGACAGTGGGAAAAAAATGGTTTTCGTTTATTTGGAGTTTGGGCGTCGACAAAATGTATCGAATTCTTTTTAAAACTTCTATTTTTCTGTTACTTTTTCTTTCTATGTTGGAAAGTAGTTTTTGAACCTGATAATCATCGATCATGCCAATGCACTCGCTGAAGGATAGCTATGTTGTTTAAAACGTTCGAATTGTATACTTAAAGAATTTTTGTTATTATTTTGTTCCTCTAGAACAACCTTGAAACTCAACCTTGATCAGAATGGTATTGAAGAAGACAAGAAATAAGATCTTAGATTTGGTTATTTATACTTTCGCAGCTATTTTTAATTTAAAGTTTGTTTTAATTAAATACAAAATTATTCATCTATCTTTTTCTTTTTGAAATATATGCAATACTTTATCATGTAAATTAGTATTTTTTTCAACCTTTAGTTTCTTTTTTTCTTTTTATAGATTAAGTCTGATTTTTTTAATAAATTGAACTATATTTCGGATAAAATATATTTAGCCGAATGCCAAACGATTTTTTATTATTTATTGAAAAAAGATGTTTTCGACTGGAGATATCCGACTATCACAAACGAGTGACTGGAGCAATAAATCTGACAGTCATTCGTAAATAAACAACCCCCCCCTAATGTCCTTGAGATTATAGAAAAATATAGATATTTGTAATACAAACATCAATAAACAATAAATACAATATTTTTATAAATTTATAGATCATTGTAACTATAATTTTCTTAATCTTTGCAATAAGTATCTTAATTCAATTTGGAAACCTTAACATTTAACTCCACTGATATTTTTAAGTATTTTGAAAAGAGTCATTGTCAATATTTATTTTAAATTTGCCTTTTGAAAAATGTAACTGCATTGCCCAAGGTAAACTCGTCCTCCAATTAAAGCATTGTTAGATTTATAAGTCAAAATGGAATCATTTGTACTGGCTATATTTCGAAGACGTAGTTAATTACGAGTGATATCTGTAAGACCGCAGTGGCATGGTGATAAGGTTCTGTTCCGCTAGTTTTTGCAGGTTTGAAACCTGATTTCACTGAAAAATTGTCATGTAAGCGGATTTGGTAGATATTAAATCTACCACAACCAAATCTGCTCCTGCTGGTATAACGCGGATGCTTGGACAGAAGGATACCGACTCAAGTACAGTCCTCGTCATCTGAACATTGTTTAAAATGATTAGCATCATTATCAAATAGTCCTAAATTGCTTAAAAATGGGATGTAAATATAACTAAACTAAACAATTAATCTCTGAATATCTCAGTTGTTCGAAAGATTTTTATTTGAATCAATATGACAGAACATTTCCAAAATAGGAAAATATTATTTAATTAGGTAGTAGAAATGACAACACAGTTAACTAAATTTTAATTTTTTAAATGAATTCCTAATTTTTTTAAATTTTAATTCAAAATTAAGAATACACATATGAATTCCATCTAATCGCATATTTTATGAATATAACAAACGTTTGGCGTCGAACTCTAGTTCAAGTGTTTTTGAACTAGAATTTACCTCTGAGAGCTTCAGAAAAAACTTTTTTTTTTTTTAATTTTAAAATGCTTGCTGACACGATTCATGCCTATGATTCAGATTACTATCTAATACGATGCTTACTTCTTTCTTATTTCTAAATTGTAGAAGAATGGAAGATATCTAATTAGATAGAAAACGTGAATCACGGGCGATTCACGTGGTGAAAAATCATTAAAAAGAAAATATAAACTAAACATATGCGCGTTTTACTTATGCCAAATCTACAATAAATGAGTACCTCTGTTGTCACCGGAATATCACCGCGTGAATCACAAGCGATTCAACGGTGAACAGTCAAAACAATGAGGTATAAACTAAACACAATCATGTTTTATTTATTCAAGTTAAGTTAAAATAATATAAGTTAAAATTCTAAGATAAATAGATACTTCTGTTGTCACCTAAATATGGGTGACACGGCAATCAACGAATTAAAGTATAATTAAAATAATGAGGTTATATTGAAATCCTAATTAAAAAATATTATGGCATGGAGTTTAGCTTAGTTGTATCAACATTCCGTTTAAAAACTGCATTAGAACCATTTTGGGATGAATCTCTTAATTTTAAACCCGTCATATGACGAGGACAAAACTGGAGAATTCATAATCTCACCATATCGGCTAGATAATACCAATCAACCTTCAAGATCAATCTCTAATTTGTATACATACTGTTCAAATGTCCACTGGTGAATTCTGAGTTTGGCAGTTAGGAAATGAAAAAATTGAAATAGAACATTGCGCTTGCAACATTTAACTAGTGAAAAATCACGAGAATCGAATGGGATAAATAAACAAAAAAAAATTAAGAAAAAACATTAAAAAAATCTTATATATCATTAAGGGAAAATTTTAATAAATGCTTTAAAACAATTTCCGCCGAAATCGTATAATTAATTATGATTTTAACAAAATAAACGTATTTAAATAGCATACCATTTTTTTGCACACTAACTCTTTTATTATAGTTCACTTTTGATATAATCTCTATAAATTACTCCTTAACGATTTTTGAAGCTATCTTGCGTTGTTTTTAATTCGAATTCTTAAAATATCTGTTGATCATATATTTCCATGATTTTCACAGACTAATCATCAATAATTAGTAATTATTTTTGACACCAGGTTTTATAGATATTCTTTTCCTCATGATTTAACAAAACATCAGAGAAATTATTTAATTCTAATTAATTTCTATGCTGAGTTGATTAACTTTAAAATTGGTTTTATTCTCCAAGACTTGTTATAGATTATAATTATTATTTCTATCCTATTATTCTACTATTAAGACTTGTTATATATTATAATTATTGTTTCTATCTTATTATTCTAATATTAAGACTTGTTATAGATTATAATTATTATCCACAGCCTTTATTAGCTACGAGTTATGGTTGCCTGATGGTAAAGTCTCAATTTCGGGACCGTCGAATTCCTAGCTTGAACTTTAATTCCGTCAACCATTGTAAGCGTGCTTGGTGCTGGTTAACCTCATAAGGATAAAAAATCCTCCTATTGGTGGAATGGAAGCGGAGATGCGAAGGAACCGCAAGCATGCGGCTCAACTGTCGTCCTCGTCATTTAACCACGGTTCAAGATTAGGAGGTTCATCTTGTAACATATTAAAATTAATAAATATTACTAAACCTTACATGATAGATAAGTATGAAAATTTATTAATTACTTTTTAGATAGGGATGAATCCTTCAGATGAACGGAAAAAGGTTTGATTGGTTGTTTTCATTTGAAGATTTTGCCGTAAAATACAATATAAAGGGTATCCCAAAATTAACGCAATTTTTGAATTTGCCATCATTTTTGCAGTAAAATATTGGCAACCTTATTAAAAAAACATTTGACAGCTGATAGTTTAGGATTAGTAAAAAATGGAGAATTACATGATATAACAACGTGTTTTCATTGTTGAACAATATTTCAAAACTAATGAAGGTCTGGGAACCACAGTTCAAAAATTTCAGAATAGACCCCCTAGATCGTATGATTTAAAACCATTGGATATTTCTTTATGGGGTTATTTGAAGTCAAAGGTTTATGGCAACAAGCCCACAAGCACGCGAACACTGAAGGCAACTCAACGCTGCATCAACGAAATTCAGCCACATTTATGCAAAATGGTCATGGAAAATTTCGATAAAAGAGAGCGTATGTGCCAGCAAAGCCGTGAATGCAATTTGCGCTATATGTTATTCCATTCATAACCCTATCCTGTATACTTTACAATTCGATATAAAATATAACACTTTAAAAAAAACTGTTTTTTTTATTTAATTCAAATCTTACGTTAACACGTTGTTCTATCTGTAATGTACCATTTTTACTAACCCTAAACTATCAGATGTCAAATGATTTTTTTAATAAGGTTGCCAACATTTTAATGCACAAATGGGGGCAAATTCAAAAATTTCTTTAATTTCGGGGCATCCTTTATAACTACGCTAAACCAAATATGTTTTTTCTTTTACACATTTATATAAAAACAGATGATGTGTGCTTGGGTTCTTGCTGTCTTTTTTTTTTTTTTTTTTTTTTTTTTCGTCGTCGGGATAAAATTCGATTTGCGAAAACCCATCTAACTGGAATTTCGCAAAAAGCAAGAGCTCACGTTTCAACCAACTGATCGTAAACAAATTTCGAATGTAACCTCTTTCTCTGTTTCTTGGAAATAAGCAAAAACTGGAGCCAAACCTGCTTATTAAAAATGTCATAAAATGACTGATGCGATTTTTCTATAGTTGCGGTTTACAATTTAGATAATCTAATGCAGTGTTGTTTGTAAACATGCATTGGGATCTTTTATTAACATTCCTTTATTCTAAATTCACTTATTGTTCTAAGAAAACGTGTCAGTCTTTAAAGATCAATTTTTGATATTTGGAGATTATGTAATGCCTATTGTTTAATTTCTTTATAAAAAGAAGACAAATGCCTTCATTCATTTCAAACGCCTATTATTGTTGCATATTGAAGTAATGGGATGCATAAAAAACATATTGAAAATGATTTTTTTTTTCTTTCAGCTCTCTAAAAATGTTGGGTAAAAACAAAAATTTTACAACCTCTTTTCTACGATATTATTTTTTTGTTGTATAACAAAAATATTGCTTTACATAGTAAGAGTTCTTTGTTTTAAAACAAAGATAGCTCTGAGTATAAACACATAACAAATATTCAAGAATATAAGAAACGCATTACAATGATAAATAATAATTTCCATTTTTAATTATATTCCCTATACAAATCATTAAATTTTACTAATAATTTCAGAATTATAGCATACATTGTTTTTTTAATTTAAAGATTTCAAGAATAGCTACCAGAACAAGTTTGCTTACTAGAGATAAAAATATTCGCAAAGTTAGTTTTCAGTTTTCTTACTTTGGGTACTTAGACATACTTAAGGTATCTGAATATGTTTGAGATGAATTTTTTGATAAATGTTCGAAAATAATTAAATTTTCGAATTTCGAAATATTTAAATTTTCGAAAATAATTAAATTTTCGAATTTCAAAATATTTAAATTTTCGAAAATAATTAAATTTTCGAATTTCAAAATATTTAAATTTTCGAAAATAATTAAATTTTCAAATTTCAAAATATTTAAATTTTCGAAAATAATTAAATTTTTGAATTTCAAAATATTTAAATTTTTGAAAATAATTAAATTTTCGATTTGCATTAAAAAGATTGAAAAAACATCTATAAAATCAAAATATACCTGTTAAATGGCACAATGTTTTTGAAAATTGGTAAAAAAAAAAAAAGGTATAAAGCAAAAAATTTTTAGTTTAATTGTTTATCAAAAGATTCACTTACAATTTTGCAAATTGATTAAGAAATATATTATTTAGTTCCTAAACTAAAAAAAAAATAAACTGCATTTCTATCAGTTCTTTAAATATTGGAGTTCGACTGATAAATAACACAAAATTTTCAATTTTTTTCACATTGTGAAGCACTAAAACAATTATAAAACATTTCTAAATGTATAAATTACTTATTCTCTAGTTCAGGAACTATAGAACATATTGAGAAATTATTATACCACATTTAAAAACAAATGTGCAATAGATTAAAACTTAAGAGATTAGTGGTAAGAAAATTCTTTTATACTTTATGTTTGAGAAAATAGTATTTAATGATGTAAAAGAGCATTAAAATGTATGACAATGCAAATATAAATATCTGCGTAACTTCCCAAAAAATAGATTTAAAATTAAAATGGTTATGTAAAGAAACCTGTTTAAACGTTAAGAATATTAAATTAAAAAATAATTCATAAATGACTTTTCAACGTAATCGCATACCTGTACACTGGCAAACAAATTCAAAATATTGCATTTTCTGGGGTTTAGGAAAATAAATTGAGTTAAAATTAAAAAAGATTCGAAGGGAAATAGAGATTACTCTCGAAGATAGGACGATTATCTTCAAACTAAGAAATGAAGACAAAACTTTTTGGGATTTTTTGAAGAGAACATTTCTCTATCCGAAGAGATATAATTACAATTCATCGATATTTGTTATCTCTTAACTATGTAACGGACGTTCATCCAAGTTAATTAATTCAATTCAGTTATATGCCGGCGTCCTTGCATAGGGGTAGCGTATCTTCCCCGTGGTTTGGGCTTCCCGAGTTCGAATCACGGTTCGGGAATGGTTGTTCTTCATCTGTGTTCTATTTGTGAGGTGTGTGAATGTGCCGCCCTGTAAAAAGGGGTTGTACAAGCGAATGTGTGTTTCATCTTCATATGAGCTAGAAGTCAGACTTCTGCCCTCGAGTGCTCAGGGGTCTTTACCCTCAGAAACTACTGGACCCCCTTTCCGTGGTAACGCGGACACGGCATCATCATCAATTCAGTTATATTAATGTCCTGTTTTAAAGCAACACTATGGCTATTTTAAGACCGACCTCGTAACTTTGAACCATGGATAGATGACGAGAACTACACCTGAACTGGCACCTCTCCTCTCTCCAACTTCCGGCAGCATGAGGACATTTGGCCCTGGCGGATTTAAGGTGCACCAGCCCCTCTTACACAAATGGTTCTTTGATTGAATCAAGTCTTGAACCTAAAATCCTCCGGCTCCGAATCCGAGACCCTACCACTAAGCTACCGCTACTCTCGTCCAAGCTAATGAAGAAAGATGCATATTTAAGTTAACCAGTCTAAATCCTAGATTACTGCATCTCAGATTGAAAATGGAATATGGAGACAAAAAATAACCCTCTTTATGAAAACCGTAGGAAAATTTTTGAAAAAGTCTGATTATTATAGCAAAAAAAAATCTCCTAGAAAGCAACATATATCACTTGTCAATAAGCAAAATCGTTTATATTATACAAGTGAACATATTAATTAACTCCCACAGTTTTGAAAAACAAATTCCTTTCTTTGACGACAGCAAGTTCTATATAATTAATTAACTTGAAACGGAGTAAGCTGATGTGGAGAACAGTACGTCGTGTGGGCTTTATAGATTTTTCTTTAAATCATCTATGATGCATAACATTTTTTAAAGAAATTTTGAAACAAAACACACAGCATTTGAGCTTTAGAGATGACTTTTGGTGTCTCAATATGTAACGCTGGTTGCTATTTTATATGAAATGTCAGTTGCATTCTCCTCCACGATCGACAGACTTAAACCTCATTGAACATCTATGGGATTCATTCGCCTACGTGACATAATCTCGAAAAAAATGTTAAAAAGAATTATTATCACACATTGAAATAATAATATTCTTCTAAAGAAACATCCTAATTCTTTCAATCTATGTCCAAACGATTGATAGATATCCTGAGGCATAAGGACTATTAAATTATGTTTTAAAGTTTAATGCACAATCGATGATAGTTAATTTTTGCAAGCTTTTTCTTGTAAATTTTAAATTTAATGAAATTTTATAAAAAAGTAACGTGAATTATATTGCCGTATTGAAAAGAGGCCGAATAGTCATGGCACTGATCTCATAGTCAAAAGATTGTGGGTTCGAATCCCACCAGAGACAATGCGATTCACAGTTTGTGTAAATATTTAGTTCCTCGATTTTATGTTTCTCTTTATTTCATGTTCCAGATGATTCTGGACATTTCTTTAGTTTACCAGACAAGTGTTCTGGACTTTACTTACCGTCTCCAGAAAAGTATTCTGGAATTTTTCCTGTTAGTATAAAAGCAGAAGATCTGTCAGTCACTGTGTTCTGAGTTGAGTTAATAAATTGGGTTAGCTCTACTTCTTGTGTGTGTCATTGAGTTCCACACTAAAGAACCTACGTGACAATATTTCAGAAGCTGTTATTAAAATAGAATTAACTTTGTAAGAAATATAAAAAATAAAATTAATATTATCACTGCACCACATTTTTTTTTCTTTAATATTTGAGTGCACTTTTTCTAACAAATGTAATTACAGATTAGAACCTCAATGTTTCTTTACATGTTTGTTAGCGAAAGTTCTCCTTGGTTCTTTTTTGTGAGTTGAACGGTGATTGCTCCTTGAAGTAAATTGAAATGTAGGAATTACAATTAAGTAGGTGGAAACAATGAGAATTACTCGATAAATATAACCTTTCTGTACCGGTAGAACCATCCCAATGTCTAAAGAAAATTGAAGAAATAAGCTATATCCTTGATGCCTAGAAGGGAAATTTTGTTTCAAAGATAATGAATACATCAGTATATCTAATGCAGAAACAGCAGGCTCTGAATGATTATCATGCGTCAGATTAGTTAGTTTTTATCATAATAATCATCCATTTTTTTAACTTGCTTGTATATTTAAAAGAAATTATTAACTAAGCGATGTTAGGGTATTCGACATTCTGATTTCGTTGAATATTTACATTCTAGCCGGCGTCCTGGCATAGGGATAGCGCGTCTTCCCCGTGATCTGGGCTTCCTGGGTTCGAGTCCCGGTTTGGGCATGGTTGTTCTTCCGTTGTTCTATCTGTGAGATATGTGAATGTGCCCTCCTGTAAAAAGGGGTTGTGCAAGCGAATGAGTGATGCGTGAGTAGCTAAGTCGTACTCTTGGCCCTAGTTGGCGCTACTAAAAAAGCAAGAGACGCTCCTCCACCGTTTTAAAATCGCTGTCTTCGTAACAGCGGGCTTACCCATGGCAAGTGCCATAAGAAACAACGACAACATTTACATTCTAAATATTTAGAATTCAAGGGAAAATATTACAATCGATTCGAATCATTGAAATTTGAGATTCATACTCCATTACTGTAAAATGACAACATCTCCATGTTTAAAAATGAACATTAAAACCGAAGAAATTGTGTCCAGTCCCAAACACTGTACAATTTTTTTTTCGTATGAACCCTCTATATGTCATAAAAAATCGGCTGTCCCCTATCACGCGCCTCTAAAGCTTAAAAGCAGTACATTCCCCATGGGATAATTGTACAATTGAGTTCCCCATCTCCAACTAATGCTCTGATTACGGCAATTTTTATTTCATATAAAAGATTATGATTTCTTGAAATGCTATCCATGGTCGCCCGTTCTGCATTACAAACACTATTTTTGAAATAAATTTCAAACAACATTGCTTCAATAAACATTCTATATGAAATGACACTACGAGAGAGCCATCCCCGGTCCAAACACTGGTTCGATTTTGCCAATTTTTATTTCATTTGAAATTTTCTGAGATGCCAAGAAAATCGCCAGTGGTTGCTTGCATTCTCCATCAACTGTTTCATAGAGGTTCTGTAAAATAAAATCTTGGCACAGCTTTCTGCCTTCAATAATCGAGCCAATTTCGCCAACTAATTACATCATTTTTTTTTTGTTCTTAGCTAACTAATCCGAATATTTTAAGTTTAATGTGCCTGTGTAATTTAAAATAGTACTTTTCACTTGGTGTGAAAAGATTTACATTACGATAATAGCTATTAAAATAGCGTAGGTGAGAACAACTGTCTGCCTCGTTGTATCTAATAGAGACTCTAATTGCATCGAATAATATTTTACTTTATGATAGGCTGTGAGCTCACTTTCTTTCTAATTTTCATACAGGAAGTATAAAATATTGCAATCGTCAAGAAATTCGAACTCGAGATTTTGTCGAATCTCCACATTTCAGACACCCCTTAGTTCGAAAAATGCGGTTTTTTCAGTGTTATTCCTGATATGACAGATCATTTGATCTACAGCTACCAAACTGGTACATATAGAATATTTTGGAGGGTAAAAAAACACACCTCGAAGGGAATATTTTTAAAATTTTCATTGATTTAAAACTGAGAAAAACTGATTTTTATATATATTTCACGAAAACTCCTGAAAATAATATTGCATAAAACTGATATTTACATCATTGTAAAATGTAAATATTTTCTTTTTAAGGAAACAAATTTATTTGTCAAATGTTTCCCTGAATTTCGGCAGTATTTTTAAAAATATTTTTTCATGATTTTTAACAATAAATTTTATTGTTGCAATGAAATTTCTACCATTTTCATAGCTTCATAAAATATGTAAAATTTTCTTCAATTGTTGAAAACTAAACCGGAAATGTTCTTCTTTTATTATTATCTGAGCAGTTTGCATAAAGAATAAGATTATAAAATTACATTTTCATACGATTTGAAATAGATTTTCTAGGTATTTAAATTCTTAATGATACCATGATATCATAGCATTTATTCTATTAAGTAGGTTCATGTTCATAATTAACAGAAGATGTGTAAGGTTTTTAGAATACCACGACTTTAATTTCTATTACAATATGATGCTTAAAAACATTTTGGTGATGAAATCATTAATATTTAATTACGCATCAAACACACGCATAAGAGAGCAAAATCAAACACAACTAATACACTGAATTATCTGGTCGCCAAAGGCGGCTAATAAACAAAATATTCAATGTTAATATTGTCACATTTATGTGATGAAAATTAATATACGCGTCATTCAACACTGTTTGGCATATTGCTGTTCTTTTTTCTGTGACATCATACCCTTTGCCACGTGATGAGCAGCTAATTCAAAAATTAAATTGTTTCGCCAACTTTAATGTACATTACTTGAGTTTCAATTGGCTTAATTGTAGCTTTACATTTTGTAAATCTAGTGATATTTAATGCATCAAGATAGTTCCTCTCGATGTAAATAAGTGACGAAAGTTGTTTGCATGATTTTCACTTAAGCAATATTAATTATTTATTCAACACTATTTGATAATTAAATGTCTTGTCAAATAAGCGACGATTAAAATCAATTTTAGCATCATTTTTATTAATTAACCCATTTATTATTATCCATTTATTACATTCATAATTGATTTATTATCGCTTTATTGATGAATGTTCAAGACAGTTTATTTGGCGAAATTCGTGACGAAAATTTGTTTTTATTAAGTCACAAGCTTCTAAATGTATAATTAAACTAATTATCTGCATTAATATTCATTAAATAATCCAATTAATAAATTAGAATAAAAAAATCTTGAGTAAACTTTTTAATAAATAAATAAAAAACTCGAGGCTAATTTAAAAAGCAATGGTATCGGGACAAGAAAATTAAATTTTAAAAAACAATTTGATTTATTTTTTCAAAATGTAAAATGAGATTTAAAAAGTTTGCAATCTAGCTTCAAAGATAAAGATAGTAATAAAATATATTGAAACGAACAAATAGACATGCTTACGCAGAAGCTTTTGAAATTTTCTGACAGGGGTCATTTTATATAACATTAACTATAATTTTTTAATAATTTAAATATAATTAAATAAAAGAATTATTAGCCTAATTTTCAAATTAACGAACTAAAAATTAGTCTACCCGAGATAAAGATAGTAATAAAATATATTGAAAAGAACAAATACACGTGCTTACTCAGAAGCTTTTGGAATTTTCTGACACGAGTCATTTTATAGAACATTAACAATAAATTTTTAATAATTTAAATAAATAAAAGAATTATTAGCCTAATTATCAAATTAACTAACTAAAAATTAGCCTACCGGTCAAATAAATAAATTTTAAGGAAAACTATTAATTTATTTATTAAAATGCATTCGACAGTGTATGTAGACATCTGAATTATTAAAATAACTAATTTACGCAAATGCCTTTTTATAATGGAATATTAATTATTCATTAAATGATAATGTTATATTCATTTGACAGATCTTGCAAAATAATAACTTTTAATTTTATATTGGTGTGTAATTTATTATTTTCTTAATCGTTCATAATAATTAAATGCATATACAAATATTTATAAGTAAAGAAACCCTTAATAATTATGGTTAATTTTCTAATTATTACAATTATGGCTAATTTTCTAATTATTATAATTAGGGTTACTTTTTATGATAATAATCATGCTTAATTTTCCAAGAATTTAATTATTTTAAATATTTATTGCATAACATACATTTTTTAAAAAATTAACAAAACCATTCATTTTTGCTTAGTTGTTACAAAATAAAAAGATTAGCTGAAATAAATTAATAATGCATTATTAAGTTAAAATGCGTAATGAAACTGAACCATTATTAAAAGAAGAGCCTCATAACACAAGGAAAAAGGCTGAAATATGCTTAAATCCGCCACTGCTAAATTAACTGCTATGTCTGCTAACAATTCTCTGTTAAAATGACGCATTTCTTCAAATCTCTGTATGAAATTGGTATGCATTTCTTAAATGAAGCTTTAACAAGAAACTGATTTTTTTTGTTGTTGTTGTTGTTTCTTATGGCACTTGCCACTGACAAGCCCGCTGTCACGAAGACAGCGATTTAAGCCTGAGGGGAACGTCTCTTATTTTTTATAGCAGCGCCAACTAGGGCCAAGAGTACGACTTTGCCACTCACGCATCACTCATTCGCTTGCACAACCCCTTTTTACAGGAGGGCACATTCACACATCTCACAGATAGAACAACGGAATAACAACCATGCCCAAATCGGGACTCGAACCCGGGACGCCCAGATCACGGGGAAGACGCGCAACCCCTATGCCAGGACGCCAGTTGATTTTTTTTTAATTTATGAATGTTGTATCTTTAGATGTATATGAATATGATAACTCAAAAACTCAATTATCTAGATTTATATAATTTGGCAAATAGATCAACGAAGAAAAAAAGACAAAATGTATGTTCGATTTTTCTTCACTTTCGTGATGAATCAATCAATTTTTATTTTTAAATGTAGAAACAATATTGTAATCCTCTAAATGTTCAAACTCGAGATTTCAAAGTATTTCCGCGTTTCATACCCACCGGAGTCTGAAGAACACATTTTTTGGGATTACGTCAATCAATCAGTCAATCTGTCTGTCAGTGCACATAATAACTTAAAAACGCTTTGAGTTAGGCAGCAGAAATTCAGCACAAGGAATAACGATTTGTAGATTTCTTTCAATTGTTGAACGAAATCCATTTTATTCTCTCTGGCTGTTAATAAAATTTGGTATGCATGTAAATTCAACAACTCATAAACGTAATGTCTTAATCAGTGAAATTCGGTATGTTATCTTGTAACTACAACCGTTATTTCGTGTCAAATTTTGGTGTTAATCAGACGGCAGCCGGCGTCCTGGCATAGGGGTAGCGCGTCTTTCCTGGGCGTCCTGGATTCGAGTCCCGGTTTGGGCATGGTTGTTCTTCCGTTGTTCTATCTGTGAGATGTGTGAATGTGCCCTCCTGTAAAAAGGGGTTGTGCAAGCGAATGAGTGATGCGTGAGTAGCAAAGTCGTACTCTTGGCCCTAGTTGGCGCTACTATAAAAACAAGAGACGCTCCCCCACCGGTTTAAAATTGCTGTCTTCGTAACAGCGGGCTTGTCCATGGCAAGTACCATAAGAAACAACAACAACAATCAGACGTCAAAAAAAGGGTCCAAAAACATATTTTCGCGATAGACTTAATAAAATTGCTAGATTGACGTCAAAGCTTAATATTTCGTAAATGTCGTTCATCAATACCATGCAGTGTATTCACGGTCTTAACCAACTTTCCCAGTTTTATGCGGAGAAAAGAGAAGTAAATCCTAATTGAATAATATGCGAGAAAATTTCGGGGAGATCATTCCAGCTGGTTTCAGTTGGAGTCTTCTCCAGGGGGAATTCTAAAAACTAAATGTTGCTTTCTGATAATAATTAAGTTTTAAACTTAGGAACATGAAACCTCTTCCTTAAATTTCTAAAAATAACACTGTCTAAAAAAAAAACCAGCTGGAGTGATTTATTCACAAAATTTTTCCTCGTACTCTTAAATAAAGATGTTATCCAGCAAATGCTTTCCAGTGAATTGACGTACAATAGTTACTAAATATTAACCATTGGCATGAATTTAACATTTTTACTGATTCTATCCTATGATCTCTTGGCGATTAATCCCTTGATGATGTCGTCTCTGCGTTACAACGGAAAGGGGGGTGCAGTAGCTTCTGAGGATAAAGACCCCTGAGCACCTGAGGGCAGAAGTCTGACTTCTAGATCATATAAAGATGACACTCTCTTGCGCAACCCCTTTTCACATGGGGACTCTTTCACACAACTCAAAGATAGAACACAGAGGGAAGAACAACCATGCCCGAACCAGGGCGCGAATCCTGGATGTCCAGATCACTAAGGAAGATGCACTACCCCTAGGCCAGGACGTCGGCGATTAATCCCTTAATAGTGTCCGAATCCCGAATTAATAGTATCCGAAAATCGAATTTCGTTAAATGGAGTAGATGCTTTTTTACCATCGATTGCAAAAGAATTGATAGGAAACTATACTTGTAATCACAAAATCCCATGTCATATTTGATATATTTAAGTCATTTGAGTTTTTGAGTTATCACGTTTATATATTTCTGAAACTACAGATCGACAGACGGTCAACCCGTTGTTGGATTTGGCACAAAATTGGACAGATGTCTACACTATAGATATTAAATCTGGGCACGAAATTTATCTATCAATCTCTCTTCGTTTTGTAGCTATGGCATTGACTTATTCTTGAACAGTTGGACTGAAAAATTTTCCTTGAAAGAAGTTTGCTCAAAATTTGATAGAAATCTGCAAATTTGGTGTAAATCCACATACCATTTTCGTCTGTATAACTCAAAGCATTTTTAAGGTACTTTTGCCACAAGCAGACGGACATTTTCTAAAAAAATGTGTTTTTCCCACTCAGTGAGGTCTAAAACGCAAAAATTCGTCAATATCTCGAGTTCGAATTTTTTGACGATTACTATACTTTCTCTATATCACATATACTAGAAAGTAATAATATTTTCCTGAGCTACTATTGATTTAATTTTTCTTTACAAATGATATTCTTATTCTTGATTCAATTTTTCTTGAGAAGAAAGTATGATGAAAATGCTGATTATTAACTTTCTAACTAAAGACAGCCTGTGGAATGACTCTCTAAACTTTCGATTCTTAGCAATTTGAAACATTGGAAATGTGGTTTATCTTTAAGATTCATGCATATATCGTCTGACATGGACAAAACTCTTGAAATTCTGAAAATTCAAGGTTATAATATACTGATTAACTGAATATATTGAGAGCGAATGTGTCTATACATACTTCCTTTGGGAAATAAATATACGGGTGTGTCTAGGACACAGTTTATCCCAATTACTTTTGGGCGTTGGTATTGTATTTTTTCTTTTTACTTTCAGTGTAATGGGTCATTAAACCGGCATTTTAATGAATATCAACTATTTCATTAATTACATTTAAAACAGCATAAAATAATATAGGCCCATTATAAAGTTTAAATTTAAAACCGTTTATTTTTAATTTAACATAAATATTACAAATAATATAAAAAAATAATTTTTTAAAGGGCTATAGAACCTTTTAAGCCTTTAATTTTCGAAATTGATAGCCGAAACACTTCTTAACATTTTTGGAAATTTACATGTGTACGTTAATTAGCTAAAAAGATATAGCCAAAAACGTAAAGGTCACTTTTGACTTTTCACTCAGAAATGTTTACTTTAAAGTTATTTTTCTCAATACTACATTTTCAGAGCATGCACGCAGGATTAGACAAAAAAAATAGCTCATCGTATCAATATGAAATTTTCAAGATATGCTTATAGACACATAATAAAGAAAATCATTTCAAAATCAAAGCCTTATTATGTATACTTTTTTTTCAATGCTTGCTAATATGCTAAAAATGTTTTTTAAAGCGTCGCCATGTTGTAACAACTTAAAAAGTAGAATAACTCCAGTAAATCTATTAAAATATTCATCACTTTGCATTATTATCGTTATGTTTTTGGGAGTAAATTGGTATAACATTTGTTAATATAAGTTGCTTATTTTCTGAAACACTTTCCGCGCAAGCAAATTCTGTCTTCTGACAATTTATACAAGACATGTTTTTTTTCCACATATATATTAGTTAATTAATATTATTCCACTGACTTAGAAATTCATAATTATAAGGTTAAAAATCTTATAAAACTATAGTAAAAAAAAAATCTATTAAGTTTAAGAATTTTTTTTACGTTAGGGAGGGTCGCATTTGATCAATTTCCGAGGTCTGTTTTGTCTTTTAAAGGACCTATAGCCTCTTAAATATAATTAGCCAATGTATTTGTCTATTTACATTTTTTCCAATATTTTCTTTAAAATTTGTATTTGATTGATCAGTATAATTAATATTATACTTATAAAACTTGTTTTTAGCTTATTTTAATAGATTTTTAATAATATGAATAGATGAATTCTGAAATTCACTGTTCTACAATAACTGCAATAACTTAGTGCCTTTATTATGCATGAATAATTTTACATCTTATATGCAGGGAAATACATGTTACAGAATGTTTCACTTTATGATTGAGGAATCATACTCCAAATTTCATTCGTCTATAGCATAAGTTCCCAAAATGGTCCAGGTGGACCCCCAGGGGTCCATAGGAGATCACTCGGGGGTCCACGTAGACGTGAAAAGAAAACAGGGGTTCACAAGTTTTAAGTGGGGGTCCACGAAAATTTTTCTGATTTTCATAATAAAAAACAAAAATTTTGGCTTGGATTTACCTATCAACGTAGGTAGGTAGCATCATTCGCTAGGTAGGTACTCAGAAATATTCAAGACTCAGTTCAAACACAGAATTAAATAGAACAATACATAATAGTACAGGTGAACACCACATGTCGAGACTTTCAAAGTACCGCCAGTGCGCCCGCTCGTCCGGGATACTTCTTTAGACCTACAAAGGGATGAAATGCGATTTGCGCTGTGCTACTTTTTTGAAACTGAAAATGTGCTACTTTTTTTTTCTTCTTAACACCCCCAATTTAGAGTGATATTTTTTAGGAGTTTTGAGAATACAGTAGAAATGTAGCAGTACGGGGTCTACCGAAAATAGTAAAAATTTGAAAGTGGTCCACGAGAAAAAAAAGTTGGGGAACCTCTGGTCTACAGCTTTTGAATTATCGTGTTTTCAGACAGACAGACACAATTGCCAAAAATGCATTTTTCGATCTCAGAGAGATCTGATATGTGCAGATTCTTCAAAATGTCGAGTTTTATTATTATTTTTTAATTCTTCTCTAACTTCGTATACGAGAAAATAAAAATATTTAATTTTCACTGTTCTATAAATCAAAATAAATTGAAATTGCCTTATTTGCAATCATCATTGAAATGCTTGGAAAGAAATGTTTGACAACATCTTTTCAAGGTTTTCTGGTTTCAACACAACTTAAGCAGACCCAGTTCACTAATTCCCACAGAAAAGCTCATAATTTTTCCTGCCACTTCTCATCTTTTATCGGTTGCTATCAGGCCACCAAACGTGCGTGCAATCGATCAGTTGTTAAACTAGATCAGATATCTCAGATATATTAGGTCAATGAAACTGAAAGGTGAAATATGATAAATTAGAATTTCAAGGTTTATTAATGAAACGAAAAAAAATTGTAGAGTAAGAAATTACGATCAATTCGTTGAATATTGAGGAATTATACTACTTTAAAATTTCAAGTGATTGCATTCATCTAATACAAATGCGCAGTTAAACAGAATTCATTTTGTCAGATTGTCTTAAAAATTTGCTAGTAAAGGGTGTTCCAAAATTAACGCAAGATTTGAATTTGCAGCCATTCGTGTAGTAAAGTGTTGGCAACCCTAATAAAAAAAAACCATTTGACATTTCATAGTTTAGGGTTAGTAAAAATGAAGCGTTACACGATAGAACAACTGTTAAGGCAAGATTTGAATTAAATAAAAAATACACAGTTTTTTTTTTAAATTGTTATATTTTTATTGAATTGTAAAGTACACAGGATAAGGTTATGTATGGAATAACACATAAGGCAACTGGTTTCCACGGCTTTGCTGGCACATATGCACTCTTTTGTCGAAATTTCCAATGACCATTTTGCATAAATGTAGCTGAATTTTGTTGATGCAGCGTTAAATTTCCTCCTTCAATGCACGAGTGCTTGTGGGTTTGTGGGTATTTTACCTTTGACTTCAAATAACACCATAAAAAGAAATCCAATGGTGTTAAATCACACGATCTAGGGGGCCAATTCTTATATTTTCAAACTGTGGCTACTAGATTTCATTATTTTTCAAATATTGTTCAATAATTGAAACACGTTATTCTATCGTGTAAAACTGTAATTTTACTAACCATAAACTATCAGCTATCAAATGAGTATTTTTAATAGGGTTGCCAACACTTTACTACACGAATGGTGAAAAAATTCAAATATTGCGTTAATTTTGGGACACCCTTTAGTTACAAATTCACTGCAATTTTGCTGTAAAGATTACATGCCAAACTTCAGTGTCTAGTTAGTTCATTTTTTGATTTATTAGTTCACAGACAGACACATATAATTTTAAAAAATATATTTTTTAAAATTCAGAAATATCGTTTTTTTTTTTGTTTTGTTTTTTTTTGTTTAGAAATTCTTTATAATTTCTATTTAAACTTTTTGGTCGTTATAATACTTCCAGTTTGCTTGTATTTTGATTGCTAAATTGTTGAAATCCAAAAAATTCATTTGAAAAAATCTTCAATTCTTTGATCATATCGTCAGTTTCTGATGTTCTCCAATTACGTGTCTAAGTGTAATTCTTGTCTATGTGATATGTTTAATTTGCCTAGTTTGTGTTGTAGATGAGATATTTCTTTTCTTTTTATCAATGGTTCAATCAATTGCATTGATATTCTGAAGTCTATAAACTTCGTTTTGCCATAAGAAACCAGGGTATTTTTCCAAATGTTTATTCTAAATTTATATTAAAAGGTTCTGTTTGTATACATTTTATAAGACTTTTAACAAGATATCTGGGGAACTTGACTCTTATCATATAACTCCAAGAGTTTTTAAAGCGACTTGTTCTCAAATTTCATGTACTTAATCTTACTTCCTTTTTATTGAATTTATTATTTTTTTAATTCTTGACTACACGTTATTTCTAACCATACATATTGTGATATT
The DNA here is from genome assembly GCF_947563725.1 of Argiope bruennichi. NCBI lineage: Eukaryota > Metazoa > Arthropoda > Arachnida > Araneae > Araneidae > Argiope > Argiope bruennichi. The sequence continues at coordinate 100,260,044 of NC_079156.1, read as the reverse complement.
TATGTGAACTTATACTTCTGTGTCAGTATTGTATTCGTGTGTATTTTATTTTTTGACTTTTGCTAGCTGTTTGCATTTTTATTATATATGTTTTAGAACTATATAATTCTTTATTATTTACTGTTTCTTGTTTATGTGTGCTTTAATATGCTTTGTATTCCTTGCTTGTTTTTCATTAATGCACTCTGTAAATGGAATCAATCTCAATAGTGTGCTTATTTCAAATAATTAAATAAATAAAATTAGTTTCTTCAGTGTTGAAAATACCTAAACGAATCATCTGATACTAAATATAGGTATTGCCTGTTATATGTTATAATCACCCTCCCTAATTTACGAACAGAACAATAGCTGCTATTTCTGCAACTAAGTGACTATTTCTGGTACGCAAGAATAGCAATATGTAAAGTAGCTTGATATGGTTATTTAATAATAATTATTATCAGAGCTATTATAGAAAACTAATAGGCACTGAAAGTTGGCTCATAAAACATTGAAATTGTTTCTTCTTTTTTGCAAATCCTCCAATTTACATATGAGAAATATTACTTTCTAACAGCTGCAACTTCTGGAATATTAAAAGATGACATGGTCATTCTGGTATGCAGACACTGAAATTTGGTTTTGAAAACACAGATATTGCCTCTTCTTTGTTTCCATTCCTTCAACTTACAAACAAAAACATTACTTTCTAACAGTTGCATCCTCTGGTAACAGCTGTCCAAAATGGCAGTATATAAAGCAGTTTGACAGGGTTATTTAATAAATATGTCCAGAGCTATTATAGAAAATAAGCAGCTGAAAGACTGCAGTCAAAAGGCGATGAGTTGAAGGCCAACTTCATTGTATACTATTGGCAAGAGACGAGGAAAGCAGAAAATGACTCATAACCACATAATTTCACGGGCAACATACAACATTAAATGTACATTGTTCAAATAACCCGTATCAAGTTTCTCTGATGTATCAATCAGCTTTAATTGTCTCTAATGACAACATTAACAAATTATTTTCCCAGACTGAAGAAGTGCTCCAAACCTTGGCCTACAAACTAGGTCAAGGACAATGTCCAGTTCTGTCAGCCTTGGGCTACTTATGACCTTCTAAAGATTAAAAATTAAGCTATGTGCTTTGTGTCCATAGATAAAATCAAAATAAACGATGAATCGTCATTTTATACGCTTCATTTATTAATAATTTATGAATGAGAGCAATGAAATACTTAAGTTTTTTCAACACTTGCGTTCATTTTGTTCTGCCTGTTGATGATAGATGTTTATGTTGTTCGAATTAGTATGTTGTCGAAGATGTTTATTACTAACACATGATTTATGTTCGAAAGAACGTGATAAATATTCACGTGCAAGCGTTGGAACTTAAATCTTAGAAAAAAAAGTTTCAAAACTGGTTCTAACCAGATTAATCTGTTGCTGCAATGATATATATTTGTAGCTAATGACATTTTGTATCCATTTATGCATCTGACTCGCGCTCGTGATTTTACAAGTCTTGAGTCATCAAAAATAAGAATTACAGACAATTATTCTTAAGTATTGCACCAGTTCGAGTAAGGCAATTAGACGTTTCGGGTTAGTCCTAAATTTCAACTTAATTTTATTAGTAAACTATATATATCAAACAGTTTTTTAAATCAAATTTTAAAAATTGAAACATTTTACTGTAAATGTAAAATGAATTAATTTTAAAATTTTCGAGAAAATATTAATTTTTTATCACCAAATTTTTGCTACCCTAATATGAATAATTGTATTGATTTTCGAATGTTTCGCCATTTTGCCATACTGTTTCAAAATTGAATTAAAATTTATAGATTATCTGTTTTTCTATTTATCAGAAAATATCTCACTTTAAAAAAAATGTCTTTAATTGTTAATATATCCTTTTTTAAACTTTATGAAGGTTCATAATTTATTTTCATTTTGTTTTATTTTGTCAAAAAATTTTATTTATTTATTTACACATTCCTTTTTACTTTCTCGTATTCTTAGTATAGAGAAAATATAGTAATCGTCAAAAAATTCGAACGAGATTTTAGCGAGTCCCTAGGTTTCAAACCTCTTTGAATTCGAAAAACACATTTTTGAAAATGTCTATCTGTCTTTGAAAAAGATAACTCAGAAACTCTTTCAGCTAAACGATAAAGAAATTTGGTATACGGTCTTTACACCAAATTTGCAGACTTTTATCAAATTTTGAGTAAAATCTGTTCAGGGGAAGTTCGTCTGTCGAATATAACTTAACATGATAACTACAAAACGAAGGGTGCTAGATAGATCAGATTCGGTACACAGATTTAAAATTTACAGTGTAAGCGTCTATCAAAGTTTGAGCCAAATCGAACTACGGGTTGATTGTCTGTCGGTCTGCATTTTTAGAAACATGTAAATGCGATAACTAAAGAAAAACGCAATGACTTAAATGTATCAAATTTGATATGGGATTTTGTGACTACAAGTGCAATTTTGTGTCAAATCTTTGTTCTAATCGGTTGAGTGAAACACGTCTTAAACACAAATTCGTTTTTCACATACTATTAATGGCATACCAGAGAGTAATCGAAAAAAAATCGCCAAGGATGATATGATAGATTCAGTAAAAATGCTAAATTCCAGCCAAAAATTACTATTTTATAACTATTGTACGCCAATGCCATGCAAGGCATTCTCTGGCATGGCAAGTTTGTTAGAGAATATACGAGAAATTTTGGGGCAGACTCCTCCCACTGGTTTAATTATTTGTAAATGTCCCTTTCTTAGTATCCCTGGAAAGAAAAATTTGTTGTTGTAGTGCAAACCATTCATGATATACCCATACTATGTACACGATTTATTAAAATTTAAATTTCTTGCAATAACTTCTTGCTTTACATATCTTTATGCCTTTAGCAAGGGTGGTTAACCATTTTGCATTTGAATGTTTCCTGCATCTTTCAATGGCAAATTAGACCCGCCCAGGGTGTGGGCATGCTGTTAATCTTCAGTAGATAAATAGGCAACCTCGGATTAATTCTGTGGTTTCTTATAACCTCCTGTCGGGTGCAATATCAGATACTACATTGCCAAGTAAAATAGATGCAATTCATAAAATAGGTCGCTTATGACCACAAAATTCTTCCATTTTGATTTTCTGGTCATTTTTATTACGAATAAAACAAATTTATATGATTATAAGCTGAGAAGACTGATTAGAAGAAAAGAATTACAAACTCAACTACTTGCTTTACCGAACTAGAAAGCGATAAATGCGTTAAAGGTAAGCAATATATCAATACTACAAAAAGTAAATTCAAAAAAAAACCCCAGCAAGTATAGTTTCTTCAAAATTTATGTATTTCTTGATAAAGTTTTTAGCCTACTCTTTACCATATAAAAATTTCGGATTTTGGGCGAAATGGGAACACCGCCAGTGCTCAGATTTCGAATATCTCTCTCCCTTTTCAATGAATACATTTTAACGTCAGGCAATATTATAAAATCTGGTAATCATTTTTTTCTTAATTTCTCAACCATGCAGTGCCATCCTTAATATACAGACAATAAACCTTACCAAAATAATAAAAGTATTTCTTTAATGCTTTAGGAACAATATTCCGAAATCGCTAAAATGGCCGACAAAGATAGTCAAAAAGTTAAAGAGAACTTATTGTTGGGAACAAATTCATCATTTCTTTATTGCAATTAAAATTTAAACTTCATCATTTCTTAACTTTTTTTTCCTTCTTATAATACGAAGAGGAATTCCTATTTTTTAACTGGCAACGTTTTCATTTCCCGAATCAATATCAAAAATAATCGTTTGGAATTCTGTATTATTCATTAAAAATATTCTTACTTCAAGTTTCATGGGATTTTTTTGTGTTTTTTTTATTCTTTGTCTGTAATTAAATTATTATTTTTGTTGCTTATATTAAATTAAAAAATTGTTACGGGTGTGCTGAGGAATTATTTATGTCCTCAGACATTCAACTGAGTTTAAATAATACACTAGAAACAATATATGTCTATTCAGAGACTACTGCAGAGATAATAATGAAATTAATATCAAATTATTTTTAAAAACACAGTTCATTAGTAGTCTAAAAATTGTATTTTTTTATTATAATAATCTCCACTCTTTAGGATTGAATTTATAATTTATCGTTACAAATATCATGAGCTGAATTAATAAATTTTTTCTCACATTCGCTATTTTATGGATCCACACGTTTGAAATCAATAATTGATTTAACTAATAATTAAATTTTGAAAGCATTAAAATCATGTAACTGATAAATATAAGCTTATAAATATAATGTACAAAATTCTAGCTCCTTACAAAGTGAATTAATTAATTATAGCATCTATTACATTCATTATACAATTTACTTTTCTTAATTGATATGGATCATCGGTGGGAGTATTTTGTTATTATTTTTCTAATAAAGTTCAATGGGATCATAGTAGCATTGAAAGATATTTGTATTGAGTTTGTTCCTTGCAGTTTAATTATTATTATTATCATTATTTTTATTATTAGAGATAGAATTGCATTAATTAATTGAATTAAAGTAAATTTTACTATGGTATATGGTTTTTATGAATCGAGTTGATTATTTAAACGATTTTATAAAAATTGTTGAAAACACATGGCAATTCTTATAAAAATCTTTTTAAAAATTAATGCGTAAGATTTCGTGCTGAAATTTGTCATTTTAATTAATTAGTTGCATGAAAAATTAATTTGTGACATAGCTAATGTTGATAGAAGGATATTAGTAAGAACTTGCCAATACAGCAAAAATGCTTGCTGGAATTGTATTTCAAAAACAGGGATTATATATAAGAAGTATTTTCAATAAAGTTTTTTTATAATTAATTCTTTTTTAAAAACCTAGAATGTTTTTTTCATAAAATCCCTCTTTTATGTCTAAATCAGAAATTTCTTTTCGATAAAAGTAAGTAAACATTTAAAATCAGTAAATCTAGGATTCATTCTAAGCTCCCTCACCCCCACCCCAAAAAAATGTACTTATCTCCATTTGCAATAAAAGAAAAGAAAATTTGAAAAATGTTTGAGAATAAAATGTTACAAACTGTTAATTTTATTTCTTTTTCTAAAACAAATTAGTACTAATTAATACATAAATTTGGCAATTGGAAGGGCAAATTTCCACTGAATCGTGGCATCTGGAAAAGCATATAACTAAATCAAGATCTCACGCTTTACTAAACGTTGCTCTACTAATGTAATCAATTCACTTTAATTATAATCTTGCTTTTATATTTAACATTTACGTAGAATACATATTTCTGAAAATAGCAGTTGAAAAATTCTTAAATAAAAAAAAACGTTGAAACAATTGTTGTCAATTTCCTAAATTATATATAAAAGAAACATTGAAAACTTTTCGAAAAAGCTGAGAAATGCGAAATATTATAACTCAATTTTTTAAAAAGCTGATAAACGCTCCGGAATGAAATTCAGAAAATTTGTCACTTTAGAAAAATAGCATTGATTAATTAATAGGATTGAAATTTTATTATTTGGATGATCTTATGTTTATACCTTTATTTAAACAATTTGTTTTTAATCTAAATGATAAATGCTAAATGTACCATAAAAGAACTTGTAAAATTTTAAATTCTAATCGCAAATGCTATTGCATATTTACACAAACTAGTTCTTTCCCCTGTAATTATCGACACATTCTTTAGCTAATTTTCAAAAAAAATGAACATTTTTCAAATATTTAATAAATGTTTGTTAATGCATATTAAATGGCACATTTGAATTTATATATTTAAATTCGTCACAGCTGTTACAGACTAATGCATTTTATAAACATACTCAACTTCAGTGACGTGCTATGAACTTTAGTATAATTATCTTCTGAAGCTTCCTTATCGTTTGGCCCGACCTTGACTGCGCTGAAAAACGGATATTATAAATCGTCTGCTTTGTTTGCGTACTTACAGCTGAACATAATGAATGACTCTATATCTTGTTTCTCAAAATGAGATCTCTGGAGTTAGATGTAATTTATTTTCTCAAAACTTTCGCTTTCATTTTATTGTTTCCAATGATCTTAATCTTTTTATGAAAAAAAAAAAAAAAAGATTCATAGACATAATTACCACAAATTTGGTGTCTAAGTATTATAAAATTACCATGCACTGTAGGGAGAAGTCGTTTATAGGGCCATTTGGTGAAAAAACAACTGAATTAGCGTTCTTGTCTCAAAAAGGATACTACAGTGGAAAAGCTATTTACAAAATTGTAGATCTTTTCTATTTAGTGCGAAAAGACAATTTAAGCACAGTAAAACTAAGAGCAAAACGTGTCAAACATGTATTTTTTGGTCTCGATTTCCAAAACTAACGATAGAAAAATATAAATAGAACAAAACATTTAGATATCAGTAAATACTTTTATTTTCGGTGTTTGAAATGCTATTTGTGAGCTACAATGCTCAGATGAAATCTTTTTTGTATTTCTTGTCGCATATTTTGTTGCATATCAGGTGACTAGCTGATATACGCGTCTGTAAATCATCGTTTAATATCCTGCAATGTTAGAGAAGAGGTTGCATGTACTTGATATTTGAAAGTATCAGCGCAGTTCCAATGGGGGGGGGAGGCATTTATTGTTCAAAAATGATTTTTCCACCTGTTATCACGAGTTGTTACAGTCTACTAGTGAGGTTTGAAAAACCGAGACTAGAAAAATGCGCATTTTACATGTATTATTCTTAGCATTATTGTGTTCAAGGGGTCTTCCCTTACGAAACGCAAGATTTTCTACAATTTTGCAATTGACTTTTTTTCCATATCTTGAACCAGTTTCGAGATAGGAACGTTGATTCCGATATTTACCGCCAAATGACACTGTTACTGATTGTACAGTGTAGCGCATGGTCACTTTACCATACCTATGTACACGTTTGTGGCAATAGTTGCCGCATTTCTTCAATTAATAAGGCTCAGAAGAATTTTAATGGAATCCTGTATATCTACTATCATCGTAACAACACAACTTAGCAAATTTCAATTTTTTAACTCGTTTCTTTTTGAACCGTTGTGTTCATATTGTATGGTCAAATCGACGATCTACCTTATTACGATTGGACGTTTGACTCTACAATTTTGATGCAAAAATCCCATATCAAAATTTATTTTGTTAGAGATTTGACTCAGCTGTAAAATTTTGTTCCATAAATCCCTTAGAAAAATTTATTTGATTAGAAATGTGGTTAGGCTCTACAATTTTGATACAAAAATCCCGTAGCAAAATTTATTTGATTGGAAATTTGGTTCAACTCTACAATTTTTATGCAAAAATTCCATATTGAAATTTATTTGATTGGAGATTTGGTTCTGCTCTAAAATTTTGTTTCAAACATCCCATATTGAAATTTATTTGGTTGGAGATTTCGCACAGCTCTACAATTTTGGTACCAAAATCCAGTAGTAAAATTTATTTGATCAGAAATGTGGTTCAGCTCTACAATTTTGATGTAAAAATCTCATATTGAAATTTATTTGATTGGAAATTTGGTTCAACTCTACAATTTTGATGTAAAAATCCCATACTGAAATTTATTTGATTTTAGATTTGGTTCAACTCTACAATGTTTCAAAAATCCCATATTGAAATTTATTTGGTTGGAGATTTCGCACAGCTCTACAATTTTGGTACAAAAATCCAGTAGTAAAACTTATTTGATTAGAAATGTGGTTCAGTTCTACAATTTTGATGTAAAAATCTCATATTGAAATTTATTTGATTGGAAATTTGGTTCAACTCTACAATTTTGATGTAAAAATCCTATACTGAAATTTATTTGATTTTAGATTTGGTTCAACTCTACAATTTTGTTTCAAAAATCCCATATTGAAATTTATTTGGTTGGAGATTTGGCACAGCTCTACAATTTTGATACAAAAATCCCGTAGCAAAATTTATTTGAGTAGAAATGTGGTTCAACTCTACAATTTTGATGTAAAAATCTTATATTGAAATTTATTTGATTGGAAATTTGTTTCGGCTCTACAATTTTGATGCAAAAATCCCATATTAAAATTTATTTGATTAGGGATTTCGCTCATCTCAACAATTTTGATGCAAAAATCTCACATTAAAATTTGTTTGGTTGGAGATTTGATTCAGCTCTACAATTTTGTTTCAAAAAATCCCAAATTAAAATTTATTTATTCAGCTTGTTTCATCTTTTGTTTTGTTGCTTTCACATATATATGAATTAGCAGACCGGCAGACAAACAACTCTTTGATAGATTTGATCCATCATTTGATATAGATCTGTATGTTAGTAAGAAAACAATATACACAAGTTTTATTTATCTAACCCAATGAATTTGAAATTGTAGTGTTCACGGGTGCACAAACAGAGAGACAGACAGATTTTCCTTTAAAAAAATTCATCCAAAATTTGATACCGGTCTATACATTTTTTTCTCAGATGCTATATTCCAAATTTCATTCATCTGGCTGTTTATGTTTTTGAGTTATTTGAATCCAAGACAGAAAAAACATAATTCCAAATACAGAAAAATTCATCAAAACAGGAATCTCAGTTTTGGGATATTGCAATATTTCTTTCTTTTTCTTTTAACTTCCCATAGGAGAAAAAAAAATTAATCGAAAAGAAATTGTAAAACACATTTTTATTGTATACTAAACAGCTGGATTTTTAAAATTTATTTTTGTAAGAAACGAAGCGGAAGTTAATGTGTCCTGATCTCATGCGAAGAAGCTAGCTTACTGGAAATAAAATTTTGCTTTATTATTATATTTGAAATGTACGCGGTAACCAGCGTCCGGGCTAGGAGTAGCGCGTCTTTCCCATGATCTTTCCGTCCATCTCAATTGTGTCCCGGATTCGAGCCCTGATTCGGGCATGGTTATTCTTCCCCTGTGTACTTACTATCTGTGAGATGTGTGAAAGCCCCCCCCCGTGTAAAAAGGAGTTGTGTATGCGAGTGCTTGAGTGTCATCTGCATATGAGCTAGAAGTCAGACTTGTGCTCAGAGATGTTTACCCTCAGAAGCTACTGCCCCCCCCCCTTTCCATTGTAAGGCGGACACGGCACCGTCATCAATGTACGCTGTGGAAACTATGTAAAGATTTGATAGAAAGCGTAAAAAATGCGGAAATGATGTTGATTTGTAAATTAATTTACAGTTACCCTTTAAAAACATATGTACAAAAGTTATTTTTTTTATAAACGGTTATATTTTTTTAAATTTTGAACCTTGAAATATATTGTTTAAAAACTCACTACTAGATGGCGCTGATGACAGAGAATCGGATGTTTTTTTATCAGTGATTTACCGATAACTAAGTTTTGAAAGTTTAAAAGGTATTTTTTGTCATTGCGAACCTACAAAGTGTACAAAACTTCAGAGCCTCTTCACATCAGGAATTGAGTGAAAATCGACTACAAACTCCCCTTTTTACAAACATGAAACAAGTAAATGCTAAATAAAAAGTTTTTAAAAAGAACGAAAACTTTCAACGGTACATAATGAATTAAATAGGTTTTTAAAAGCAAAAAATTGGCTAAATTTAGGTATTCATTTAGTTCAAGAGTATGCACTTGGTTTCTGCAATTAATGTTCTTGCTAAGTGTATACTAAAAAATTTAACTTTTTTTAAAGTAAACATGGATTTCTACTTGATGTTGTATGATTTATTTTTCACATGCTCGAGAAAAAATAAAAGTAAAATATAGCGCGCTTTGAAAATAATCAAAATCGAGATATAATATGACTGTAGACTTCGAACTTACCATAAATAAATGAAGCCTTTTAACTCTATTGTCACACATTTTTATCTATTTGGCGTTCTATCAAGTTTTCAGATTATAAACAATAAGAATGATAAAAGAAGTAAGGAATAAATGGTTTGACAGCTCTAAACAAAAAAAATTCTTCTTTGAAATTGCTTCTTCGACTTTGCTTCCTCTTTCCTTTTTCATATACTAGTAGTCGTCAAAAAATCTAATCTCTAGATTTTGACTGTTTTCCGAATTTCATATACCATAAATCCGAAAAACACATGAAACAAACGTTTTTCAAATCGTGTCTGTGAAAACCATTTGCTTGTAACCAAACTATTTGTGAAAGCGTGATAACTCGAAAACACTTTGAACTAGACGAATGAAATGTGCCATGCTTCCTATACCTCTAAATTTGAACATTTTAAAATTTTGAATGAAATCCATTGAAGGGATGTTGAATATCTCTCTGTCCGAGTGTAAGCTAAGATAATACATCAAAATATGTAAAGCTAAATGGATAAAAATTGGCACAAAAATTTACATCTGAAGTGTAGATCCGTACTAGATTTCTGCTAAATCCGTCAAAAGGGTTAATGGTCTGTTAGTCTGTTCTTTCGTATGGATGTGAAAGCAATAACTCAAAGACGCAACGCCCTAGATAAATGAAATTTGTCTTCTAATCTGCTACTAAAATTGTGTTTTTGTATCACATTTTGGTTTAAGTTGGTCAACAAAAAAATTTTCAAAATGCATACTTGATTTTCTTCACTATATTACGAAGCACAAACTCCTCATGTCCAGGACACTGAAAATAAAAATCTGAGCTCTCCTAGTGTTCTCAAACTTATCCAAAACGTAGACGTAGACTTATCCAAATTCTGACGTAGGTGGGAAATAGTAAAAGAGAAAGTTTCATGGAAATTATCCCCACTGATTTCTTTTCAAGTCGTACTTTATGCTTAAAAAGAAGAAAAAATGTTCAACCTTATTTAAATTATACACGTTTTTATTAAAATTGAGTTATTTCATATTTTGAACATGAAATTTTATGATCGATAATTCACTCACTTCTTGAGGTTTTTGTTTGAATAAAATATATTCGGTAATTCGTTTTCAAACTATCGGGCCTATTTAAATTATTCACGTTTTATTAAAATTGAATTGTTTCATATTTGGGAACATGAAATTTTATAATCGATAATTCATTCACTTCTTGAAGTTTTTAAGTTTGAATAAAATATATTCGGTAAAACGTGCAATAAGTTTATGAATTTTTCATACATATAGATTAGATTGATCTCCAAAATACAAAATTTAAAAAAACTTTAAAAAGTGTAAAATAGTTGTCAAACATTTTTTAAACAAATAAACAATTGATTGTCGAATGTTAAATGTTGATTCTTCGAATGCAATGAAAAATAAAATCACTAATGAAAAATAAAGCCTCAGCAAGCGCATCACTACTATAATTTAAAAAATTAAGCCAAAATAAAGACAATACAGTAATGAAAACCTTTTTTTAAAAACCAAACAAAAATTTTTAATATTTATATTTCTGGTTATCTTAATTTATATCTATATATCTATATACTTATAATAAAGCTCAATGTGTGTGCGCGTGTGTGTGTGTGTGTTGGCACTCTACAGGCCAGACCGTTCAATCTACAGTTACCAAATTTGGCACATGCATACCTTGGAGGTCGGGAATGTGCACCTAGGGTCCTTTTTTGAAATTTTAATTAGAATTTTAATTATTCGTTAAAAACTAACTTTTCCTGCCAAAAAAAATCTTCATTTTCCCACCGCCAAATGGGTAAGGCTTCAGTTTTTTCCCCCACGTTAAAGAGGTTAGGCTTAGCAAATTTTCGGCCGATTATTTCAAATGATTCTGTCTATTTTCTTAATGTTTGGTGCATTTAAAATTAAACATTGTTAATTAATCGATCTTTCAGATTCATTCTGAAGTACTTTTGAATTAAAATAAAGCAGAATAAAGGAAATTAAAAATTTCTAATCTGCATAGCGTTACCCCAACTGGCGTAGAAATTTCACGCATTTGCGTTACCCTAATTGGAGTTGAAAATTCACGCATACTCTTTGTGTTTTCATTGTTGACAACTATTTTCAACGGATACGGACTTAGTTTTGAAGGCTTAACATGTTTTCGACAGATTATTTCAAGCGATTCTGTTTATTTTCTTAATATTTGATGCATTTAAAACTAAACATTGTTAATTATCGATCTGTTCATGATGAATCTGAAAGAATTTTGTTGAAAAATTCTTGAGATATTATATAAAATGAGATATTATATAGAATATAAGATATTCTTTAGTGCCCATAAGGTATAAATACTCAGCGACTCTATTTTCAGTACTCATATTTTAAAAAAAAAAAATCTTCGTTTCAGTAAAAAAAAAAATTCTTATATCAATTTTTGCATTTTAATCATTTCCACTTTAACTTAAAGCATAAATTCTACGGGAGCTAGCAGAAAATTAGAGAGATACATATTATGTTACTGCTTAAGGCCTTTATAATATTATGAGTGAATTATATAACTATCAAAATTTGAAGCTTTAAAATATTTTTATGAAGAAGCTATTAAAATAGGAGTTATATAAAATATTTAATTATTAAAATCGTAACGAGCATTAAAATTGGCTGGCTGGTGGCCAAAGGCGACTGGTATATCATATATTGAAAGAATATTCATTTCTTAGCAAAATACGTGATAAAATAACGAACCAAAATATTTATACTCATTTCACAATAGAAATGTGATGGAAAAAAACGATCTAAATAATTCACATTCTTTACAAAAAAAAAGCATAAAAAATATCGATCTAAAATATCCGATGCACTATCAGTTTTATGAACGTTTTAAACAGATGTTTATGTTCCCACCGTATCTCTCAGTTTTCTTATCTCTTACTTTCATCTTTCGAGTCAAACTGGCAATAAAGGCTGATCAAACTTTACACATTCAATACTTTAAAACATTCAGATTCTGAATTACAGACTTCATGACATTTCGAAGTTGATCTTCAAAATGGTGCTGCTAGAAGCAATAATTTCGAATGTTTTGGGTGCGTTCGCTTTGTTTTTACTGTGTTCAGCTATATACAACTGGATTAAAAGCCGTGGTTATCCACCAGGCCCGATTGGATTGCCTGTGATTGGATATATGCCTTTTCTGGGGAAAAAACCGAACATAACTTTGAGAGACCTTAGCAAAAAATATGGAGATATTTTCAGGTGAGTCATTTCATCTCTACTAATAATAAAAGAGAATGTATATAAATATGTATCTGTCTACCTGTCTATTGATGCACTACAGAATAGACTGTATCACCAAATGTGCTGAGATGTATTTTGGTTATTGAGAATACTTACCTAGAAGCGATATTTTTAAAATTTTAATTAAAACATTTATTAATTAGAAATTAAGAGACATTTTGAGGTCTTTCTGTGTTTTAAATTTTAAAATGTAAAAAATATATTTTTATACATTTTAAAATTTAAAAAATAAATCTTTTTTTAATTATATCAAATTAAATGTCTTTCAAACTTTTTTGGAATTTGAGGCAATTAAAAAAATAATTTTGAATAATTTTTAGTAACAGATTTAATTGGAGTTTTTCCGGGATTACTTCCAAAAATAGTGGCACAAAAATGCTATTTTTATATAACTAAAAATTTTAAAAATTCACTTTTAATGATATCGATTTAAATTCCTTGCAAACTTTTTCGAAATGTGAAGCAATTTAAAAAAATACTTTTGAATAATTTTCAACTATAGATTTAACTGTTAAATATTTTTCCGGAGTTCGGGACAATTAAAAAACTACTTTTGAATAATTTTTAGTAACAGATTTAATTGGAGTTTTTCCAGGATTACTTCCAAAAATAGTGCCACAAAAATGCTATTTTTATATAACTAAAAATTTTAAAAATTCCCTTTTAAGGATATCGATTTAAATTCCTTGCAAACTTTTTCGAAATGTGAAGCAATTTAAAAAAATACTTTTGAATAATTTTCAACTATAGATTTAACTGTTCAAAATTTTTCCAGAGTTTGGGGCAATAAAAAAAATAATTTTGAATAATTTTTAGTAACAGATTTAATTGGAGTTTTTCCGGGATTACTTCCAAAAATAGTGGCATAAAAATGCTATTTTTATATAACTAAAAATTTTAAAAATTCACTTTTAATGATATCGATTTAAATTCCTTGCAAACGTTTTCGGAATTTGAAGCAATTTTAAAAAAATACTTTTGAATAATTTTCAACTATAGATTTAACTGTTAAAAATTTTTCCGGTGTTCGGGACAATTAAAAAAATACTTTTGAATAATTTTTAGTAGCAGATTTAATTGGAGTTTTTCCTGGATTAGTTCCAAAAACAGTGCCACAAAAGTGCTATTTTTATATAATTAAAAATTTTATAAATTCGCTTTTAATGATATCGATTTAAATGCCTTGCAAACTTTTTCGGAATTTGAAGCAATTAAAAAAAAAATACTTTTGAATAATTTTCAATCATAGATTTAACTGTTAAAAATTTTTCCGCTGTTCGGGACAATTAAAAAACTACTTTTGAATAATTTTTAGTAGCAGATTTAATTGGAGTTTTTCCGGGATTACTTCCAAAAGTAGTGGAATAAAAATGCTATTTTTATATAACTAAAAATTTTAAAAATTCTCTTTTAATGATATCGATTTAAATTCCTTGCAAACGTTTTCGGAATTTGAAGGAATTTTAAAAAAATACTTTTGAATAATTTTCAACTATAGATTTAACTGTTAAAAATTTTTCCGGTGTTCGGGACAATTAAAAAAATACTTTTGAATAATTTTTAGTAGCAGATTTAATTGGAGTTTTTCCTGGATTAGTTCCAAAAACAGTGCCACAAAAGTGCTATTTTTATATAATTAAAAATTTTATAAATTCGCTTTTAATGATATCGATTTAAATGCCTTGCAAACTTTTTTGGAATTTGAAGCAATTAAAAAAAAAATACTTTTGAATAATTTTCAATCATAGATTTAACTGTTAAAAATTTTTCCGCTGTTCGGGACAATTAAAAAACTACTTTTGAATAATATTTAGCAGCAGATTTAATTGGAGTTTTTCCGGGATTACTTCCAAAAGTAGTGGCATAAAAATGCTATTTTTATATAACTAAAAATTTTAAAAATTCTCTTTTAATGATATCGATTTAAATTCCTTGCAAACGTTTTCGGAATTTGAAGCAATTTTAAAAAAATACTTTTGAATAATTTTCAACTATAGATTTAACTGTTAAAAATTTTTCCGGTGTTCGGGACAATTAAAAAAATACTTTTGAATAATTTTTAGTAGCAGATTTAATTGGAGTTTTTCCTGGATTAGTTCCAAAAACAGTGCCACAAAAGTGCTATTTTTATATAATTAAAAATTTTATAAATTCGCTTTTAATGATATCGATTTAAATGCCTTGCAAACTTTTTCGGAATGTGAAGCAATTAAAAAAAAAATACTTTTGAATAATTTTCAATCATAGATTTAACTGTTAAAAATTTTTCCGCTGTTCGGGACAATTAAAAAACTACTGTTGAATAATTTTTAGTAGCAGATTTAATTGGAGTTTTTTCGGGATTACTTCCAAAAATAGTGGCATAAAAATGCTATTTTTATATAACTAAAAATTTTAAAAATTCACTTTTAATGATATCGATTTAAATTCCTTGCAAACGTTTTCGGAATTTGAAGCAATTTTAAAAAAATACTTTTGAATAATTTTGAACTATAGATTTAACTGTTAAAAAATTTTCCGGTGTTCGAGACAATTAAAAAACTACTTTGGAATAATTTTTAGTAGCAGATTTAATTGGAGTTTTTCCTGGATTAGTTCCAAAAACAGTGCCACAAAAGTGCTATTTTTATATAATTAAAAATTTTATAAATTCGCTTTTAATGATATCGATTTAAATGCCTTGCAAACTTTTTCGGAATTTGAAGCAATTAAAAAAAAATACTTTTGAATAATTTTCAATCATAGATTTAACTGTTAAAAATTTTTCCGCTGTTCGGGACAATTAAAAAACTACTTTTGAATAATTTTTAGTAGCAGATTTAATTGGAGTTTTTCCGGGATTACTTCCAAAAGTAGTGGCATAAAAATGCTATTTTTATATAATTAAAAATTTTATAAATTCGCTTTTAATGATATCGATTTAAATGCCTTGCAAACTTTTTCGGAATTTGAAGCAATTAAAAAAAAATACTTTTGAATAATTTTCAATCATAGATTTAACTGTTAAAAATTTTTCCGCTGTTCGGGACAATTAAAAAACTACTTTTGAATAATTTTTAGTAGCAGATTTAATTGGAGTTTTTCCGGGATTACTTCCAAAAGTAGTGGCATAAAAATGCTATTTTTATATAATTAAAAATTTTATAAATTCGCTTTTAATGATATCGATTTAAATGCCTTGCAAACTTTTTCGGAATTTGAAGCAATTAAAAAAAAATACTTTTGAATAATTTTTAATCATAGATTTAACTGTTAAAACTTTTTCCGGTGTTCGGGACAATTAAAAAACTAATTTTGAATAATTTTTAGTAGCAGATTTAATTGGAGTTTTTCCTGGATTACTTCCAAAAATAGTGCCACAAAAATGCTATTTTTATGTAACTAAAAATTTTAAAAATTCCCTTTTAATGATATCGATTTAAATGCCTTGCAAACTTTTTCGGAATGTGAAGCAATTTTTTTAAAAAAAATACTTTTGAATAATTTTCAATCATAGATTTAACTGTTAAAAATTTTTCCGCTGTTCGGGACAATTAAAAAACTACTTTTGAATAATTTTTAGTAGCAGATTTAATTGGAGTTTTTCCGGGATTACTTCAAAAGTAGTGGCATAAAAATGCTATTTTTATATAACTAAAAATTTTAAAAATTCTCTTTTAATGATATCGATTTAAATTCCTTGCAAACTTTTTCGGAATGTGAAGCAATTTAAAAAAAATACTTTTGAATAATTTTCAATCATAGATTTAACTGTTAAAACTTTTTCCGGTGTTCGGGACAATTAAAAAACTACTTTTGAATAATTTTTAGTAGCAGATTTAATTGGAGTTTTTCCGGGATTACTTCCAAAAGTAGTGGCATAAAAATGCTATTTTTATATAACTAAAAATTTTAAAAATTCTCTTTTAATGATATCGATTTAAATTCCTTGCAAACTTTTTCGGAATGTGAAGCAATTTAAAAAAAATACTTTTGAATAATTTTCAATCATAGATTTAACTGTTAAAACTTTTTCCGGTGTTCGGGACAATTAAAAAACTAATTTTGAATAATTTTTAGTAGCAGATTTAATTGGAGTTTTTCCTGGATTACTTCCAAAAATAGTGCCACAAAAATGCTATTTTTATGTAACTAAAAATTTTAAAAATTCCCTTTTAATGATATCGATTTAAATGCCTTGCAAACTTTTTCGGAATTTGAAGCAATTTTTTTAAAAAAAATACTTTTGAATAATTTTCAATCATAGATTTAACTGTTCAAAATTTTTCCAGAGTTTGGGGCAGTAAAAATATGATTTTGAATAATTTTTAGTAACAGGTTTAATTGGAGTTTTTCCGGGATTACTTCCAAAAATAGTGCCATAAAAATGCTATTTTTATGTAATTAAAAAAAAAAAATTTAAATCTCTTTTAATGATATCGATTTAAATGCCTCGCAAACTTTTTCGGAATTTAAAAAAATTTAAAGGCAATTTAGAAAAACAGTTTTGAGATATTTTCAGCAATATATTGAATTGTAAGAAATTTTTCTGGAATTTAAGACAATTTTTTAAAAAAATATTTTTGAATTATTTTATCAATAGATTTAATTGGAGTTTTTCGTTGATTACTTCCAAAAAAGTGCCACAAAAAAGTTATTTTTATATAATTACAAAAATTTGAAATTGTCTTTTAATGATATAGATTGCAAATGTTTTCGGAATTTGAGGCAATTTATAAAAAAAAAAATACTTTTAAATAATTTTCTGTAATAGATTAAATTGTTCGGCAATTTTTGGGGCAATATAAAAAAAATACTTTCAAAAATAGATTTAACTGAAGCAATAGAGTTAATTGGAGTATTTCTGTGATTACTTCTGAAAATAGTACCACAAAAAAAATCTTTTTTGTATAATTTAAAATTTAAAAAAAATCTTTTAATGATATCAATTTAAATGTCTTGTAGATTTTTTTCGGAATTCGAGGCAATTAAAAAAAAATACTTTAGAGTAATTTTTAACGACAGATTTAAATGACCGGAATTTAAGACAAATTAAAAAAAATTGAATAAAAATTTGAATAATTTTTGGCAACATATTTAATTGTTGCAATGAAAAAATACAAACCTTTTTCATTGTTTTTTCCGAATATATAAGCCCATGATTTTCTACCCTTGTTGAAAACTAAGGAAAAGGGATTATGTTTAACATCCTTATCAGTTGCATAAAGAATAAGAAAGTGAAGTTGCAATGCTATAAAAATCTAAAGATATATTTATAATAGCATTACTATGTCATGGAACTTGACTCCATTAGTATAGTTCATGCACACAATGAATAAAACAAGTGTAAGGTTATTAAAATAACACGGCTTCTAAATGTGTCTCAATTAGATACTCCAAAATGCATCGTTCATGGAATAGTTCATATCGAATTTGGTATAAGAAATTTAATTTAGTTAGTGTAAATTTCAATATAAAAAATGTCCTTAATGAATTTTTGAAATGTTATTGTACTTGCAATTAAGATTTTAATTTAAGCACAGGTGAACATATTTAAAAATTCGTTTACATTTAAAACAACTGTTCTTTTCTGTGGTATAATTGTATATATAAAGACATTCAGGTGATATAGACAGAGAATTCGGGAAATCATACTCGTAGCACAATGAACAGAACGTTGTAAGACTTCTAAAATAGTTTGAGCTATATGTCTATTATAATTTGAGTTTAAAAAGATTTTGTTGACAAGACTATTAACCCTTTAAAGGGGCATTTTTTTCTAGTCATTTTATGTTTAAATATTTTTAGGCTCGAAATTAGAATAAGAGAAGGGATTCATTTAACTTATTAGATAAATTTAATTTGATTAATTAATTAATTGGTTAATTAATAATTAAGTAACAAATCAAGACACATCATTTTGTGTAAGATAAAGAACTGAAGCATCTATGTTTCTGTCTTTCTAAAAAAAATTGTCAGAACTTATGCCAACCTACATAATTTCATACAAAGATTGATAAATTTGGTGGGAAGCATACTTCCCACCGCCCTAGAAAGGGTTAAGACAAATTCTACACAAAATATTTAACTGGAACTAAAATCAACCGGTATTCCGGCGATTCGGTCTACATAGACGAGTAGTAAATTATGAATTCTGTATATAATCATATACTCTATATTATATTTCAAAAGAAGTGCCCATACTTCACATAACTTTTATATGAGCAATTAGTAACATGCATTTAAGTTATAATATATTGTCACGTAAGTTCTCTAGTGTGCAACTGAATGATACACACAAGAAGTAGAGCTAAACCAATTTATTAACCCTTTCTAGGGCCGTGGGAAGTATCCTTCCCACCAAACTTATCAATCTTTGTATGAAATTATGTAGGTTGGCATAAGTTCTGACAAATTTTTTTAGACAGACAGAAACTTACATGCTTCAGTTCTTTATCTCACACAAAATGATGTCTTGGTTTGTTACTTAATTATTAATTAACCAAATTAATTAATGAATCAAATTAAATTTATCTAATAAGCTAAATGAATCCCTTTTCTTATTCTAATTTCAAGCCTAAAAATATTTTAACATAATATAACCAGAAAAAAAATGGCCCTTTAAAGGGTTAACTCAACTCTGAACTGAGAACACAGTGACTGACAGATCTGCTTTTATACTAGCAGGGAAAGTTTCAGAATACTTTTCTGGAGACAGTAAGAAAAGTCCAGAACACTTGTCTGGTAAACTAAAGAAAGGTCCAAAATCTTCCGGAACATGAAATAAAGAAAAACATAAATTCAAGGAATTAAATATCTACACAGACTGTGAATCGCATTGTCTCTAGCGGGATTCGAATTTACGATCCCTTGACTAAGAGACCAGTGCTATGACCATTCGGCCATGGAGAGTCGATTGCCTCTTTTCAATGCGGCAATATGATAAAATTCAGTTTTTAATGATAATCCAATTTTATAAGTGTTAAAAAATTATTATTATTATTTTCAAAAATCCTTTAATTTTTGAAAATACACCATTTTTACCTCGATTTATGCCCGTCTACGTAATTAGTAGTGTGAATTTTGGGGTTTTTTTAAAGCTTCTTAAAATCTAATCACCGTAACTTTAGCTCTCTGACAACGATTTGGCTATGTCAAACGCAACACAAATCATTTCTGATCTTTTCAAGATGTGAGGAAGTAGCGTTTCAAGCATACAAAATCAGTGGACATGTGTTCCGCATTCGCATTTTTTTATTTGTTCACTTTTTGATTTTCATCAGAGGACTTCACTCTTGAAACTTCAGAAAAACATCATGAATTGGCTAAATTAAATTAGCATCTAAAGCTATTGATCATTTCAGTCTTGATAATCTCTTTAAAATGATTTAAACTGTTTAATCACTTTAAAGAGATTATAAAGAGTTACTAACATCTCATTCGTAACTCTTGATATCTTTCTTACTATTGAAATATTTTTGGACAATTTATTGCTATTTTATTCTTTATTCTTTAATTTTTACTGTATCCTATACGAAGTATAGAGAATGTATAGTAATTGTTTAAAATGTTGAACTCGATATTTTGACGAATCTCCACTTTTCAGACCTCCGTGAGTTCAAATAACACATTTTTGGAAAATATCCGGCTGTCTGTGATAAAGATAACTCAAAAAAGCTTTGAGCTAGGCTGTTGAAATTTGGTATTTGGTCTGTACACGAAATTTGCAGATTTCTATCAAATTTTGAGCAAATTCTGTTCAGAGGCAGCCCGTCTGTCCGGCTGTTAGAATACAAGTTAACACGATCAAAGAACGAAGAGAGCTAGATAGATAAAATTCGGTACAAGGATTTAATATATATACAGTGCAGCCATCTGTCAAATTTTGAGCAAAATCCAACTATGGGTTGATTGTCTGTCGGTCTGTACTTTCAGAAGCATGTAAACGCAATAATTCAAAAATGCAATTACTTAAACATATCCAATTTGATATGGGATTTTGCGATTGCAAGTGCAGTTTTGTGCCAAATTTTCGTTGAATTAAAATTTCGGTTGAATAAAAACCTATCTAAAACACAAATTCGGATTTTTGGATACTATTAACGCATGCTAGGGCATAATCATCAAGAATGGTATGATAGAGTCCGTAAAAATACTAAATTCACACCGTATAATAATATTTAGTAACATATTGTACGCCAATGGGATGCAGGCGTTCTCTGGCATGACTTCGAATAAACTTTTTATTCGAAAGAATGCGAGAAAGTTTTGGGAAGACTGCTCCTGCTAGTTAATATAAGTTACTTTTCAATTTACTTCATTAACGCTAATTACTATCGCAATTAAAGTATCAATTGATTTTATTTATTAATCAACAGATGATTCATCATAATGGAATTCAATTGAACTGATGATTATTATGATGATCGCACACACAGCAAATTATTATCCCCGCTTTTATTTCTAAGAAAGCCAAAAACGATTTGATTGTTAGGTCAAGGTCAGCTACAATCAGTGAGATAGGAGCAAGCATTGAAAGAGACAGAGATCGAACATCAAATGAAAGCAGTTAAGTAATAAAAGATAGTTTTATATCTCAATGTTTTCGAAAAATATTCAATTGCTAGATTGTTCCAAATTAATTATTAATTTGTGATAACTAGTATACTTTGTTACAATGATATTTTATAAAACTGCTGGGAATTCAGCCGTTTGATATTAGAGTATTGCAGTGGAAATGATGATGAATAAAAAGTCTGCAAAGATTGAGTCCGACAAAAGGAAAGATTTAATTTAAATACAATTTATTACGAGGAAATAGAATTGAACACTTGATGAACTATTTACAGATATGACGGGGAAAACTTATAAAAACATAAAGGTCATTACAGGACCTGAGACCAATACCGAACCAAAACATCTTACAAACATAACGACACGTATTTTATATCATGTCTTAATTCTAAAGTTTTTATATTAGCTACAGTTGCTAGGTTACATAAATATCAGATGCGATACCGATTAAATAGTTAAATGTTTAATGTCACGTGAAGTGATTTATTCATACCAATGACGCACAAAAGCAGGTTCAAAATGCATTGCATCATTTTTTCAATAAAGTACGGGAGACAAAATAATTTGGCATTTATAACCTTAATACCGAAATTTCCTAACATACTTTGCAACATGCGAAGTTAATTTAGTTTTATGTAAAACTACCTTATTACTTTCTCGTGTACGCAGTATAGAGAAAGTATAATAATTGTCAAAAAAATGGAACGCGACATTTTGACGAATCTCCACGTTTTAGACCTCTCTGAGTTGGAAAAATACATTTAAAAAAAGGCCGTCTGTTTGTCTGCCTATGACAAAAATAACACAAAAGCGCTGTGAGCTAGACGGATGAATTTTGGTATACGGTTTTTACATCAAATTTGCATACTTCTATCAAATTTAGAAGAAAATCTGTCCAGAGGAAATTCGTCGATCTGGCTGTTCAATATAAGTTTTCACAATAATTACAAAATGAAAAGAGCTGTATAAATAAGATTTGGTGCACAGAATTAACATCTATAGTGTAGATACCTGTCAAATTTTGAGCCAAATACAACAACGGGTCGATTGTCTCTCTGTCTGTACATTCAGATATACGTAAACGTGGTAATTCCAAAACCATTGATTTAAATATATCAAATATGGTGCATTATTTTATGATTACAAGTGTAATTCTGAGTCAAATTTTTGATTCAATTAATTGAGAAAAATGCGTCTAAAATACAAATTTGGTTTTTGGATACTATTAATGTATACCAGGGATTAATCGCCAAGTAACTCGCCAAAGATGACCCGATAGATTTAGTAAAAATGCTAAATTCGCTCCAAAGGTAAATATTTCGTAACTGCTGTAATCCAAAGCCATGTCAGGCGTTCTCTGTTCTTAACAAGTTTATTAGAGTATACGAGAAAGTTTTGAGGAAACTATTCTTTTTGGTTTAAAGTAGAATTTAAATCTTGATTCCCACGCATTAATATTTTAAACCAAGTTTGCGATTCCATCAAGTAAAGTTGCTGTCAGTATTCGGACAGTACTGACAGTTTGTAGTCAATGGCCACATCTTGGCAACTTACGTTAATTGTAAAAATTCTACATTTGAGTTCAGTATTTCCAGTGATGGAGCTGTAAAGTATGTTACTAATTTTCAATGTAATATTTAATCATGTGTTTTGGTATTTGGGGACACTCTATGTTATTCCAGTCAAATTAAAACCTAAGACATTATTATCGTCAAAGATATAAATTGCATCTATGCATCCCTATAAAATATTTTTTGGAATCCAATACATTTAGCCCTTCTTTAGCGCGATTAATTCATTCTACACTATATATATTATGCAATAATTTCAATTTATCAACGTTCTGAAAAAACTTATTTCTTAATCATCTGAACTCAGGCTTCCTTTTAACTTCTGAGATCGATAGATTCTTACATTCTCCCACCAAACTTAAAATACTATTTCAGTTAAATTCCTTTCTGAAGCTATATAAACTGTGAATATTTTCATACAGTCGCCTTTTGCTATTTTCTGTCTTGCTATCCAGACAGCGCCATTGCTTGTTCATGGCTTAAATAAAGAACTTTTTAAAACATTTTCAAATTGTATTCTTTTTTTTTATGTAAAAATCATGCACCGAGAAATTTTTTTGTTTAAAGAATTCCAAATCTGCTTGTCTTTTATCAAGAAAATATTTTTGCTTTACTCAAATGCTGGAAAGACGGGGGAGGTCACAAGATTAAAAAACATTATTTTACTAGTTGCTGTATAATTGTGCACAAAATATAAAAAAAAATATGAATGATAAAATATTAGGATAATACTAACTCTCTATATAGCATAATTAGTTAGGTTTTATTACATTTTTTTTAATTATTGAAATTTTTATAAATCCGAACATATGCTTTAATAATATTGCAAACAAATATGGATTTCAGGCAGTCTGAAATTATAAACGAAAATAAAAAAGAATATATATTAAAAAAAATCAACAAAATAAAAAATACATGTTAACCCTTTAAAGGGCTATTTTTTTCTAGTCATATTATGTTAAAATATTTTTAGGCTTGAAATTAGAGTAAGAAAAGGGATTTATTTAGCTTATTAGATAAATTTAATTTGATTAATTAATTTGGTTAATTAATAATTAAGTAACAAATCAAGACACACCATTTTGTCGGAGATAAAGAACTGAAGCATCTAAGTTTCTGACTTACTAAAAAAATTTGTCAGAACTTTTGCCAACATACATAATTTCATACAAAGATTAATAAATTTGGTGGGAGGCATACTTCCCACGGCCCTAGAAAGGGTTAACCTAAAATCAAAAATTAATGTGCTAAAAAAGTGTTGAAATGTGCGTCTGAATTGACCATTTTATTAAAAGAGGGGCACACAAATGTATGCGTGTATGCGTACGTGCTTGTGTAAGTGGTAGAATTTCAAATTGGAATTCAATCATATAGCCCAATGAAAACATTACACAAGAAGCCTTCCTGGTTTGTAAAATAAATTAAGCATAAAACTTTTTTCCTACCCTAGGCTAAAAGATAGTTCCGCACCAACCCTGCTATAATCACTCAATTTCTATTAATCATCAGAATAGATTTTCGAACGATTGAAGATGAACAATACTCGTCTAATAACATTTTTCGTCCTTTTCAAGGTTTTTTTGTTTCCAGCAAATTGTTACAATGAATGCATTCCCAGAACTCAGCTAAACAAATAACTTTTTCATCCTTTTTCGTCTTTTATCAACTGTTATCGCACCAGCTTATATAAACATGCCTACAATTGATAATTTTCGAAATCTTCATAAACATCTTAGGCATACTCTATTGGTAAAATTTTGATTTGTAGAAAGTTCAAGGAAAATTAAACCAGTACATGCCTCTCTCCCACACTTCCTTCGACTTTTCGTATACTTACATAATGTGGCCTATTTTGTGTTTAACTTCGTTGTAAGGAAACTCCACAATGCGTTTTTAATTTCACGTTTTAATAGATAAAGACAAAATTCGATTTATATTAAAAATTTTGGTTTCAAAACCGCATAAGATGTTTCATTAGCTTTGCTTTGTAAGTTTCTTCTTTACATATATAAAGACTAACAAATCTATAGTCAATACATTGAAGAATTTAACCTAAAATTAGTCACAAATCTACAGTTTTGATATAAAAGTCATATATAAAAGGTCATCCGTGTTGAAAAGCATAATGGATTTTTTTTTCTCGTATACGAAGTATATAAAGTGCCAACCTAACTAAGCCTAGACACCAAATTTGTGTCAATAGCTGTCGCCGTTCTCAAGTTAATGTGTGCTAAAATGATCTGAATTTAAAACTCCACATAGTTCCAAAAGGACTTTTCGGACATAGATTCGTTTATAACGAAAAGAGTTATCAAAATTTCAAGATCGAATTCTTTTATGTTTATAATACTTCCACTTTATGTACTTCGCATTCGGAGTAATAGATACTAAAAATACTTCGTCACATCGTGAAATCTAGATACAACCTCTATTCTCTTGTCAGAATGTAATAACTGATTCACTCATTGAGAATGTACAACAGTAGCGCTCCAAAAGTTTATTTCAAAAATATATGTACTCCTTTTTATTTTCTCGTCAAAAAAATTCGAACTCGAAATTTTGAATTTCCATGTTTCAAACTTTCTTGAATCCAGAAAAAAAGTTTCTGAAATCATATTTGCTAGCTAGATAATTTAAAAACGCATTGATCTAGCAGGATGAAATTTGTTATGCGGTTTAAATTTGTTATACCAAATTGTACATTCCTATCGAATTATAAACGAAATCGGTTTGCATAATGTTTTCTGTCCAAGTGCAAATGGACACAAACTACCAAACGCTAAGTATACTGGTAAAACTGGTACTGGTAAAATACTGGTACTGATAAAATTGGTACTGGTAAAATACTGGTACTGGTAAAATTGGTATTGGTAAAATACTGGTACGCGCTATACTGGTAAAATTTGTTTAACAATCTATCTAACAGCAGCTGTGTAACAGCAATTAGTTGTAATTGTTAATGTTGCATGTCTGTGTTAGTTACGTCGAAACAAAAAAAAATTATCGGACTTATTTAAATTTCTGATCCTATAGTTTCCTAATTTGAGAGTTTTTAATTTTTTTCTCGTCGTTTTTCATTAGTTTCTATATAGGACCACAACTCGTCATTTGCGTCAATGACTATAGATTAGCCAAAGAGATTCTGAATCATCCATTGACATTAGCAAGACCTCCACATTCTTTCGACTTCTTGGTTGGAAAAGGAGGTAACATTTTATTTTATTTCCTCTTTTCATTTGAAATGAATGTTGCTAATTTCATAATTTTTGTTAGACTAACAACCGATTTTGAAATTTCATGAAGAGCATTGGGAAACATCATCGAATGCTGAGGATTTTGATAGCCCTTTTGACGATATCCCTCTTTCTAAATTTTGATGTCACATCAAAGTAATGGCAATTTACCTATAATAATTTATAGAATATACGTCAAAGACAGCTAGTTATCTATGGAATATTTCCAGTGCAAGTAGATCTTAAAATCTTAATCAAATGACAAAAAGAACAGTAGAATTGAAGCATCTTCACGATACTACCAAATCATATCAGCCGTTACATTTCATACTCAACTGTAAATTAAGTGAATACCAAAGTCAATTAGTGATTTAGTGCAAGTCTTCGGCCCAAACGAGTTTCGAAATCTTAATCCAATGATGAAGATGGCAATGGATTCAACATCATTTTCACGATGCTATCAAGTTCCATTAATGCAATGATATTTAACCTTCGATAATAGATTAAATATCACTTAATTAGCGATTTTTGCCGGATCTTCAATACAATCTTTTCTCGAAAACATCCTCAAATGACAAAGATAGCTATAAAGTTGACAAAGTCTGCACGGTACTACCAAGTCACATCACAGCTATAACATACGTTCTTCGATGATCGAAGTGTGGCGGATTGGTATGAACGGGGACAGAACCTGGGACCTTGTAGTTCGCAGCCCAGTAACATGACCACGATACACAAGCGATTACTCACGTAGCGCAGCTGTTAACTGACTTACAAGCTTTCACCACAGACTCTCACTCCAGTGAGTGGGAGGTGAGACGAACGATATGGCTGTTGAGGGGTGATGTATTACCGTTGAATCTAATGCGCCTGAAACATTTGAGTAGCATGTGTGAGTGATTGGTTGCTGTTGAGTCAAGTGAGTCTGACGACTTTGTGCTGCTGCGTCCAGCAAGTGAGTCTGATGACCTTGGGTTGCTATGGGCAGACGGCGCCACAACAGCTGTACGAAGGTTGATCATCCGAGGTCACCAATGTGGCGGATTGGTATGAGAGGGGATAGAACCTGGGACCTTGTGGTTCGCAGCCCAGTAACATGACCACAATACGCAGGCAATCGCTCGTGTAATGTAGCTGTTAACTGGCTTATAAACTTTCACCACAGAATGAAGGCTGAATTAGTTTAGGGCTTATAATGAATATTCAGTGTAAAAGAGTATGCAAAGGATAATGTCCTCTTGCAGCTACCAGGAAACACACATGCAATTGCACTTGAGTAGCGATGGCAATCAAAATTTGCACCAAGGTTACTTTCATGATACATGATTCATCTTATGAGTCCTCAGGTCACGATGGATGGCATTGTTCACCTAGGTCACAGAACATGATTGAGCTTCAAAAATATCGTATCAGAAAGTCACATTCCACAACGATAATGGCAATACCATCCACAAAACCTTCTTGAAACTAATAATTGAAATTGATGCTAGACCAACTATAACGCAGCAAATATATGCCAACGAATGCAAATATATGCCAATGCTTCTCTTCAATCTTTGATACTAGGACATCAAGATTCCCTCTTGCTTTTGAAATAACACAATAACTCAAAATTATCTATTTTTAGCAATTTAGCAAAAAATGTTATTTACTTATGACTTTACAATGAAGCTTGTCATCCTTGAAAATTGAGATATTTTTGTAATGTGATTTTCGGCTTAGTGAATGCAACGAAATTATTTTTAAATTATTCCCAGATGTGGCTGAGACTTGATTCCAATTAAGCTCCAGTTGACAACTTTGTCTTGACAGCACTAATACCTGGTATACCTGAGCTTAAAATTAGTCGAAATTCTTTTGAATCACTCTGTACATGATCAGACTAGTCAAAGATCCACCCTTGAATAAATGGATCCTATTGATAGTCTCGCACTCTCTTTACTAAAGAACTCTAGTTGACAGCTTTCATCATGATGGGATTAAGGACTAATACTTGATATGCCAGACCTACTCTTAAGATTAGTCAAAATTTATTGAAATCCATTTGAATCATCCTGCAAAATGTCAAGCTGCCTTATCTGCCCAATCGGAGATCCACTATTGAACATATGCTCCTATTGACAGTCTCATACTTTCTTTATTGCAGATCTCCAGCTGGCAGCTTTGACTTGACAGCACTCCTTGCACACTTGATATCATGTTTTCCTGATCATAAAATTAGTCGAAACTCTTTTGAATCACCCTGAAGATTGTCAGACTACCTTATCTGCATAGTCGGAGATCCACCATTGAATAGATGGA
The DNA here is from genome assembly GCF_947563725.1 of Argiope bruennichi. NCBI lineage: Eukaryota > Metazoa > Arthropoda > Arachnida > Araneae > Araneidae > Argiope > Argiope bruennichi. Next base: position 100,231,290 of record NC_079156.1, on the reverse strand, counting down.
TCCTATTGATAGTCTCACGCTCTCTTTACTAAAGAACTCTAGTTGACAGCTTTCATCATGATGGGATTAAGGACTAATACTTGATATGCCAGACCTACTCTTAAGATTAGTAGAATTAATCGAAATTCTTTTGAATCATCCTGCAAATTGTAAGATTGCCTTATCTGCGTAGCCGGAGATCCACTAATGAATAGATGGTTCCTATTGATAATCTCACATTTTCTATACTGTGGAATACCATTTTACAGCTTTCGTCGTGATGGGATAGATTGATATGCTGTCGTTGATAGGCCAGAACTACCATTAATATTAGACAAAATTCTTTTATACCGCACTTAATTGTTATGGTCATTCTTGTGCTTCGTTTTCTTAATAATTTTTGATTCTAGGTTTCTCCGGCATGAATGGAGAAGAATGGCAGGAGCAACGCCGTTTTGCTCTTTTGACAATGAGGGATTTGGGACTGGGAAGAGGATTATGGGAAACAATGATACAGGTGCGCCAGCTATTCTCTATTTTAAACAATTATATTGATTTCACTAATAAAATATATCACGGAATAGGACAGATCTTTAAGACTGAATATTTACTTGTAGACCTGATTCGAATTTGAAATATTTTATAGTCTAATTTCCCCCATCCGAGAGTGACTTGAAATCTAATCTGAATTAGCCAAAATACACTAATATAATTTATCTTCTAGGACATAATGGATAGAACGTATTTTATTGGCTCCACTATCTTCTGAAATCTATTCCATCTAGTATATGAGGAATATGAGAATAATTGAATATCAAAAGCATACAATATTTCTACAATGTAACAGTTTAGTTACTGCTATACCCAAAGCAAAGAGAAATGCTGATAAGTTTTAGAGAAAAATCTTTCATGCCTTTGCCTCAGAGTTTAAAAAAATTAGAGCCAAGACTAATTTCTTGCCGATAATGCTGAGATAGGTGGAAGGGCCCCTTTAAAAATGAGCTATCTTAGAAAAAATTGCACATGCGTAGTATTGTCTCCTAATAATCGCTGATTCAAATCCATATCAGAACCAGCGTAAGTGGTTTCCCACAAAAAATTTTATATACACTCAAAAATTGCGTTATCCCCCCCCTCGAGCATAAAAATATGAACCTTAGGTAAAGCCACGATAACTTATATTTTTATTTTCAGATATCCACACTTGTGTGTTCTATGCTTCATAAGAATAGTAAAGAAAACCGTAGGTACAATTTTGGATGTTTTTTTTCCCTACTGACTGAAACAAAGTAGTGTCAGATATCCATTAATTTTAGTAACAAGCTCACATACCGAATTTCACTTTTTTAAGTCGTTGCGTTTTTGTTTTATAGCGTTCATACGCTTTGAAAATACAGATCGATAGATGCTGAGTCTTTTGAAAGATTTGATTCAAGCTTTGACAAAGATTTACACTTTAAATGCAAAACTGTTACCGAATTTTATTTGTCCTTATATGTAAAGTTTTTGAGCTTTCTACGTTTATAGTCATACGAAAGCAGAGACAATCAGAAGGACAGCCCTTTGAGAGATTTGGTTCAAAATTCTTTTCTGGGTTGTAGGGTTCACTTGTACCGGTAGAGTTAAGCAGACCAACTTTCTTTGAATAGATTTCGTTTCAAACTTTATTTTAAAACATTTATAAATTTTGTCTAAAGCCTATATACCAAATTTCATCCGTTTAGTTTAAAGCGTTTCTGAATTATTTTGCTCACAGATATGATTCCAAAAATGGGAGTTTCGGACTCATGGAAGTGTGTGTGTGTGTGCGTGCGCGCGCGCGCGCGCGTGTGTGTGTGTGTGTTTACAATGCTTCTTTTTTGTATACGAAAAAGTAAAAACGAATTCCCAAAATTCATCTGATGGCTTCCATTAACTGCGATAAAATTCGTCAAATAGAGAAAAATAGATACAGTTAAAGGGAAAAAATGTCAGATTTATTTTAACAAGGAATTTATTTCATTATTGAATAAATACGTGAATAAATATATCTCTAATAGCTTATATATCCAGAACGGGAAAATAAACGCATATATCTAAGTTACAATCTATTCTAGTTTTTGAACATTTCCTTCATTGTTTTCCCAACGATTGCTATTTCCATGGTATCATTTGAAAACCTTCATAATTCAGTTCCTCAACTTGGAAAATCAATGGCATTAATGTAATTGTTGTATCGAATTTCAGGAAGATGCAGCGGAATTTGTGAAGAAAATGAAAAAAGCCAATGGTCAGCCGATTTCTTACACAGAGCCTCTAGCCTTATCTCAAATCATGAACTCTCTCTCTCTCCTCTTCGGGAGGCACCTCGACCCTGAAGCAGATAAAGAAGACATTGAGGTAAATTACAACGGAATTCTATTGCAATATTTTATAACGAGCCTTTAGCCTTCTCTCAAATCATCAACTCCCTCATTATGCTTTTCGGAAGGCAACTCGATTCGGAAGCAGATAAAGAAGACATTGAGGTAAATTACAACGGAATTCTATTGCAATATTTTATAACGAGCCTTTAGCCTTCTCTCAAATCATCAACTCCCTCATTATGCTTTTCGGAAGGCAACTCGATTCGAAAGCAGATAAAGAAGACATTGAGGTAAATTACAACGGAATTCTATTGCAATATTTTATAACGAGCCTTTAGCCTTCTCTCAAATCATCAACTCCCTCATTATGCTTTTCGGAAGGCACCTCGACCCTGAAGCAGATAAAGAAGACATTGAGGTAAATTACAACGGAATTCTATTGCAATATTTTATAACGAGCCTTTAGCCTTCTCTCAAATCATCAACTCCCTCATTATGCTTTTCGGAAGGCAACTCGATTCGGAAGCAGATAAAGAAGACATTGAGGTAAATTACAACAGAATTCGATTGCAATATTTTATAACGAGCCTTTGGCCTTCTCTCAAATCATCAACTCCCTCATTATTCTTTTCGGAAGGCAACTCGATTCGGAAGCAGATAAAGAAGACAATTTGGTAAATTACAGCGAAATTCGATTGCAATATCTGACATTACCTGATTGTTTAAAAAGTGAAAATTCGACGGAAGATTGGGAAACTTAAATTTCTATATTCGCCATTTATCTAACGCCTTTAGTTTATAAGGAATTTCAATTATAATTAATAATAAAGTGATTTCAAACCAGATGGAGTTCCCTTCTAATTTCTAGTATGCACTTTCACGAATACGAGATCTAGCACCTTATATTTTATAGAGAATTTAGATTGCAAATAACAGTAATGTGATTTCAAACCAAATGGTGCTCCCTTCGAATTTCTTGTATGTGTTACCGTTAAAGTATGAAATCCGTTATTTTATAGAATACCTAGTTATTCCATGAAATAACTGATCGTGTCCGTTAAAGTGTAAAACTCTCTTATATTTCATGGTTTAACTAGTTATTTCATAGAATAACGATCTGCAGCCCGTCAAAGTGTAAAATAATCTATATCATATATCTCGCACGACAAATACATTTACCTTCCACCCCTACTGCATTTATGTTTTTGTTTGTTTGTTTTAGAAATAATGTTCTTTGTAATTCCAAGTGTCATTTTAGTAATCCTTGTTGTAACAAATGATTTTATGGTACGTTTCCATAAATACCATTTATACGCTGCATAAATTAGATAAATGGCTTCTTTTTAATTTTAATTGTCTATTATTAGTTTAATTTCATTTTAGATAAATTGTTTATTTTACACTTTAACTGTCTCTCATCAGTTAATTTATAGAATACCTAGTTATTTCATAGAATAACTAGTTAAAGTGTCAAATTAATAACATATTACACACTTTAACGGACACGATCAGTTATTTCATGGAATAAAAAGGTATTCTATGAAATAACTGCATTATATACTTTAACGGTAACATATGCACTTTCACGATTTGATGATCTATCACCTTCTTTTCATTTAACATGTATCTGAGGTACAGCAAACTCTTGAATGCCACTGAAATCCAGAACTATAAATTGTTTCTTTCTACAATTTCTTGTAGCAATACTGTAAGATGTATTCTATGTTTCGTAAGACAATGAAAAAAAAAAACAATGGAAGTATCTTTCCGAAATTTTCTCCTAATGAAAGGCGGGGGGGAGGGTCCTCTTCCTTTTCACGTAAAACTGTATGTACCCTGGGAAAATCCGTAAATTCCATAAATGCTCAGATTTTTTTTATTTTCAGAGTCCCGCATGAGCTTAATACAGTGAAATGATAAGCTTCTCAATAGAGGAGAAAACATATTTCTTTTTCATTCTATGAAAACCAAAATTTGTCAGAGTGCTACAATTTTAGAAAAAAGAAAATCCCATGACAAATTTCATTTATGTAAGTCATTACATTTCCGAGTTATAGTATTTACATGCATTCAAATGTATAGATTGAAAGGTAGTCAACTCATTGAAAAATTTAGTTTAAAGTTTAATACGGATTTACTCTTTAAAAGCTAAATTTCCGCACCAAATATTATTCATCTACTTATAAAGTTTTCGAAGTCACCGTATTCATTTTATTCAGTCAAGTAAGCGGACAGATTTTCTGTGGGTGTATTTTGCTCAAAATTTGATAAAAAATATACAATTTTGGTATAGCGATCACAAACCAAATTTCATCCGTATAGCTCAAAGCATTTTAGAGTTACTGTGTTCATTAGCAGACAAACCGAGTGACCGACATACTATGTATGCTAAATTTCATACATTTAGCTTTTTAATTTTTTGAGTTCTTTTGCCCATTTGCAAACAGATTGATGCGATTCCAAAAATGGGTTTTGGGGAGTTAGAGGGTTTTGGAGCATGAAGTTTCATCAAAATTTTATTTCGAATTTTTTGACGATTACAGTACTTTCTCTTCGTATACCTGTTATACGAAATAACTTCCAAAAATGGCCTTTTGGGAGTTAGAACGGTTTGGAGCATGAAGTTTCATCAAAAGTTTATTTCGAATTTTTTGACGATTACAGTACTTTCTCTTCGTATACCTGTTATACGAAATAACTTCCAAAAATGGCCTTTTGGGAGTTAGAACGGTTTGGAGCATGAAGTTTCATCAAAAGTTTATTTCGAATTTTTTGACGATTACAGTACTTTCTCTTCGTATACCTGTTATACGAAATAACTTCCAAAAATGGCCTTTTGGGAGTTAGAGCATTTTGGAGCATGAAGTTTCATCAAAATTTTATTTCGAATTTTTTGACGATTACAGTACTTTCTCTTCGTATACCTGTTATACGAAATAACTTCCAAAAATGGACTTTTGGGAGTTAGAACGGTTTGGAGCATGAAGTTTCATCAAAATTTTATTTCGAATTTTTTGACGATTACAGTACTTTCTCTTCGTATACCTGTTATACGAAATAACTTCCAAAAATGGCCTTTTGGGAGTTAGAACGGTTTGGAGCATGAAGTTTCATCAAAAGTTTATTTCGAATTTTTTGACGATTACAGTACTTTCTCTTCGTATACCTGTTATACGAAATAACTTCCAAAAATGGCCTTTTGGGAGTTAGAGCATTTTGGAGCATGAAGTTTCATCAAAATTTTATTTCGAATTTTTTGACGATTACAGTACTTTCTCTTCGTATACCTGTTATACGAAATAACTTCCAAAAATGGACTTTTGGGAGTTAGAACGGTTTGGAGCATGAAGTTTCATCAAAATTTTATTTCGAATTTTTTGACGATTACAGTACTTTCTCTTCGTATACCTGTTATACGAAATAACTTCCAAAAATGGCCTTTTGGGAGTTAGAACGGTTTGGAGCATGAAGTTTCATCAAAAGTTTATTTCGAATTTTTTGACGATTACAGTACTTTCTCTTCGTATACCTGTTATACGAAATAACTTCCAAAAATGGCCTTTTGGGAGTTAGAGCATTTTGGAGCATGAAGTTTCATCAAAAGTTTATTTCGAATTTTTTGACGATTACAGTACTTTCTCTTCGTATACCTGTTATACGAAATAACTTCCAAAAATGGACTTTTGGGAGTTAGAACGGTTTGGAGCATGAAGTTTCATCAAAATTTTATTTCGAATTTTTTGACGATTACAGTACTTTCTCTTCGTATACCTGTTATACGAAATAACTTCCAAAAATGGCCTTTTGGGAGTTAGAGCAGTTTGGAGCATAAAGTTTCATCAAAATTTTATTTCGAATTTTTTGACGATTACAGTACTTTCTCTTCGTATACCTGTTATACGAAATAACTTCCAAAAATGGCCTTTTGGGAGTTAGAGCGGTTTGGAGCATGAAGTTTCATCAAAATTTTATTTCGAATTTTTTGACGATTACAGTACTTTCTCTTCGTATACCTGTTATACGAAATAACTTCCAAAAATGGCCTTTTGGGAGTTAGAGCGGTTTGGAGCATGAAGTTTCATCAAAATTTTATTTCGAATTTTTTGACGATTACAGTACTTTCTCTTCGTATACCTGTTATACGAAATAACTTCCAAAAATGGCCTTTTGGGAGTTAGAGCGGTTTGGAGCATGAAGTTTCATCAAAATTTTATTTCGAATTTTTTGACGATTACAGTACTTTCTCTTCGTATACCTGTTATACGAAATAACTTCCAAAAATGGCCTTTTGGGAGTTAGAGCGGTTTGGAGCATGAAGTTTCATCAAAATTTTATTTCGAATTTTTTGACGATTACAGTACTTTCTCTTCGTATACCTGTTATACGAAATAACTTCCAAAAATGGCCTTTTGGGAGTTAGAGCGGTTTGGAGCATGAAGTTTCATCAAAATTTTATTTCGAATTTTTTGACGATTACAGTATTTTCTCTTCGTATACCTGTTATACGAAATAACTTCCAAAAATGGCCTTTTGGGAGTTAGAGCGGTTTGGAGCATAAAGTTTCATCAAAATTTTATTTCGAATTTTTTGACGATTACAGTACTTTCTCTTCGTATACCTGTTATACGAAATAACTTCCAAAAATGGCCTTTTGGGAGTTAGAGCGGTTTGGAGCATGAAGTTTCATCAAAATTTTATTTCGAATTTTTTGACGATTACAGTACTTTCTCTTCGTATACCTGTTATACGAAATAACTTCCAAAAATGGCCTTTTGGGAGTTAGAGCGGTTTGGAGCATGAAGTTTCATCAAAATTTTATTTCGAATTTTTTGACGATTACAGTACTTTCTCTTCGTATACCTGTTATACGAAATAACTTCCAAAAATGGCCTTTTGGGAGTTAGAGCGGTTTGGAGCATGAAGTTTCATCAAAATTTTATTTCGAATTTTTTGACGATTACAGTATTTTCTCTTCGTATACCTGTTATACGAAATAACTTCCAAAAATGGCCTTTTGGGAGTTAGAGCATTTTGGAGCATGAAGTTTCATCAAAATTTTATTTCGAATTTTTTGACGATTACAGTACTTTCTCTTCGTATACCTGTTATACGAAATAACTTCCAAAAATGGCTTTTTGGGAGTTAGAGCGGTTTGGAGCATGAAGTTTCATCAAAATTTTATTTCGAATTTTTTGACGATTACAGCACTTTCTCTTCGTATACCTGTTATACGAAATAACTTCCAAAAATGGCCTTTTGGGAGTTAGAGCGGTTTGGAGCATGAAGTTTCATCAAAATTTTATTTCGAATTTTTTGACGATTACAGTACTTTCTCTTCGTATACCTGTTATACGAAATAACTTCCAAAAATGGCTTTTTGGGAGTTAGAGCGGTTTGGAGCATGAAGTTTCATCAAAATTTTATTTCGAATTTTTTGACGATTACAGTATTTTCTCTTCGTATACCTGTTATACGAAATAACTTCCAAAAATGGCCTTTTGGGAGTTAGAGCATTTTGGAGCATGAAGTTTCATCAAAATTTTATTTCGAATTTTTTGACGATTACAGTACTTTCTCTTCGTATACCTGTTATACGAAATAACTTCCAAAAATGGCCTTTTGGGAGTTAGAGCATTTTGGAGCATGAAGTTTCATCAAAATTTTATTTCGAATTTTTTGACGATTACAGTACTTTCTCTTCGTATACCTGTTATACGAAATAACTTCCAAAAATGGCTTTTTGGGAGTTAGAGCGGTTTGGAGCATGAAGTTTCATCAAAATTTTGATTTCGAATTTTTTGACGATTACAGCACTTTCTCTTCGTATACCTGTTATACGAAAAAGTAAAAATGAGAGACAGAAAAGTTAACTTTCAAATTGGTCAAAATCTTCTGTTTCACAGTAACAATTCGCTTATTTGTTCCCATCTTATGTTTCATTCTAGACTTTACAAAAACTTGGAAGAAAACTGATGGACAAATTTTCGGCCGTCGATCTGACCATGAATCTTCCGTGGCTAACTAAACTGTTAGAACTTCTCAATTTATCCGGAATTCAAGATTTCATGATACTTCTGAAAAATTTCGAAGATATCTTCAAGTAAGCATTCTTTTTTACTTTAAAATAATCTGTGTAATTATAAATAATTTCTTTTCTACAAGGATTAGGACTTAAACAATGATAACCATATAATTGCTATTGATACAATATAGGCATTTGCTTGAAATATTTGTACTTTTTCAATTCGTCGGATGTAATGGTTCATTGTTTTAAGAATCTCTGGTACATTTCATGGATTTACATCCTCATAAATCAGGATGAGAAGCTTCCGGTATGGTGGTTGGCTCTCACCACCCTGTTGGATACAGAAAAATGTGGGGAGAGGTGGTCGACTACCTCCCATTGATGACGGGACCTTACTTCCTTAGGAGAGGATTGTACCATGGTCAGTGAGGGCCTTAGGACTCAACCACAGTTCCCGACAATGTTGCTAGTACGGGGGTCCGGTCATTCAGATTTTTCCGTGCGCCTTCGGGCCGGTCGGAGTAACTGGCAAAGATACAGTTCGGTGAAAAATACTATGAATTCATATTTAGTATCAAATTCATTTAATCGATGCCATTTCAGATTAAATAGTACCGCATATGCGTTGTAATTTCTCTCAAATCCAGGCGTTTATTTAAAACTTACCGCCTTTGGCGATCAGCTTTGCTGGGATTAATGTTCGTTAAAATTTTTTATTAAATATTTCATTAATATTTTTTTCAGCAAGATATTTTCGGCTTTCAAATTTCTATAGATATATAATTCATTCTGCTTAAAAATTCTTATCTAATTCTGATCACTTCGTTGTGCATTTCCTTTATTTTCTATTATCTTCCTTGAAATTCGCAAATAAATATTTTTAGACTTTTAAGAATGCAATCTGAATTCTAACCTAAAAGAATATAAAATTTGGGTTTTTTTCCATGCTTATAGAATTTTAAACGTAAATTATTTGCGGTTCATCTCAGAGTTAATTAAATATTTTACTTGTTTTTCTGAAATCTGCTTGCCTTAATACACATAATCATGTTTTGTGTTGACAGAAGTTGAAATTCACGATTTTGCATCGTTCGTTTTTTAATTACATCAATAATAATTCGTATTGTAAAACAAAAACGGAAAAATATATACAACTTTAATACTGATTTTTATCCATAACTTTGGAGTTCTTTCAGAATTCTTATGTTTTTATATTATCGTTCGTGATGCGTTTAATATTCGTTTAGAATTCTTACGTATCTTTGTATTCTTATTTTAAAACATGCTCGATTGTATTTTGAAAATTCATTAAATATAGAAAAAAATATATACGGCAAAAAATTATCATTGCAAATGTGAATTTTTAAGATGATGTAAAAGTAATTTTTGTAGTTTAATATTTTCGGGAGTTATGTCGGGAAAACGCCAAAAGTCTGGTTAATTTTAAATTAAAATTCAAGATTAATAAAAAAGTTCCTTTCCATTCTTCAAAATATATATGTACCAAATTTGTTAGCTTTAGGTTAAACGATCTAGTTTATAGAGTGCCAACACATTCACAAACGGACATTCATCTTTATTATAAGAATAGATAAAGATGTGGCGTCCTCTGGTATGGTAAATCGTTACTTCACAGCTTTAAACCTCCGACTTGTGCTTAAGGCTTTACTGTTATCCTGTAGGAACACATAGATTTTAAAGGACAAACCTTAGGTTAGGATTAGAACATGAGCTGTATAAGCTAAATAGGTTATTTCTATTTGTATCATACATGCAATTAAATTGCCATTTCAATGGCACCTCGAATTTCAACTATAATGCACTCCAAATGCAGTAGTAAATTGATTTTGTGAAATTGTGTTGAAGGAAATAGAAGAGATTCGCACATGGATTTGTTACTGCTAAAGTGCAGAAATCAGTTACTCTGCAAATTAGCTAGCTAATATGCACATTAACTAGGGTGATCCGTTAAAGTGTGTAAAATAGTTTCATTTCTCAAATCACCTAGGTAATTTTACCTAGATAATCTGCACATTATCTACGAGATACTCGTTAATCAGCATATTACCTACTAGGCATTCGTTAAAGTGAAAATAAGAAGACTGGAACAACAGCAAAGTTTCTGTACACATAAATTAAATGTTGTTTATTTATTGATTGATATCTAATACAATAGAACAATCATTTTGTCATTAAAACACTATTATATTTTGAATCTTTGCTAAACAGTGAAGAAGAGAGAAAGAAGTGAAGGCAGCAAAGAAACTGTTCTTTATTTTATTCACCAATTTGGAGCTTGCTTGCATATTTGAAGCTAAGTTTTCTGCTTTTATAAAAATCACTACGGAAATTCGCGCGCTAATGGCAGAAATGAATTTCAAAACAGAATTACCTATGCTACGCACTGGCAGTCGACGCAAATTATGAAAAGCAACAGGCAACGACCAGACGCTGGCGAAACCTAACTAAAGCGAAAAGAGAAAAAAAAAAAAAAAGAAATGATAGAAATAAACTTTTAAACTTTTTTTTTTTTTACAGAAGTCGCTGATGCATACATTACCTAGTTAAAATACGGAAAACTTGATTCCGCACTTTAACGATGCAAACAGTGTAATCTGCACATTAACGGCTTTCGAACTTTAACGGTAACAAATACATACTTGGACATATTAAGAAGAGTGACCTTCAACTGAAATAATTCACTCTTCTATGATAACAACACTAAAAACAATTTACGGAGTTAAAAGTAGCTGGGATGATTTTACATGATGCCTAGTCCACCCGAATCACTTCACTGCTTTTGCTTTGTTCACTGTTTTGCGACATTGTAAGGAAATGCACGTAATGCGAATAAATATTTCTTGTTATACACTATCACGGATTTTACACTAAAAAGTATACATGGTCAAGAATCAAAATCAGTGTGAATAAATATTTCTTGTTATACATTATCGCTGTTTTCACACTAAAAAATATACATGGTCAAGAATCAAAATCAGTGTGAATAAATATTTCTTGTTATACACTATCACTGTTTTCACACTAAAAAGTATACATAGTCAAGAATCAAAATCAGTGTGAATAAATATTTCTTGTTATACACTATCACTGTTTTCACACTAAAAATTATACATAGTCAAGAATCAAAATCAGTGTGAATAAATATTTCTTGTTATACACTGTAACTGTTTTCACACTAAAAAGTATACATGGTCAAGAATCAAAATAATTCCTAGAAAAGTTTAAAAGATATCTCGACAAATCTTGTAGAAATATTGGTCTCGATTTGAACTGGCGTTGCACTACATAAAAGATCACGCTGTCCTTATATGGAGCCATGTCATGTTTATGCGGTGTAAGCACAACAGCACATTTTCAAGCAGACTTAATTCCTTTTATCAAAAAAAAAAAAAAGATAACCGGTTTTCTTTCCACACATTAAGATGCTGTATTCATTCTTTAATACTAACTCAAATAGTTCTTTTAAGTGAGGAATGAATGTTAGATGATTCCCAATTATTATTTTCCTTTCATTTTTTAATATAAAAATTACAGAAAATGAAAAAAAGAGGTTTGAATTTTTAAGAATCGAGTTACTGAAGTCCCTCTGCATTAAATATTCAAACCTGATAAATCATAGTGTCGTTTCATTTAAATTTTCGTGATGGAAGGATACAAGTTAATACTGGGATGCTATTTGTTACAAAGAAGTCCTGCTGCATTAAATATTCAAACCTGATAAATCATAGTGTCGTTTCATTTAAATTTTCGTGATGGAAGGATACAAGTTAATACTGGGATGCTATTTGTTACAAAGAAGTCCCGCTGCATTAAATATTCAAACCTGATAAATCATAGTGTCGTTTCATTTAAATTTTCGTGATGGAAGGATACAAGTTAATACTGGGATGTTATTTGTTACAAAGAAGTCCCGCTGCATTAAATATTCAAACCTGATAAATCATAGTGTCGTTTCATTTAAATTTTCGTGATGGAAGGATACAAGTTAATACTGGGATGCTATTTGTTACAAAGAAGTCCCGCTGCATTAAATATTCAAACCTGATAAATCATAGTGTCGTTTCATTTAAATTTTCGTGATGGAAGGATACAAGTTAATAAAAGGATGCTATTTGTTACAGGAAAGAAGTTGAGAGACGACTACGATCCAAAGAGGAACGGACAAAAGACGACTTCATTGGCTGCTACTTGCGAGAAATGGAAAAAAGAGAAAATAGCTCACAACCACATAATTTCACGGGTAAGCCATAAAGCCAAATTCACATTACTCGGTATTCTATCAACATTCTTCGATTCATCTGTCATTAGAGATTTTAAAAGATAATTTTGCGATAACACGACTAAATGTATCTCATCTAACGTCTTCAGTCCTGAGCACAAATCAGAATTTTAAACTTCATCGGCTTTTGTGCTAATAGGTTCTGAAGACTGTATAACTCTAATTATTTGAATTCCATTTATATGAATCGCTTTGAAGGCAGTGTCATGTCTCTAACCTCCACGTAGCTGTTCCGGCCACACAGCTGAAAGAAAGTGAAGTGAAGAGAGGGAAGAACAGTTGCGCAGGAGTCGTGTGGCTAAGACTCCTAAGAGTATGTGTTAAGAGTTCCGGTAGAAATCTGGGAAATGAGTTTAAATTTAATTGTATTTATGTAAATGGTTATCAGTCATTTAATCGATTAGATATAATAAACTTGTGTTGTGTCAAAGCCCGCGACCGGAAGAAAAAAAAAGATAAAATTTCACATCTTCTAGAATAATGACAGCGAATGACTAATATGTTAAAAAAATGTTACTTTAATGTAAGTATACAAAATATAGATAAAATTATTTCTTAGTTTTTAATTGAATATGTTATGAGCAAATTTCGTTTTTACTAACAACTAATTGTTTCCATCGATGATTTATTTATCTGGGTATTCGATTATTCGATTTCACTTAATCCCGATAGGTGGAGTTCTATCGTATATTAAACCATATTATAAAAACAGTGTACAAGAAGAGTGAGAATTATGGAAAAACTACACCATATGTCCAATTATATTCCTATTAGGTAGATAGTTGGACATATGGTGTAGTAAATAACAAATTTAAATTTATTTTATTACTATATATATGTATTGAAAATAATAAAAACTTAAGATCTAAGATTCAACCCAACCACTAATCTGATTTCACTAATTTTTGTCGCATACAATAAAAATTTCTAATGGCTTATGAAAATTAATTACATCATCAGTGATTTCTTGAACCCTATCAGTCCCCAATTCTGAGAGAATTCTCAAAAACATTACTTCACTATACATTGTGTATGAGTGAAAAACTAAGACAAAAATTCCTTAATATTATTCAAATATTAAAGAATTATTGCGATTAATTTTTCAAAAATTTTATTATTTTTAACTATTTCTTTCATGATGTGCATATTAAAAAAATAGGTAAATAAAACATGTATCTTTCACGGAAGTATTAAATTTTTTTTAAATTTAATTCAAATAAAGTATTAACATTTTTATTTAAGTTAAAAAAAATGTTGAAATGTAAAATTAAATTGAGAAGTTATTAAAATAGGAGTAAAATCATAATGCGTATTCATAATGCGGTTAATTCGGGTTCAAAATGCCAAAGTTTGCCATTGATTTTATGTAAACATCTTATAATTTGATAATAAACAATTTTAATTTACTTATACACCTTGTTATTAATATCCCGTTAATTTCTGTAATACAAGACTTTATAGCAAGATATGAAGACATCCAAGATTACAGTGGTATTAAAATTCCCTTGTTAAATACAAGGATGATTAATTTATATCATTTGATGTGTCTCGTGTAAACAGAAGTTAATTAACTCTTTCAGTTGAATTGTAATTTTAAATCATCACTCTACTAATTTCAGTGATAAATCTACGGGGCAATCTTTTCATTTTATTCGTGGCTGGACAAGATTCTACTGTGGCTTCTGTTGGCTGGCTTCTTCTGCTGATGGCCAAATTTCCGGACGTTCAGCAAAGGATATGCGACGAAATAGACAAAGCGATTGGCAGAGATGGAACAGTTTACTACGGCGACAGAAACAAACTTCCATATACAACGGCTACTATGCTAGAGATGATGCGATGGGTAGCAATTAATCCTCTTTTCCCACCTAGATAGTAAGTACAGCCAGCAGCTACCAAATTAATAGAATGGGGAAGACACTCAACATATTAATTCGTGCATTTATCCTCTTAATACACTCTCCCTTAGGTGGCATCTAAGTGCCCTTCATGTCATATGGATTTTACCATAAACCATATTTTATCGAATGTCCATCTTTTAATTCCTCTCATTTACATTGTTTTAAGCCATCGTCATTAACTTTATAAGACCTGGTGGGTGAAAAATTCCACCGAAACATTAAAAAAAAATTTTAAAAATCATTGGCTTTTACACTTGTATTTAATACTTTTAACTTCTGTTCGTGTTTGACTTTTAAATCGCTTAATTGTAACGTGTATGTCTTACCACTGTTTTATTTAAATTTATTAACCTTGTGCATACTTGGACTTTCATTTTCTGCATTTGAATGTTGAAGATTTTGTTTTTATATTTTTTAACATGTGTGTTTTTATAGTTTGGTCTATGATTTTACCATTTGCATGGCCAAAGATGGTTCTTGCGCCAAAAAACCCTAATCAGCCAACCACCCAACCGATCAATCAACCCCTTAATGCACTCAACCAAGTTAGTTCAGGCTCTCCTTATTCGTAGTTGTCCTGAATATGGCCCTAGTATGTTTATAAGTAATGACTCCAATCCCACTTTTTTGTTCTTAACTTGATATATCATATTCTGTCAGTAAATAATACATCATAAAAAAGTTTAACGTTACCTCTTTCTGTTGGTTTAAAG
This sequence comes from Argiope bruennichi, assembly GCF_947563725.1. Classification (NCBI taxonomy): domain Eukaryota; kingdom Metazoa; phylum Arthropoda; class Arachnida; order Araneae; family Araneidae; genus Argiope; species Argiope bruennichi. Next base: position 100,216,027 of record NC_079156.1, on the reverse strand, counting down.
TGACCTTGAAGCAAGCACCTTAGGTAAAAGTTCGTCGTTAGTATAAAAAAGGGCTGCTTTCTTGGAGAACTATCAGAAGCCGAGAAAGCTTCCGAAACCTTTATTAGCCAGCTAGAAAGTGGCGAGTTTTCTTTTTAATGTATTCTAGCTAAGAACACAGTTAGAAGTTAAAGCCAATTTATGTTTTAACCATATTTTCCATAATATTTATGTTCTCTAATGTTCTTCAGTCATGTCACGCTTTAACCACTTATATTACCACTGATTGTATTACCCACTTGTATTACCACTTAAAGAGCACTTCGCATAACTTCCGATTCACGAGAAAAACTAAACATAAAAAAAAGTGACTCTCTTAGCGAGAGATATTTCTCAGAAACGAGTTGTAAGGAGACACCATGACGTCACATGCTGTATTGGCTTGTATCAGTCTGTGTTAAGCGCTTGTTTGAAGACAACCTTATATTTACTTGGAAGAAGTTTTGGCTTCGTAGTTTTATTGACTCTGGGAGCGGGGGGGGGGCAACTGCTTGTGAAACCTTGATCGACGAGATTTAACTTCTGGCCAATAATATGAGGCTGGAAGTGTATAGAATAGCATCAATGAGCTAGTGGTAGAACATAGCCAGAACTGTCGAAGAGCTTATAGAGCTACATTCTTTGTCAAGACAGACTCGAAGGAGATATAGTCAGGAGAAGAAGAAATAAGAGAAACAATAAAGCAACAACTAAAATTGTAGCTGAAAGTTTTAAAAAAATAATTTCAAAATGCACAATTTCAGCTTTCAAAGAATATTTAGTCATTTTTACATTCATTTATTCATTCAATAGTCACATTTATTATCTTTAAGCCTAACAATCAACCCTGTAAGAAACCAAAAAAATAACATTCGCTTTTCTTATTTTAATGAAGGATTAATAGAGAGATTGAATTTTAATCTAGTTTGTTTATTTCAGTTTAAACGTGTTTGTCAAAGAAATCAAAATATTAAAACGGTCATTGAAATATATGAGACCATTAATCTTGTTGCCATACAGATCGTACATAACTTTAGTCTTAAATTCATTTTATTCTTTACATTTGTGTTTTTAAGGCTCATCGAAGATCGAAAAAACAGAAAAGCCTTCTCAATAATGAAATAAAATTGTAATTCGTGTATGCGAGAGTATTCGCATTAGACTGGGGAGCATATCTGACTTTCAATTCGTTGACTTCGTTATTCGGATTGTATTATAATTATATAAAATCAAATATATTTTATTAGAAAATTCTTTTTTATATATAAGATCTGTTTCTTTTTCTTGTCAGTGTTTTAGATACATTTACTTTTAATGGCTACACCATTCCAAAAGGAGCTCATATTATATGTAATAGCTGGGCGATGCTTCACGATCCTAGGTACTTCGAAGATCCCATGGAATTCAAACCAGAAAGATTTCTCTCAGAAGAGGGAAAATGCGTGAAACGCGACGGATATGGACCTTTTTCATTTGGTAAGAAATGTGCTTTTTACTTTCTTATATAACACAGAAAGAGAAAATAAATTCAGATTATAGTACGGCTACGTCGCCAAGTCTGCAAAATGTTTGCCAATTGTTAAAGTGCTCACCAAACCAATGCTATCATAGATAATGAAATTTCCTTTTACAAACATACAATTTTTGGTTGAAATTTACTTTCTTCTGCCCTCTACATCACCGAGGTTGCCTACGCTGCTAAATCGCCAAAATAGTGAGTGCAATTCAACGATACAAAACATTAATAAACAAATCAGGGAAGTACTAGAAACACTACCCTGATGACTTTCCGGTTACCGCATTGGCGACAAACTCAAGAAGTACATTAAAGTAGATATAAAATCAATTTTCGCTATTTAGGGTTACGATTCAAATTTTTTTTAGTTGAAATCTAATCTAAATGTGTATTTTGAGTTGATCGCCAGTATGGTAACCCAAACAAGCAGGCAGAATAGTTCTGACAACGCTTTGAACATCACGATTAATCTTGTCAACCATTTTTTTTTTTTTTTACTTTGATAATTTAGCATTATGGGATTAACTGACGCACATTAAAGTAATTTTAATTTTTAAAAATCTAGTTTTTGCGACTGTATTGTAATCTAAATACTAATCAAAGAAAGTAGTCTAATCATAAGAAAATTCGGTTAGATTTAAAAATTGTACGGTATGATTGCCAATTGATTAAATGGTGAAAATGGGTCTTTATGCTAAAACTCCCAATTTATCCATTTCATTAATAATAATTATAATGGGTTTTTATACCGTTAGAAACCATGGACCTTAATATTATAATTTACTTAATGTTATTAATTAAATATATTAAATTTTATATTAATTAAAATATAAAAAATATATTTAATAATAATATATTAAATTTTGGATTGATTCTGAAAAAGGTGTATCTATCAGATTGTGTGAATGTAAACAGAATTTTAAAAAATCTGTTAAGCAAGATGAATGAAATCTGAAATATGATTTTACCATCTAGATTACTTTATTAATGAAAATAGCATTGCTTAAATAATTTGGATTATTGATTCTTAAACAGATAATTACATATTATTAATCATTATGTAATGAAAAATCACCAGTAATTTTTATTATTATACATTTAAAAAAATTTCTGTACTATGTTTCCGCTTTCCTAAAGTTAATATATACAGTTATTTTTCTTGATTTTTTTTATAATTTTAAAACTGCTTTATTTTACATGTTCAAACTTTATTATTATTTTATTTAATAAAAGATCTCGGCAAATAACTATTTATATTTATTTAGGAAAGTATTTATTGATTGAAATCTGCTTGAATGTTGCGGTTGTTTTGCTGCCAATACGGCAATCCTAACAATCAAGCAAAGTAGTTATTCTGGCAACTCTTCGGTAACACTGTAATTGTTCCCCTTAGCAGCCATCTTGCTTTTTGGCATTGGAAATTTTCCGCGATATGAAACGAACACAGTTCGCTTTAAGAATTATGCCCACTAGAAAAAGTTATAGGTCGATTCTTTTTGTCAAGTACGGCAATCACGACAACTTTTATTTCAGCCCTAAAAACCGTTTGTTACCATTTCTTGTAGACATCCAAGATGGCGGACTTCTAGCGAATTTTCAAATGGTTGTCAAAATCTTATCGTGCATGATGGGAAATCGGACACTAACCTTAAATCTTACCAAAGACACTAATGTAAATTTCAACACATTTATTAGACTTATTTTAAATTGACAATTGGTTGAAATAAATCCAAGATCTCTTATACAGAATTCTTGACTTTCAAATGCATTCCAAGGCGCCAATAAACTAGAAAGAACCAAGATGGCTGTTATATAAACGTGTTGGATATGGCAAGATTTGCCAGATCTTATTGGAATGGGGAAATAAATATATAGATCTAAACCAAATTTTATTTCGCTTCGTTATATTCCGAGTAAGGCTTAAGATTAGTGTCTGATTTCTCGCCAAGCACAACAAAATCATGCCGACCTTCCAAAACCTCGTCAGAAGTCTGCTATTTTAGATGGTTATAAGAAATGGAAACAAATGACTCTTAGGGTTAAAATAAAAGAAAATTATTAAGATCACTTTTGGCTAATCTACTTTCAAAATTGTATGAAAAAAATTCGAATTTAGCGAAAAGACATTATTCTTAAGAATAATGTTCACTTTTCCACCAAGTATGCCAATATTCCAAAAACGCGTCAGGTGTTCATCAGCTTAAAAACCTTTTTGTTGCCACAACAGTTGTAATAAACGATTTATAGTTGCAATAAAGATTGATTAGTTTATTGCATTAGGCTAGAAATTGTCCAAAATCATTAAAGAGAACGGACATTATTCTTAAGACTACCAGAATTATTAATGTCTCAAATATTCTTTGTGTGTTTATTTGTTATTTATTTTTCAGGTAAACGCAATTGCCCAGGAGAGGGTATAGCCATGATGTCTATGTACCTTTACTTTGTAAGCATCATGCAAAAATTTAAAATCAAAACACCATATGATCTACCCCCAGATATGGAATATAAATACAGTGCTGGCGTACTACCCAAACCTCAGAAACTATGTTTCATCGAGCGATAAGAACTTAAATAAAATATAATTTAAAAGAATTTTCGACTTTTTATTATTTTGTAGTTGATGTCAACCTATGCAGTTTTGTATATTTTTATTGGTTAAATTCGTAATAAATGCGTATAGATTAAAAATTGTTTAATATTTGCTGAAAAATAACATGACAATGGCTGGAAATTTTATTAAAAATCAATAACCGTCACTACAATTATATGTTTAAAATGTTTATTTATAGTTAAAGAAGGATATGATATTACTTTATTAGAACCAAACTCATATATATTTGTACTATAAAACAGAAATTAGTTATAATTTGTCACCTTTGGCGATTAACCAATTCTTTGAAAGCATCGATTGTCTTTATTTCCATTAAATTTCATAAGCATAACACAATCTCTTCACAAAACACTTTTAAGCATTACACTATGACATACATTTAAGGGATGCTGTTTTCATCGTTGTACTCCTGCTTTGCTTAATGTGTACAGGAGGTAATGGAGTCGAATCTATAACATAATGCCATTAAAAATTTAAATGTCTAGGTAATCTATTTCAAACTGCACATAGTCTTTTGTGGAAATGTAATTTCACTTTGTGATTCCTTGGGTAAGCTGCGCAAATAATATGCTTAATCTTTCTTCTTTAGTTTTTAACAATGGAAAAAAAGTCACGCGATTTATTTGATGAAATAATGAAAAAAGTTTGAATCTCTTCACAACAATAGAATCTATATGAAAAATGAATTTAAAAAATCGCAGAAAGAAGGAATTCGCCCGACAGCTAAATTGTAATGATCAAAAAAACATTTTTAAAATTATGTAAAAATCAGGTTTTTGAAATAATATTTTCTAGAGCTATCGTAGTAAAATAGCAGAATCCCACTTTTTAATTAATTGAAATTTCAGAAATCCATTCACATTTTCATCCTTCAATGAGTGTTTGTACCAAATTTAGGTTAAACGATTTTTAATGCAAAACGATAGAACTGACAGACACACACACACTTACCCATTCTCTTTTATTATTAGTAGTAGAGTAGTAGAGATAGAGATAATGCACAATTTCTTTGAGATAAATACAAACTTTTCAAAATTTTGATAAACTCGTTTTAAAATAGATGATTTTCTGGAACTGTGTGATGAATTTTTCAGCTTACATTTGTATCTCAGTTAGATATTCATTATATTTTAATTTTTTAACGGAATCAAAACATCGCTTGAATTATTTTTAAATAAATTTAATTCAATCATTGAAGCACCAATTGTAACTAAGAAGTATCCTTTAAAACAACAAACAGTATTATATTCATTCTATCGTATAATTATTTTATTTCTTAATAATGAAGTCTTTCATCTCCATAAATACATGAAATAAAACTTAGCACAACTATCCATTACAATATGAAAAAGAACGTAAAATAACTTTCTCTAAATCCAAGAGCTAAAGAATCTGAGGATATTATTAAGCCTTGATTCTTTTTCCTTCTTTGGCTCTGAAAACAAGGAGAAAAATATATCACAAATGGTGTTAAATAGATGTTTAAATCAATTATTAATTAAAAGTTAATTTTTAAAATTAAAATAACTAAAAAATATCATATAACTTAACGTCTAATGAATTAAGAAATTCTAACTTTAAAATATGAAAGAAAACGGACAAGGTTACGGAATACCAAAACATTCATCAAATAAGGCGACCATCACAATTACAGTATCAAAAGTAGTATGATGGATCTTATTGGCTTGTTTCATACAGTGAATGTATTATCTATGTTATCAATCTCTGCTTTGCTATTCTATGCTTAAGAAAAAGGTATATTTCAAAATATCAGCATAATTTTGCTGCCTTTATTGTTTCATATTATAGTTATGCAGAATGATTAGGGTATATTAGCATAGTTCTGGTATTTTTATTGCTTCACAGGTTTGTTATGCTAGATTATTATGTTAGCATAATTCTGTAACTTTTATAGTTTCTTAGAAGGTTATGCAAGGCGAGTATGTTAATATGATTTTTTTACTTTTATTGTTTCAAGAGATTCTTATTCAAGATGATTATGTTAGCATCATTTTGGTACTTTCATTCTTTATGGGATTTTTATATAAGATTATTATGTTAGCATAATTTATTATCGTTATTATTTCATGGTATTATTACGCAGGGCGAATATATAACATAATTTTGTACTTTTAAAGTTTCATTTTATATAGGACGATTTTGTTAACATAATTTTATTATTCTTATTGTTTTAAAAGGTGATTATGCAGGTTGATAATAGGCGATATCAACTTTTATCACCTTATTATAATTGTGCAGGGTGATTCAGAATTCCTTAGATAAACTTCAAGAATATATTAGGGTATATAGAAAAAGTATAGTAGGGTATCATATCGTACAATCAATTCGTATTTATGTCTATTCTAATACAATAAATGTCAGTAAATGACAAAATTCACTGAAATTTTTCAAATATTTCGTCATATGAAAAACTTAAATCTTCATTTAAAGCAAATAAACTTTACTATAAAGGTTATTTTTCTTAAACTTCTTAAAAATTAAAATTCTAATAGAAGAATTTATTTTCTAGTCTATACATAATAACCTTCAAATTAATATTAATTCCATGCCAATCAATTTCAACTAATGCCTGTTAGAATTCAGAAAAATTAATCAGACGTTGCACCATAACAGAACTTACATTTTCCCTTAAAAATAAACTTTACAGTATTTTCTCCTATTATCTAACATATTATAGTAACATTCAAATTTCGAATTGTGTAAATGCCCGTAAATACAAAATTCTGTAAAATTAATTAAAAATTTTTCGACAAGATTTTTGTAAAATTTTCGTCAAAAAATAAAACTTCATAACATTCGTTCAGAGAAATATTTACTTCCCAGCTTCTGCATTTTAACCCTTAAATAATTTTTAATTTTATTTTAATCAGTTTGAATTTATGTTTGCTCAAATTCAGTAAATTAATTTTATCTCATGACCAAATATCTAGATCAGCATTACTTTATATACGAAATATTAGAACGTTACTTTATATCAGAAGATAATGTTACCTTCGTATAAGTAACTGAAAGTATAATTTTCCATTCCAAAGCGCAACAAACGTCTAGGATCTTTGCAGGAATTTGAGAATTCATGAGACATCCACGATGCTTCAATTGTTCGTTTTTCTGTTGGACTTTCATGGATATGGCCTAGAAAATATTTTAAAACAATACCGTTTCATGCAAAGAAAGAAAGAAAATATTTTTTGAATAATCCAGATCTGTATTATTTTACTTTATATTTCTCATCTATAGATAAAGAAAAATAACCACATGTATATATCTTAAAGAATATATATTATAATACGGATATGTTATAATCACAGCAATTATTAAACGTTAAGTCAAAGAATAATTGTTAGTATATATAATATTTTCCAGAAAGAACATCCGTCATATTTTTATTAAACTCAATACGTTTTCACATACTTCTCAATATAAAATTTTGTTACTTCATTTTTTCCAGCACTTCACAATGAACTAAAATACTGAAATTGTTTTCAGATGTGTATTCTTGAGAGCAATGCAATACTTTCGAAAGCTAATTGATGTTTATTTTTTAATTATTTTAAATTTTCGATTTTAATTGAGAACAAACTATTGTTAATTTGTTGTTACAAAAGTAGTTGAAAATTCACTATGCAAAATAAAATGCGTCAAAGACAAGATTTCATCAAAACTGGTCAGATAGTATTTTTAAATTAAGAAATCAAGAATATTTCATGGTCTTGTTTAAAATGCCCTTGATTATTTATAAAGTTTGAATGTTATAATAATTTTTTTCTCTTTCTGCTTTTATTAGAATCCTGAAAACTTTCACAATTGCGTGTTTCCGATGGCAATACAATCTTCTGATATTGGAATTTAATTATTAGTTAATGGATCATTTTAGTAAATTTTGATCTTATTTGATACGCAAAATTTGAGAGTTGGTATAAAAAAAAGAACTGATTGAACAGTTCCATATTATTTTAAATAATAAATTATAAAAGATAACAAAAATGTAAAAATAAAATATAATAAAATGCTTTAAAAATTTTAGTGCTTTTTTTGGTGTAGTTAAAGATAAAAAATAATTTTCTGATCAAAAATTGTAAAAGTGTGAGAGACCATATAATAAAATAAAGCCATAACTGATATCGTAGCAAATAAAATTCATAAAAATTTATAAAAAGTAAAAAATATATTACAAATATAATTAAAATTCGAATTTACATCAGATATTTTCTTCAGCACCTTACGCTTTCGCAGCTTTTGTTTATATCACCACCAATTTTCGATGTAAAGCAAATTATTTTCAGCATTTTATTGCATTAATAAAAGAGTATTTTCTAAAATTTATTTAATTTTATGAATTAAGTAAAATATTTAAATATAAATTTATATTATTACATATATATTATCATCATATATTAAATCATATACAGGGAGTCTCAAAAACCTTGACCGCGGCTTTTATTCCTTAAATATTGATCATAGACATATACTGTGAATTACAAAATAGTATAAAATGTTTAAATTAAATCAATTAAAATTTTCAGGGGATTAAACTTAAAAAAATACAAAATTTAAATTTTTATATGGACCAGTACAATGTGCTCCATCCTCTAATAAGGTCATGTACAAAATTTTAGAATTTTATCGTGAAAACTCTCAAAGATATGTTAAAACAAAGTTGGTGAAGGGTCAATCTCAAATGAAAATGCAAATGTTTACAGCTTCAGTACAGATGACGTGACGCAGGAATGCATCATAAGGAAATAAAGTATGCTTCATATCTTTAATTTTAAATACAAATTTTAAAATCTATGATTCCTGAAAAATACTTTAAAATTTAATATCATGAATTACAGAATATATCTTAAAAATAGCACAGTCAATGAACTTGTAAAAAAAAATATTATGTAATCTTTCCTTTATGTAATCTTCCCTTTAAATTTTTGTTTCTACAAATTTTTATTACTTTTGAACTAATAAATAGCAAAATTATTATTTATATATTCAATCATTATTTTCTTTGTTAATTTGTGTACGGCCCCTAAAACACGAACATCTGCCATCATTTTTCCTCTTTGCGAACTCATATCCAGGCATCGAAAAGTAGTTTAAGTCACCATTTATGTAGTTTCATATCTTTGAGACTTTTTGTGATAAATTGCTGAAATTTTGTACATGACCTTATTAAAGGATGGGGCACATTTTACTCACTGGGAATTTTTTCTACGAAATCCGTATAAAAATTTAAATTTTGTATTTTTTGAAGTTTAATCCTCTGAAAATTTTAATCGATTTCATAACATTTTACACCTTTTTTTAAGCAACTTTGTAATTTACAGTATATGTCTGTGATCAATATTTAAGGAATAAAAGCCGCGGTCAAGGTTTTTGAGACACCCTGTATATGATTATCATATATTAAATATCAAATTAATATTTAAATAAAATATAAAATATTAAAATATATAAATATTAAATAATATATTTTTATATAAATCTAATTTTGAAATTTACTGATAATTGCTAAATAAAAGTGCTAAAACATAAGAGTCCAATAAATAAAAGTTTTAAGACGTAAAAAAAAATATTCATTATAAAATATCAACGACTAATATAAATAACTGTCTATAAGTGTAAGATTAAGAGGCAGCCTCAAGCATGTTAGTTAAAGTATCTCATTTTCCTAATTACCAAAAAAATTATATAAAAATACAATTTCGATGAATTATAAAATATTAGGATATTATTAACATTTTATCAAGTATAATTGAGCAGGTCTAACTTTTCATAATATTCATTTAGGTAGTAGAAAATTTATAAATTTCAAACCTTCACTTCGATTATATTGCCTAGAAACGTGGATCTGGAGTAATAGTAGATAAATAAAAGTATATTTTCACAAAATTAATTTAAAAAATTTTAATCTAGAATAAACCATTAATATGTTAAAAATGTGCTGAAATGTTAAATTAATTTGATTAATTAATTGAAACAGAAGCCTCATAACTTGCACAGTCTGGAGCCTAAAAATACTTAAATCCATCTCTGAACGTTTCTGTAAAGTATGTTCAAGAGAGGAAAAGAGAATTGTATTGCCTTGAAATTTGCATCCTCGTTTCGTCTTTCATTAATTAATAAGATACTAATGAACATCACTAGAAAAGTTCACGCTCTTAAAAGATTACCTGTCCATCCTGTTATACTTTCTGTAGACGCCGACACAAATCCTAGAGCTGTGAATGGCCCACCTCCATCAGTACGACCAATAACATCCTTTCCTTCATTCACTCCTGAAACAATTAAAATGTGAATATCTTATTACTTGATGATAGCATTGCTTGCTTTGTTAGTGATGATAATAGGACTGGTTGCTTTATTAGTCATATATGAGAATTCTGGTTGCTTCATTAGTGATGATAATAGAAAAGGTTGCTTTATTAATGATATGTGAGTGTTCTGGTTGCTTCATTAGTGATGATAATAGAAACGAATGCTTTATTAATGATATGTGAGAGTTCTGGTTACTTCAATAGTGATGATAATAGTACTGATTGCTTTATTAGTGATATGTAAGAGTTCTAGTTACTTCATTAGTGATGATAATAGTACTGGTTACTTTATTAGTGATATGTGATAGTTCTGGTTGCTTTATTTGTAATAATAATAGCATTGGTTGCTTTATTATTGTTATATGAGAGTTCTGGTTTTTCTTTAATGATGATAATAATACTGGTTACTTTATTATTAACATGTGAGAATTCTGGCTACTTCACTAGTGATGGTAATAGTACTGGTTGCTTTATTAGTGATATGTAATAGTTCTAGTTGCTTCATTAGTGATGATAATAGTACTGGTTGCTTTATTATTGTTATGTGAGAGTTCTGGTTGTTTCTTTAATGATGATAATAGAAAAGGTTGCTTTATTAATGATATGTAAGAGTTCTGGTTGCTTCATCAGTAATGATAATAGAAACGAATGCTTTATTAATGATATGTGAGAGTTCTGGTTGCTTCATGAGTGATGATAACAGAAACGGTTGCTTTATTAATGATATGTGAGAGTTCTGGTTGTTTTTTTAATGATGATAATAGTACTGGTTACTTTATTATTAATATGTGAGAGTTCTGGCTACTTCACTAGGGATGGTAATAGTACTGGTTGCTTTATTAGTGATATGTAAGAGTTCTAGTTGCTTCATTAGTGATATTTGTAATAGTGTTGGTTGTTTTGTTAATGATAAATCAAATATATTAGCATGATGGCTACAAAAAAACTCATAAGTTTTTTCTGGCAACTGTTTTTGGTGGAACTTCAGACATCTTTGGAATTAATGGCTATAGATTTCTGAAAAGTTGTTTTTACTGGTATTGCTGACACTATAGCCAACATGTTAAATTTCATCACTATATTTTTCTCTTACAATATTTTCATATGGCAACAAAATTTGCCATTAAACTAATAGATACACTAAGCACAGTGAAGATATATAAATTAAATATGACTTCATTATTATTTGAAGATAGTGTCAGTTTCTTCTTTACTGATAAAGATAGTGATGGTCGCTCGTTAGCCATACTTGATGATAATACTAGTTGTTAATGATAATGATAAAGTTGATCGCTTTGTTAATGATATATCAAAATATTAATAAATAGTTGCCAAGAGATTTAGCGATTCCAAGAAATACTGTATTTTTAATGGAACATCAGATATTTTTGATATTAAATAAATTAACAATTATAAAATTTATAAAATGGTATAGAAACGATACATATTTTTCACAATATAGTTGATAATGACAACCAATGGGTTAAACCTAGATAAGAAATTTATCATCTAAATACCTTTATATAACAACAAAATCTGCAAACTAAAATACAAAAATATACCAAAAATACAGTGTAAAAGTATAAATTAAATAAGACTTCATTATACCTGAAAAAATTCCACTCTCGTAGCAATCGTTGAATTGCAGAGAATTGCTTCTTTCAGATACCCAATGTCCTCCAACTCCAGCTAAAAAAAAAAAGATATTCAAAAGTTAAATACTGTTTTGTGATTTAGTTTCATTTGTTTATTGGGGGCAACTGAGGGAAGTGTTTTTAATGTTAGTGAAGAAAAAGGCACCTATAAAATACAAACTAAATATAAACAATATCAATAAAAATCCATATTACATGAAAAGTGAAAGAATTAATAAATGCGAGAAATAATTTGTCATTAATCAAAATATTAAAGCAGAAAACATAAAAAAAGAAAAATCTCCTAGGAATTTATCAGAAAACAACACAAAAATCACAGAAATTACACTACTATTTTGTTCTCTTTCTGTGTGAAGAGAGGTGCAAATGATGATGTTTTGATAAAAATAACTTACTTTAGAATAAAAAGTAACGAACTTAAAGCGGCTGCATATCAAATGTCGAAATAACAGATGGCTGATGCATATAAAGCAAAGGAGGAAAGTACTGAATCTTAACATAACGCAGAATAATTTTTGTCGTTAAGTGAAATACTAAAGCAACAAATATATAAAATAAAATACTTCTGGGTCCATTTGGAACTCATAATTTCAGAAATTGCGCCATATGTAATGTGTTAAGATACTACAGAGGAATACAAATCGGAGAAAAGGAAATTGTATTTTCTATTCTTTGGTTGTATTCTTAACCAAAGTTATTCAAAAACCAGTAGATTGGCATGTGTTTTAATAATGATTGCTTGCCACTCTCAGACTGATTACTGAAATCTTTTTCTTGTTTATCGTCAAACAAAATACAAAATTTTGCAAGCGAACCAAGAAGTTCCTTCAGAAAGGCAAACTTCCCCATAGATTTCATCCACTCCAGCGAATTTACCCAATCCAGAACTTACCATCACTAATCGCGGGTAACAGCGCTTCGCACTGCGGATACCACAGCATCTTTCGTGTACGTCTACGTACTCCCATACATAGGAGCTTAGTCAGACTTTCATCTCAGACATAGGAACTACTCTCAATCAGGTACTCAAATGTTTCAGGTACACAAAAGTGATACAGAGTATCAGGCACTCGGTATCAGGTTTTGTGCTAGAGTAATGCATATTGGTAATCTACTCACCGTTATTCGTTTTGGATTGGGGACATTATATCAATCTGAAACAAAATATTAAGTATACATCATTTAATTCGCAGCCCTGCCTCGGCAAAACTTTTGCATGCGTGATGTTTTTATGTAGCCCCAGCTATTAGTGTTCTCTATCCCATATAAAGGAGTATGCCATTGAAAACTCAGCTGTTATTGCTCTTTATCCCATATAAAGGAGTATATACCATTGAAAACTCAGCTGTTATTGCTCTTTATCCCACATAAAGGAGTATATACCAATGAAAATTCAGCTGTTATTGCTCTTTATCCCATATAAAGGAGTATATACCAATGAAAACGTTTCGCCTTCCCCTGTGTCAATAACATCAACAAAATTTCCATTTCCTCCCCTCACTCATCCGTCAATCACTGTTAAAACCAAAGTCACTGGCATATTGTCATCAATACCTCTTCGGAAAAAATGGATATGGATTCCTAATTAGTAATCAATATCATGTTAGAAAGCAAATGATGCTTTTCGCACGCTAGAAAATAAAAGAACAGAAGAAACTCCTTTTGTATACATTCATGTATTTTGCACAACAAAATATTCAAAAACTATACTAAGTACCTTGTATGTTCTTTTCACACTCCATGGATTTTCCATCTTTCCTCGCAGGACCCTAAAAAAATAATTTTTCGTTGAAACTAACATAAATCCTTATAAGAAATTTCAGAATGCTAAAAAACATTACACATTACATTACAAATTACATTAAAAAACATTACAAAAACACATTCTTTAAGAATAAATAATGATATAACAATTATTTTGTATTTTTCTATGCTTTTAATGATTTGTTGATTACAATGCTATTATGATTGGAATTTTTTATTTTTTAAAAATAAAAAGATTTTTTTAATTAAAAAAAAATTGCCTAATATGTTAAAATAACAACAAAAAAAAAGAATATTAAGTGAAAAATGTTGAAAATTGTAGATTTCCCTGACTTCGATGCATAATCAATTATATTTGCACACTTTTAACTTGTTTCGTGTTTGTAAAACTTGAATTTTGTAATCGATTTTTCACTGATATGCTAGTTCAAAGAACGTGAGAGCAATGGGTTCATGAAAAGAAAAATTATTATTAATTAAATAAATATTAAGGTTAATTTGAGATGAAACGTGAAATCAAAAATGTTTAGGAACTAATTCATGAATTTCTACATTTTTTAAAAAAATAATTACTTTTATCTGTATTTACCACAATAGAAATAAATTGTTAGTTAAAACACTTTATTTAAAAAAAAAGAGAAAAATTCTATATTTCTTTTGATTTATCTTCTTTCAAGCAAAATATGCTAAAGTAACAATTATGATACGCATACTCAATTTCAAAATATCTCAACTTCCTGAAAAAAAAATTAGTTCAGCAATTTTTAACAGTTTCTCTGTTCTTTAAAAACGGAAAGTAAAAATCGATATTTATTTATGTTAAACGTATTACCTAATTAGTTGTATCAAATCCTTAGGTTTTCAAACTTTAACAGCTAATAAAATTAAATAAATTTGTATTAGAGATGCTTTAAAAACTGCACTTTTAATGCAGGTATATTTTGTCATTATTAGAAAAATAATCTAAAAAAATAAATGTCGTAATCTTAGCATAAAATCGATGAAACTACAGAGTTTTTAAAAGTTTTGAGGGCATTTATTTAATTCTTTGCCCACGATCATTTACGAAGAAATAAATATTAAATTAATCATGTGATTTAAAATCACATGATAACGATACTGCAAGTCATACTACGCTTTTCTGTGCGGCCTATTAAAGGTCATGTTGTCTTAATAGTAAGATCTCGGCTTCACGGCGAAAGAGTTAAAGGTTCCAGACCAAAATCCGCTATCAAAGGAAGTCTGGTGACATTAAATCCGTCGAGTCGTATGTCTTCCACTGATGTGTTGTGGAAGCTTGAAAGAGATTACCAGCTCAGAGGATTGTCCTCATCGTCTGACCACGGCTCAAAATTATGTGATTCGTCCTGTATTAGCCTTAATGATGCTTCAAATTAAGGCGTTAACCAAAACTGGACTATTTTCCTACTACTATATTCTCAATAGACTCCAAAATTAAAGAAATACAGAGCTTTGGACTTATATCAAGTTAGTATGAATTTAACCCATTAGGAATCCGAGCTTTTGTCAAAAAAAGGATACAATCTCAATGACATCTGATTAAAATTCTAACGGGAATTTAACAACAAAAAAAACTACTTCGAAGTGCACATTCCCCATTCAGCAACTCTAGCTTAACGAATTGCCTTATAAAAGCCCTAATAATGAATACGCATGCGCGTTTGTTTTTGTAGTAGAGATTAATTTAATAGCTACCAGTGTCCTTAAATGGAAAGGGATAATGGAATCATCTCCTTTCACTCTTTGGAATGTGTCCTGATGAATTCGAACGGACATCCACCTATCAACAGGCTTATGTAAATGACTCCTGAGTGCCCAAGTGGTGAACAAAGTTTCTTCGCCATCACATTCCATACACTGGCCTGGAATTTAAACATCATTAATCAGTTTCATTCCAATCAGTATTAAGCTAATGGATTTTGGCATTGCACAGTCTTATTTTTAAATGTTAAATAGAAATACTACACTTAAGCATTCTTAAATATATTATTTAATAATTTCAACTTCATTAAATTGCAACCATAGGTAAGATATCATTCATTTTTTTAAAATTAATTGGGGAGATGAATATAAGTCCTTTTCTAATCTAAAATATGTTCTTTATTAACATTAAATATATAATTAATAACGTTAACGACCTGCTTTTAGCCCATCATATTGTATTAATATAGTAATGACAATAAATTTTACACTACATCACATCACCAAAGATAAAATATATTAATTTAAAATTTATGCATAAGGTAATCTAATTTTAAATATGGTAATTTTAAATTATATTACCATATGCATAAATTATAAATATAGTAATTTAAAATTTATACATATGATAATTTAATTTTAAATATAGTAATTTAAAATTTGTGCATATAGTAATTTAAAATATATGTATATGGTAGTTTAAAATTTATGCATATGGTAATTTAAAATTTATGCATATGGTAATTTAAAATCTATGTATATGGTAATTTAAAATTTATGATGGTAATTTAATTTTAAATATCGTAATTTAAAATTACATTCAAATATAATTTTAAATTATACTAGCATAATAAACATAGACCATTCTAGTTGTTATGTAAAATGGCAAATTATATTGATAATTGGTGAAATCCATCTAATTATTAAAGCTGAAGGCTGTGTCAAGGATTAATTCTTCTATATCCCTTGAAAAGGGAGGACAGAGGATTGCAAGTTATGATTGATGACGTATTTAAATATCATAAATTTTCAATTGAAATAAAAATTGTTGAAATCAGTGAAATAGTTGGTGATGAGAGACTCTACAGTGACTTTTATTCACACAGTAATATGTGAATGTAAGTACATAGTAAGTACATGTAAGTACAATGTACATAGAAGTTTCTCTGAGATTTTCCTCTAAAATGGAGTTGATAAAAAATAAGCTAGCTACTACAGATGAAACGACACACGCACACAAACTTTTGAATTATTATCTGTTTTAATTTCAAATGCGGAATAAGTGTTGACATTGCATGCCACTGAATGGCAATCTTTCTTTAGTGTTCAGAAAGAATAAATGTGTAGGAAGACAGTGATCTTTTGAATTACTGTGAGATAAAACAAAATTTCAAGTAACTCAAATGCTCAAGTAACTTTAATTTTAAATATAGTTTCATTACATAGAATTTCAATAACTGAGTTTTAAAACGAAATTTTTACTTGTAAACACACTAGGATCATACTTAAGACTATTTATCAATATGGAGATAAGTGCTGCAGTTTTCGCCTTATTATCAAAGTGGGCTGCCATTAGCTGTTGTCATCAAATCATTCACAAATCTAGAGTGTCCCAAAATTAACTCAAGATTTGAATTTGCCCCCATTCGTGCAGTAAAGTATTAGCAATCCTATTAAAAAACTATTTGACAGCTGATAGTTTAGGGATAGTAAAAATAGTGCGTTACATGATAAAACAAAGTGTTAGCGCAAGATGTGGATTAAATAAAAGGCACAGTTTTTCCCTTCTTCTTTAAATTGTTATATTTTTATTGAATCGTAAAGTACACAGTATAGGGTTATGTATGGAATAACACATAAGGCAAATGGTCTCCACGGCTTTGCTGGCATATACACACACTTTTGTCTCTTTGCCATTTTGCATAAATGTGGCTAAATTTCGTTGATGCAGCGTTGAATTTCCTCCTTCAATGCACGCGATCTTGTGAGCTTGTTAGCTTAGACCTTCGATTTCAAATAACCTCATACAAAGAAATCTAATGGTGTTAAATCACATGATCTAAGGGGCCAATCCTCAAATTTTCGAACTGTGGCAGCCAGGCTTTCATTATTTTTGAAATATTTTTCAACAGTGAAAGCACGTTGTTCTATCGTGTAATGCTCCATTTTTACTAACCCTAAACTATCAGCTGTCAAATATAAATTAAAAATTATTTACACTACTGTGCAACAAATTCAGTGGCATATGTAGCATTAACGAACAATATGATTTTTTTCATCCCCAATCATCATTAGGGATTTAGCAAAACTTTAATGAGGACGAGCATGAGAAGGTGTATTACTTTTTCAGTTCCTCATTATATTTGGTTTTAAAAGTAACTTAACCATAATAACATTTTGTTTCGCCTAAGATTAAAATCCTAAGCATTCATAGCTTCGTTCCTATCGCTATGCCATTGAAACTTCCCCTTTTTTTTCCAAACATTTTAGAGGCAATACATGCTAGTTCTAATATCATATAGTTAAGCTATTAGTTACTATTGTTATAAAAATGTGCGAACATATAATGATATAGTAAAATGATAAAAAAAATTCCCTTATAAGCTAAAACCCAATTACAATAATGAAAATCTATGAATAGAAGAATGAATTCTACTTACCTACCCAAGTAGTCAAGGATTTACCGTGATTGAAGAGAACACTAAATGAAACTAAGGCTCCTCCATCAACTGGTATATGGATACCTAATAAAAATAACAGTGAAAAGACAGCTTTTCAACAAAGCACTTCTAATGCATGAAGTACAGAGAAAGGATAAACAACTCTAAGATAAACTACAGTAAAATATTGATGAAATATAGGCATTCATATACAATGAAAGCTGAAAATCATATATGTAAATATTTATCTATGATGGTCTAAAAGGACGAACTATTTAACTACGGAACAGAACGACTTCTCATACACCCTCATTCGTAACCATTCTGTTCACTGAACGGTTTTATATGCATGTCACGGGAATTTTATTAAACACCAGATTATTTACAGAAGATAAAACAGAAATAAGTAAGCACAGAATTTACAAACATATAAAAAATGATAATAATATGAAACCATTTACTAGGGTGTTTTACTTTAAAATAGAATTAAAAATTATCTAGAGTAATAATAAACAGAAGGGTATTATGAATTTAAAAAACACATGAGTTCTGTGATTATTGCATTTTCTATCATAACATAGTAGATGAAATGGCAGTTAAAAAATCTATTATAAATAATTTGGTTAATAGTTACAAAGAAATATCTATTAAAAAGATATTTATGGATGCATAAGCATGTGAAAAAAACTGTGATGCCGTTTTAATCTTGTTCAAGGCTTGGTGATGGTTTTTTCATATGCCAAGAGACGGTGAGGGTGCATCCGCAGCATAATGAAGTGCCGTGCCAATCCCACCACAGCTGCACTGATCACTGTCAGACAGGTTAAACCTTTTAAAGTCCTGTTCTGAGAAAAAAAATAATATCCTCTCGGATCCAGTTAATGGGACGAAGACTAACTGAGGGCAGGACATTAAAATTTTTTCTACCTGTATCACCATTGTTCTAAGATCTTTACCATTTCCCTAGTATGTTTTCCCAGAGGTCTTTTATATGTGGTTCAGGAAGCTTTGTTTGCATATAAAACAGCCCATTTTGCGTAGCGTTTTTCGGCGATTGTTCGCTAAGAATGCATCTGCATCTACAGCAAATTATGGATTGATGATTTCCCTTTCCGAAATTAAATAAATGAATGAAAACTGGTTTCAATTTTCTTTCTATGAATAAAACATGAACACTGAAAAACTATTAAACGTTATCAAACCTAATTCAACGTGTAGATGATTTCTTTAAAGATTGATGTCCGCTTAGTTACTCAATATGCTTACATAATTGCGCTTATGTACAGGTTCTTCAAACATGAACATAAGCATGATTGGTTACATCCATAGCGGATTTTTCCTCCACGCAAAATTTACTGTCTATTTCAAGATCCATCATCACAGATCACTATGAAAGGTAAAAGAACAGCAACTGAACATTACGGACATTTTAGTGCATTTGCTGGCGAAGAAGATAGTGCCAAAAGTTTAGTACATTTTCACGATTCATCAAATGCAATAGATATCAATTTCTAACAGTATATTTATGTATATAAAGCGTATTTAAGTATCTATAAGGTTCTACTAATGTTTGTTTGTTTTTCACGGAATTGCATCAATAAACATAGTTACCTTCAACACTTTATAATAACAATATTCGAAAATAATAATAAGAAAATCATTCATTCTACTCAATGAAATTTTATACTCCAACTTTTAAATTTGAAAAATTATTTTCTTACCTCAGTGTTATTGCCAACATTTCTACAGACTAAATACAATTCCTCATTTTGGAATTTTTCTGCTGAATGATATCTTTTAACCTTCGATATAATCTATTAATGTCATCAACATTCTGAAGTAATTAAAGAATTTCGTGTCATCTTGCCTCAAATCTTCAAATAACACGTAAAAAGCTAGAATATCCTCTTTTTTTTTTTTTTTTTTTTTTTTCATTGATTGGATAAAACCGAATAAGCCGATCCCCCCCCCCCCCTCTTCATTCTACAACGGAATAACAATAAAGCTAGAATTTGCTCTCGATTTATTTCAAATTACACTTCAACAATAAATAATTTAAATAGCACAATTAAATTAAATTTATTTGTAAACGAAATTACTCCGACTCTTGCGGAACGGCACACACAAGGCGGAAATTTTACCGCCGTGTGTGCAAACATTCGATTTCTATGAGCGCTAGACGGTAAATTATCCGTAGCAGAAAAAAATGCAAACAAACATGATTTTTTTTTTTTTTTCAGGAAGGTCTGAAGTTCCGTCAAAATCTCGAAATTGAATCTTTCGAGGATTACACTTTTTTTCTCTTTGTAATCCCTTATAAGAGAAAGTAAAATCAGAGAAGTGGTCTGCCCCAAATGGCATATTCTCTAATAAAGGTGTTCGCTTGAAAGATGATTCACAGACAGATAGACAAGTATAATGCCCCAAATGGGTTTTTCGTATTCAGGGAATCTGAAACGTTAAAATTCCGAATTTTGATGATCTGTTTATTTATTTTGATGATTATTATTATGATTACAATACTTTTTCTATACTTCGTATGCGAAAAAGTAAAAATTTAGTTTGTTTATAATGAAAGCCAATTTAATAAAAAGAAATTAAATTAGGACATATTATTAAATTATAAAATGTTTTTTATGATAACTATGCAACAGTATCTCATTCTTTATTAATAAATTTAAATACTATATTTTATAGATTCGCTTTATAGCTCTTGAAATTTTTATTTATCATTTTTTATCATCACTTTAATAGTTTCATTTGATTGACGAATTTTCCTTCTAAATATTTGTAAAATCAATAAAAAAGATCAATTTAAAAGCATTACTCATCAGAAATATTTCAAATGTCCATTTATTCGCTACTCTTGCAAAATATATATTATTTAAAACTTATTTTTGAAATGTGACACATTTTATTTTGCAAATAAGCATAACTTTATTTTGCTATCTGATCAAAAATGAGTGATTGATATAAGAATCTTGCTGTAGTTGCGACACATATCAATATTTCTTAGAAAATTAAGTAAGAAATATATTACATCCAAAATATGATTTGGATAGATTTAACAAAGTATTTCAATATGATAAAAATCAAGCCAACACGAAAAATAGTAGGCATTTTCAAGAAATACCTGCTGATAAAAGATAAGAAAACAAATAAAAATAAATCATTTGAAATTTGATATTATCTTTAGCTTTTATTTCAGTGTTTTATTTCAAAATGTATGCGTGCATTTTTCCGCCGGAATTTAAAACAGATAACTTTTAAAAGAAATTTTATTTTCAGATTTTTATCTTACTTTTTCACTTCAA
Source organism: Argiope bruennichi (assembly GCF_947563725.1). Lineage (NCBI taxonomy): Eukaryota > Metazoa > Arthropoda > Arachnida > Araneae > Araneidae > Argiope > Argiope bruennichi. Next base: position 100,194,435 of record NC_079156.1, on the reverse strand, counting down.
AAATGCTTAAAATATATATATGTGCGGGTTTTTTTGTTTTTTTTTTCGTATAACTTTAAAACATATATATTTTTTTAAATAAATTTAAAGAGATTCGAGCTTACTATCAAAAAGATCGGAAAAGAATAATTTCTTAGTCTTGAGTCAACGATTTTTATTTTATTTTCGCAATTTTTTCTTAACTCCATAGCAATAGTAAGGTAAACGCATAAAATACATTTAAAATATGTGCATACATAAAAGATAATTTAAAATTATTCTAAATTATATAGCAGCAATAATCTGCATACAAAAAATTTATTTAACATTTTAGATATGTGGATGAGTATGAGTCCAGCAGCCAAAACTATAAAATATACTATAGCAAAAAAGTTTTAAAAATTTTTTAAAGTTTGTGAGAAAATAAATTTACCACTGAAAAGCTTATTATTTTTTTTTTAATTTTAAATCGGGTACAAAAATAATTTTCGTGAAAATGATATACTCCGATGTTATTGAGGGAAAATGTTGTCATTTCGATTGATTTTTAATAAAAAATTTGAGAAAAAAAAAACTTTTTTACTTTTAATATAAAGTATTATAAAATTACCACTGAAATATTAATTTATGAATTCCAGTATGAAATTAAATGTAATGTGTGGTAAATGTAATTAACTGTAAATGAATGAGTAAAAATGATTTTTCTGAGATGATATGTTCCAAAATTATTGAAGAAAAATGCTGTAATTTCAATTAATTTGCATTTAAAGATTTAATTAAAATTAAAAAAACTGTTTTACTGAATATCTACTATACAGTAACTACATGAAAAAAAATGATAGCTATAGGTCTAGTGTTTCCCCCTCTTCACCCCAGAGCTATTTGAACGATTCTCAATTTACAGATAGTTTGGAAGACTGTAAATTTTATCATGTTAATAAAAGCAAATTCGCCGGATATGGCAGATTGAGATGCACGACATTGGTGACCCGGACGTCTGTGATGAAAGCTTATAAGCCAGTTAACAGCTATGCTACCCGAGCAGTTGCTTTTGTATTGTGGTCATGTTACTGGGCTGCAAACCACACGGTCCCAGGTTCTATCCTCTCTCATCACAATTCGCCACATATCCATGAAAAAAATCAGAATAGTTTTATTTAGATATATTAAAGTGCCATTTTGAAATAGCATGAGGGTTTTTTGGGGATGGACCTCACAATTTTAAACCGCCATCAGTCAGTGAAAATTACACAGCTATGGTCCTGTTTTAGAGTTATTAAAAAGGAAGTGTTTTTATGAATTTAATAAGAATCTATTATTATGAAATATAAGCCATGAAGGCAATAATGTCTTTGAAATTAAAACCTTTAACTTTCTAACTGCCGTTTCTTCAAAAAGAATTATTTAGTTGCAAAGTTTGCCCAAAAAAAATCAAAAATTCTTTTAATAAAGCGAACTATTACCTTACATTATTACCTTAAAATAGCTTACAGTAGATATTCAATTGTATTGAATCATTGCTTATATTGACGCATTAGATTATGTTATGACATATTGTTAATATATAAAGTGAATATTTAATTGAATTTCAAATGGATCTATCGTATGCATAAATATTTGTTAACCATGATCATTTTATTTGCATGGATATAATGTAGATTCTATTTACTTAATATTTTTATATAAAGTACTTTTATTACTGAATTTGTACTCATTATTATTTGTATTATTATCTATATTTGTATTTTCTTCTCCGTGTGCTTTGTTGGACGGAGTAATATTTCATATATATATACTTTAAAGCAAAATAATGCTCTAATAGTAATGGTAAAAAATAAACATATTAGGCGTAAAAATCATAGGGTACAGCAGAAAATAAACTGACTTTACAACTCGCAAAAATCACGGAATCATTCGAAGGGTTAAAAGATTTTTCGAATTTTTGAATTAAAAATTACTGTTTAGATTTGTTGAATGAGTTTCATCAAACATGACACACATAGGAATATTTGTATACAAATAAATTATAAATAAAAAGTAACTCATTCAAACTCAATAAACTTGTTTATATGGATGTTTATCAAATTGAATAACATACTTGTCCACGACCTTAAAATTTATCTTCAGTATCTGAAAGAAAAAAATCATCTCTGTTCTATCATAAATAAAACTAGATTTCATTTAACACGTTAGTCAGTGCCCAATTTATCTTTTGCAATTAACAAGAATGAAAAAGGAAGGAACGAGCGTTATAAAAAAAGGAGAGTGAACGTTTTTCTTTTGACTTTGTCATGTACTTATGCAATATCTTGCATTTTGTATTTATCTTCGTTGCATAATGAAGATAATCGAGTATGCATTTGAAACCTCTTCTCACAATTGATTAAATCCAAGGTTCTGATATAGATCTATAGCTCTTTGATATGAAATTGCATACCAAATTTCATTCATAAAGCTTTGTTTTAAGCTTGAATTATCGTTTAATCAAATAAACGAATAAAATTTCAAAAAAATGTTTTATTTTTTTTTCTCAGGCTCGTACTACGTTTTGATTTACACTCAGGTTGTTTTGGGACGGACTTCATAATTATGAATCATATGCAGATGACAAGAACAACACCTGAACCGGAAATCTCTCTCTAAATATCTACGTATACGAGTTGAAAGATATTTATCTTTTAACGGATTTAATGTGCGTTCGACTTAATACTCAGAGCGTGTTTTTGTAGAATCGTGTCTCTAATCTGGGATCTTGCTCTATCATCAAACTCAGTCAAGAAGCTACTGCAATTATTATTTTATTTCTTTCATTTTTTGTTTTGTTTTGTTTTGAAATCATGCCAAAAATCAGCGATAGGCGTCTCTCCAAAACTTTCTCTCATACTCTGTAATAAACGGTAAGATAGCTACCAAATATTAACTTTTGCCCGTGAGTTTAGTTTGTCTACTGAATCTGTTGTGTCATTCTTGGCGAGTTATTTGGCGATTAATCCCCGACATGTGATTAATAGTATCCTAAAATCGAATTTGTGTCTTACACACGTTTTTCACAACCGATTAAAACAAAAATTTGACACAGAACTGCACATGTAGTCACAAAATCCCATACTTAAATTGATATATTTAAGTCATTGTGTTTTTGAATTATTGCGTTTACTTGTTTCTGAAAGTATAGACCAAAACAACCTTTGTTGAATTTTGCTTAAAATTTGATAGATGTTTACACCATCGATTTTAAATCTATGTACCGAATTTTATTTATCTTGTTCTCTTCCTTTTGTAGTTTTCGTGTTATATTCGGACAGACGGACTTCCTCAGAACCGATATTACTCAAAATTTGATGGAAATCTTCAAATTCTATGTAAAGACCGTATACGAAATTTCAACCGCCAAATCGTGTTTCCGTTATCTTAGTCACAGACGAACAGACAGACGGACATTTTGAACTCAGAGAGGTCTAAAATGTGGTGATGCGTCAAAACCTCAAGTCCAATTTTTTTAAATAATTTCTATACTTTCTCTATACTACGTATATTAGAAAGTAAAAAGTGATATGAGGAGTCTTTGATAGAACCGCATCTCCTATCTGCAACTTTTTTCTATCCAAAACTCAGTGTAAAAGCTGGAGCGCTCATTTTTTCTTTGAAATCGTGCCAAGAAATGATTCATGATTAATCTTTAATGATTAATAATGATCTTTTTCTACTCAGCAACCAGCGAAAAAGCTACAGCGGTCACTGCTTTTCTTGAAATCGTGCCCAAAAGTGATGCATAACAAGTCTTTAGTGGAATTGCATCTCCAATTTGCGAAACTTCCCTATCACAAGACTCAGTGAAAGAGCTACAACGATCATTGTTTCCTTGAAATCGCGCCAAAGAATGACTCTTTTAACAAGTCATTCAAGGAATTATAATAAAATAAAGTTAGTGTAACTCACCTGTAAGGTTTGATGTTACGAGTGCTGCTCTCATCTTGCTTTCCACCGCTGTGCTGTATTCTCCTGTAATATGATTATCTGTTCTATAAAGGATGGTCATATTTGAGCCGAGTTGATTTTGCCATAATCCAGAAAGATTTTCACAGTTTGATGCTGAAAAAAATTCAAATTATTTCTAAATATGGACAATGAATTGCAGAATTTAGATTTTATTAGTGAGATCAACATCACGACTTGTTTAGTTTTACGTTCAATAATATAATTTCGTTTCACAGCAACCCCAGTTCTATTTTGGGATGGGCCTCATAATTCTTAAGAGACAAACAAATAGTATTTTTGTTCATAAACAAACAACAGAATTTCCCAAATACTTTTATTTTTCAATTCAGTAAGTTTTAAAAAACAGATTCATTGAAACCGGAAGGTGGAATTGGTTGATTTCTTAAAGGCAACTTTCTTAATTGCAATAATACAATTAATAGCAATACTTTCTTTTTTTTAACTTCATATAATGGAAAATAATAACCAGTGGGAATGGTTTCTCTGAAAATGTATTGCCTATCTTCCAATAAAAGTCTTATCTCCATTCATCCGTGTAAAATTGTGGACCTTGGGTATCTTGCCTGACACTGGTGAACGATTGTTACAGAATATAGATATTTAACGTGAATCTAGCGTTTTTACTGAATCTATTGGGATAATTATTAATATATTAATTTGGACGGCTTTTTACCGACCAATGACACCACAATTTGACGCGAAATTACAGCAGTAATATCGAAGTTCATTAAATCATTGCGTTTACGTACAATCAAAAGTACAAATCAACAGGCGATCAAACGTTAGGTGGATTTGGTTTAAAATCTGATATCTACACTTTAGGTGCTAAACCTGTGCGCCGAATTTTATCTACCTACATCTTTGCATTTTGTAGTTAGCGATTTCACTTGTATTTGAACAACCATACAGATTTCCTATGAATGGATTTTGTTTCACTTGTATTTGAACAACCATACAGATTTCCTATGAATGGATTTTGTTCAAAATTTGATAGAAATCTACAAATTTGGTCGTAATTCCATATATCTGCCGTTAAGCATAAAATGTTTTTGAGTTATTTTGTTCACAGAGAGATAGAAAACCTAAAACAAAAATGTGTTTTTCAGATTCAAAGAGTTCTGAAAATTTGAATTTTTTGATAAACTGCAATATTTTTTGATTTTTCTTTCGTATACGAGAAAATAAAAATGAAAAAAAAAGTTCTAACAGTTTATTCACTCAAGTAACATTATTAGAAGTAAGTGTTTTATTTCTAGATGAATGGTAATCCGTAGTTTGATGAAAATTACTCGTTTTAATACAACATCGTTTTTGGAAGAAATTCATGATAAAAAAAATTTGATATGTAGGAGAACAAATTACATAAATATTTTCTAGAAATACTATATAGAATTTTGATGTGTTTATTGATTAATCTCTTTTTTACATTCATATGCATTCTGATTTATTTCACTTGTGTAACGATGGAATATTGCAATTCTCTAATAATAAATTCTAATGTTCTATAGTTTGGAAATTTTGCATAACTTGTGTGTTCATGGTGACAATAATACACTGTTTCAATATTTTCATAATTATCACTTAATCGAAAAATTTAACTAAACTGCATATATTGTGGCACCATCTGATAAATAATTTGTGAAAAAAATGATTTCAAGAATCCATAATATTTATAATATTGAATCATGAATTAAAAATTAAAAGGAAGGAAATTTTAAAAAAGTATTATTTTTAATCTATACAAAGAGAGTCGAAATATTTAAAATTTTGTTCTCAATAGAAATATAAATTACTGATTATGTCTTTTTTTACTGATCACTTTATCTAAATTACTGACTTTTTTTTTTCACAAATTCTATGAAGATTAAGGAAGGTTTTTGTAAGGATTTCTTGAGAATCAGTTAAATAACTAATATTTTTATTAATAAAATTCTGTATTTATATTGCACATGTACAGCATTGTTGAATAAATCATATAATGGGACCTAGTATTTATTTAGTAAACTAAGTTAAAAATAACCAAAATGTGAGAAATAAAGATATTTAAATACGATTTCTTTTTCTTTATTGATGTTGAAAATTTCCTTTTTTTCAATACCTAATCCAGTTAATTTTATTCTGTTATTTAAAAATTGATTCAAAGTTTAGTTACTTTAATAATCAGTGGGGATTAAATTCACTGTGGAAAAATAGCTGACTTCCTATTCTTAATGCAAGAACATATTCATTACTCACAATGTTTAACAATATTTTGCATCATTCTTTAAAAATCAAAAAGTTAAAATTAAAGTTACAAAAAAATTAGCTTTCTGGGGATTTAAAATATCGTTTGGAACAGTCCATAAGTTTCGCAAACAATAAAATCCTACGTTGCCACAGATTTTCACAATTAAATTGAAGAACCAGACTTTGGAAAAGTTTTGTTTATTATAATAATTTACAAAGGGATCTTTTACATTAAAAATTAAATTATGTAAAATTCGACAGCTAATATGATATGTGATAAATTTTTATCTTTGCTATAAATATTTATAATTTTATGTTATAATTAATTTTTCTCACAGTTACGAAAATATTTAAAAATATTTAAATGAATTTTTTAATCGTTTATTTAAAGATTTAATTTTTTATTAATAAAAAGTGTGAAAATAATTTTACCCTGAGAAACGTCGACTATATACGACTATTATGACAAAATAAGTAGGTTTTTGGGGATAAAAGCCATTGTAGCTATAAATTCCAATAACCTACGTCTTTCAAGTTCCAAGTAGGCTTTTAAAAATCGGTTCCTTAAAAATTACTTGTTTTACATTTATGCTTTTAAGATTCAAAAAGTTTTATTCATATCACAGTGTTCCTTTTTTTTAATGATTTCTAGGATAAATGAGATTACTCAAGATATATTATTAATTCTTTTAGATTTATAATACACAATTAAAATTGTTTTAATAAAATAATACAGAAGGAAACATGAAATATGACCTTATTAATTTTCGAAAGCAATAATTTAAATCTATAACGATAACTCAAGAAACGTTGAATATATGAATACAATGTTAATTATTTGCAAGAATAATAATAATCTTCATCTAATGCGAAATAATAAATTGACTTACCTAGAGCAATACAGAGATTCAGGCAAAAAAGTATAGTTCCTATAATATACATATTTTCTCTTTAAATTGATATTATCCTTGAACAATAATCTTCCTGCCAGAGAGAACGTGAACTATTGAATCGCCAGTGAAAGCATAATCAAAGATAAAATGTGTCCTGAAAGTTAAAATATCTTATCATCAGATCGAAGTTCAAAAAGTAAGGGCATCGGGCTCGTTCGCGATTCTAATGCAGTGGTCAGAAATCTCTCTCAACGTCCATTACATTAAAAAGGAAATGCGTTTGATGACATTAAAATTAACGCTTACTTAATATGTTCTACCAAACAAGCTGTGTTCCGATATCAAAAAAAAAAAAAAAGAATTTTGATTTAAAATATAAATAAAAGTAGATTGTTTCTTCCAAAACATAATGGAATTTTAATTTCATTACGTTAAAAATAATTTTTTTTCTAATAGATAGATCTATCCGACTGTTTTTATTGTTCTTTTATAGAAACTATTCTTATATTTTTTTAGTCTTTTTGGTGAAGTATTAAAAAAAATCGTTTGGTTTACAACAGCTTTTACTTCCAATTTATTTTCAAAAATTTTTACAGTAATTATTTATTCAGATATAAATTTATCGTCTGATATTAAAAAAATTTTTCATTACAAAATGGCATTTTTAAATAAACAATAAATAGAAGTCTATATCCTCGCTGTTTCAAAAAAAGAGAGAGAGAGAGGAGAGAAATATTCCTATCCTGTTATTCCAGAATGCTGTAAAACTAAAGGATCAATATATGTAAAGGCAGAATAAATGTGATTTTCAAAAATTAAGATAAAAACCTGTAGTTTCCTAAAAAAATATTCAAATTCGTGTGCACAAAAAAATTATAAAAATATTATAAAGCCCTATAATAAATAAGATTTTGATACAAAATCTGCCAGCTCAAAGAACTGCCTAGTTTAACAAAAAATGAATTTGGTTATTTGTTTTATCGCCCAAATCCTTTTTTTTATTTTAACGTTATAAAAAGTATAATTTTTCATCGTCTTTGTCTTATTAATGCAATTGAACAAGGTTTAATAAAGAATTTTGAATGAAAAATATTTATCCATTGAAAAATGAAAAACTGTTGAAATAAGATGAAGCTTATATATGAAGATATGTTTAAGTAATAGCGATGTCTTTAAAAAAATCTATTTATTACCAGAAAAGAGATGAAGGAAACTTGATTTGAAGAATGTAAAGAAACTTTCAGTAAGGCATTTATTTTTGTTTCCAGTTTTGCATTTATTAGAAAATCTCTTAAAATAATTAAAACAAACAAATATCTGTATTTTTATGTGTCTGCGCTCTACAAAAGAGAGAGCTGAATCTACACCTTTCTATCTAGCTATAGAATCTATAGCATAAAGTTGTAAAAATAAAAATAATAATTGAAAACTTAATTTAATCAAAATAATATTTTAAAGGCAATATTTAAGAAATAAGCGCCTTTTTCTTCTATGTCAGTGGAGTTCATTCTAGATAAAGCAAGCAGCCAATTCTAAATTCACTTTTAAATTCTTGCAAACAACAATGAAACAAGAAAACGATTTCTTTAATATTTCTAAATCATAAAATGAATCATCTACGGACATATGCATGTTTGTATTATTAAAAAAGACATAACTATGCCTTGGGAAGAAGTGTGAAAAAAAACTAATTGTATTAATTACATAAAAAATTCTATTTTCAAGGAAATTAATATTAAGAGAGGGAAAAAGAAAAGAAAACAAATAAAACATTTAGGACTAGCGCCGGGGTATCTTGGTTACTAAGAGACTTAATAGCTTCCCCGTAATAAAAGTTATCAGCATTGCATTTATTTAAACTAGAGATTCTATAATTTTCTGTATACCAGCATTCTCGTTTAAATGAAATTTTTTCAAAGAACTCGGAAAAAAAAAAAATTCTAAACGTTAATAGTTATTTAACAAAGAGAAATTTCATTTGAAAAGTTTTAATCAATTTTCTCAAATGAAAAAAATGGTTTTCATTAACATTTTTACTTTATCTTATAAGAGAAAGCACGATAAACATTAAAAAGTGCAAATTTGGAACCACAAGTCAATGGAAAGAGGGCAAAATGTGCCGGACTAAAGGCGCATATGGACCATGTGAGTGGGTATAATAATGTCTCTACAAAGATGTGCGAGCATGAATGTATTTCACACCTTTAGAAATATGCCTACTTTTGTTTCAATTTAAGTATTGAATCGTGGGAAATTTTAATTTTCCCACAACTCTCGAAATTTTATGAAGATAATTTTCACATTCTGAAGAAGAAAGTAGCTTACCCGTTAGTATTATTCATGATAATACTCTTCATTTTAAATAAACTAGTTGTCTAATTGTGATCATGTAGCTAATATCTGGATTATTTAATTAAAACGCAACTCTAAAGCTAGAAAAATGAATGCAAAACATGCTTTAATCTTCATAGAAGCATAAAATAATGCTCTAACAATTAATGTTCGATCTGGTCATTTTGATTCATGTCAGACTTTTGTCCACAATCTGCATGACGGGTTACTAACTGAGCAACTATATGAAGCCAAAAATGTCTTCAATATAAATTTAAAAAAAAAAATTTCTATGGTATATTGAAACCATTTTTTTTATTTGTTTACTTTTACTTTTACTTTTTGGGGTGATTTTTTTAAAATAAATTTTGAGAATAACAATTCGTCTTTACAAAATAAAAATCGGAGTATCAATTCGAATCTGCAATCAAATAATCTGCTTTCATCTAAAAAGCAGATTATTGTTCTCGTTTCGTTCGCTAGCATTCGAAATATACGATAAATAAATTGGGCGATTAATGCCGTTTCATGTCGATGGGCTGGCGCAGCTTTTCATATACAGGATGACTCTAAAAATTGTACACTCAAAAAAAAAATTATTTAAATCCTTTGATAAACAATTTACCTTTCTATTTTCTGGAACTAACAGCTCTCTGTTAGTGCAGACGTTTTTTTGTAGAAAACAAATATTTGAAATTATTTTCAAAAAGACGGAAGAATATAACAGTCAAGAAACTGTTTTATCATGTATTTATTGCAGATAATATAAGAACAATAGAGGGATTAGTGAATATTAAATATCAATCTAAGCGTGGACGTCCGCTCTGAATGCATAAAAATAAAACGTATCTGAAGAATTCGAGAGAAAATACGAAGGAATCCACAATGCTTTACAAATAAAAGGATGCAAAGGGAAACGTGAGTCATAGAACTCTGCAAGTTATCATATACAAAAACCTGTGCTTTCCACGCTTATCACAGAAGAAAAGTTCAACGTTCGATTGCCGCACAAATAAAAAATACCAGAAATTATTGAACATGTCACGGTAGAAAAAAGTGTTGTAAGGAATAATATCCTCAGATGAGAAACTATTTTACATAAACAATGTTATAATGCCTATATTCTATAAGGTTCGAGGATATTACCTGCAAAATATGGAAGTGTTAAACGAACACAGAAAAAGAATTCGGTGGATTTTGGGTTGTAGAATAATTCGCCTCCGAAATTTATCAATAAGGAGTTAAAAATCATATCATAAGGGATAGAATATATATTTTAAAAAATTGATAAAAATAATGAATATTGTAAACAGCACATATTGTTGAAAATTTGCATCTCAAAAAGTTGCACCAACGCACCAAATCAATCAATCAACACAAGTTCGGCTTCATGTCAATTGATTAGATTTTTCTAAACAAAAGTACAGTTACTTTCTTTGTTGGGTCTAAATCTTTTAGTCTACTGCATTTGGCGGGCAATTCAAAGGCTATGGTAAATGCTAAAAGCATATAAATTTGGATAAATACTTCCATACTATATAAGGGGGAAAGATTATATTTTAAAATGTTTCAATCTGCAATTGAACAATGCCATTCGAGATCACTATTGCTCATTGATAATAAGGGTGGAAGATTCGAAAACATTTTTTTTTTCTTGATAAATTTTTATTTATGATATTCATCATTTTAGTATACTTAACCTTTCATATTTTAAGTCTATATAATAATATGATCCAATATTTATAACAGTATTATTGAATAGCCTTTCTGTAAATTCTACTTAGGACTTTTTTTTTTTTTAGATGGCCATGAATTTTCAACTAGAAAAAAAAATTCTCTAAATGATGAAAAGAATTCTATTTTATGTTATTTGACTCAATAAATGCACATCTAAAAAAATTGCGAAGATTAAATTTTTATACAGTCCCTCCCCCCCGTCTTATTAATAATATTAAGAAAAATATTTTTGATACATTAACATTGTAAAACAAAAAAAAAAAAAAAAAAAAAAAAAAAAAAAAAAAAAAACCTCATTCTCTTGTAACCAAAACTAGCAAACTTTATGAAGCTCTCAATTTCATTGTTTTAAATAATTCAACGGCATAAATGATTTGAGAAAATGGTATCTCTCGAGACGGCCAATGAACTGGTATAAAATCATCTGAACTAGTGAAATTTAAAGTTTTATAACTCAGTAGTCTTAGTCGCAGAAGAGTGGATTTTCTTTCGCTTAAAACACTATTGTGTCCAGAATATTTTACTAAATATGATTAACAGGATCGGGGCAACGCATAAAAATGTAATTTCATAATTCCTTCAGCAATACATATAACGTATTCCTGAACTTATTCAGACATAAAATATTGGGAAAGTAATGTATACTTAATAAAGTGATTATGCTGAATTTATCGAGATAGAGTACTTAGAAGTGAAATAAGGAAGTTACGAAAAATAATTCAAAAAATAAAAGAGATCAATTACGATAACCAGTTAGAAAAATGTATACTATACTTTAATAAAAACACAGGAAAAATTTCATGGAATGGACGGCTAAGTTGATGGAGATATGCGCGATTAAAATTATAAGCTTTCCGTGATTTGAAAAACGGTTCATTCTAAAATTGAAAAATGTGTTATCTGGTATTATCATACAGTTTTTCAGAATTAAGCAATGGCGAAGTGAAATTTAATCAACGAAGGGAAAAAAACAAAAAACAATAATGATGATAATAAAATCGGAAAAACATACCCGGGGATTGGGGAGGCTGATCTGCGGCAGTGTATCATCAATAGCTGCTTTACTGTCACGCCGCATATGAGAAGGAATGTACATAAAGCTCTATTTGATCGAATACAAATATTATTATGGACAATGTCCCTTTAGAACATACTTTGCTTATCAATACATTTCTTCCCTTTGCTAATCTATGCCTTTTCCTCTCACATTGAATAACGAGAATTTTGATAGATACATGAAAGTTGTGAGTTCGGATTTTCAAATGTCCCCCGCCCCCGGAGCGCATTTTTCAGTTTTTTCAATTATAAATTTTTTATATTATCCGCTGATTAAATTACACTTCGCCGCTGCTTAATTCGGAAAAACCCGTTTGATAGTATCAAAGAATATATTTTTCAATTTTAGGACGAAGCCTTTTTCAAGACACGGAAAGTTCATAATTTTAATCGTAAATATCTCAGCCAAGTTTACAAATGAAACTTTTTCCTGTGATTTTATGCGGCATCGGGTACATTTTTCTAATTGAATTTTTTTGACCGATCTCCGTTACCTTTTATAATTTCCTTATTTCACCGCTCTGGCCGTTGTAACTTGTCTTAATAAATTCAGCATAGTCACTTTACTATAAGACATGTTACTTGTGTCGTTAAGGAATCATGAGAAATAATTTCCATGGTTCTTAGAGCCTTAATATTCATTTGGCTTCTTTCCAAGTCCATCAAGAAGTAAAATTTTTCTTCAAAAAAAAAAAAAACTTAAAATGTTTGGATTCATCTGGAACAACACTCAATTAAAAACCAATAAAAAGAGATATTTCAACCATTATTGTTTTAAAACTGGAAAAATGTCCAATTATTGCCTTAAAAAATGTGATAAAAGTTAATAAAATTACAACAGTGGATACAAAAATTTTAATTTAACTGCATCTCTACTTTTACTACTTGTTCGGTAGTATATAACGTTTTCTTTGACAATTTTTAGAAATAATGCTAAGATCAAATAAAGTTAGAAAATCACTCAATGCAATGTAAAATATTGAAAAAAAAAAATTTCTACATTAAATTTTAAAATTCAGGCTTTCAGGTGCATAAAGTCGTTTAAGATTCTAATTTGTTGAAGGCGAAAGATTCATCTGGATAACACAGAAACTCATACGAATAAACACGTTTTTACTTTCTCATATACACAGTATAGAGAAAGTATAGTAATCATTTTTTTTAAAAAATCGACCTCGAGATTTTGAATTATTTCCATGTTTTAAGTGTGTGGCGAATTGTGATGTGCGGGAATAGAACCTGGGACATTGTGGTTCACAGCCCAGTAACATGACCATGATACAAAAGCAATTGCTCCGGTAGCGTAGTTATTAACAGGCTTATATGCTATTCACTACAGACTCTCCCTCCAGTGAATCGGAGGTGAGACGAACGATATGGCTGTTGAGTGGTGGTGTATTAGCTGTTGATTCTAATGTGCCTGTACCCATTTGAGTAGCGCCAAGCATTATGGCAAGCGTGTGTGGGTGAGTGGTTGCTGATGCTGCATCAAGTGAGTCTGACGACTTTGAGTTGCTGTGGGTAAATGGCGCCACAACAGCTGTACGAAGGTTGAAGGTTCATCGTCTGAGGTCACCAATGTGGAAGATTGGTATGAGCGAGAATAGTACCTGGGACCATGTGGTTCGCAGCCCAGTAACATGACCATGATATAAAAGCAATTGCTTGGGTAGCATAGTTGTTAACTGGCTTATATGCTATTCACTACAAATGTATCTTAGTTTGAAAAACACTTTTTTTTTTTTTTTTTTGTTTAATATGACAAAGATAACTCAAAAAGGATTTAAGCTGGACGGTTGAAATTTGAAATATGTTCTTTCCACAAAATTTGCTGATTTCTATTAAATTTTGAGTAAAATCTATTCAAAGGAGGTATGTCTGTCCAACTACTCTAATATTAGTTAAAAACATAATTGCAAAATGAAGAAACATAGATAGATAAAATTCATACACCAATTTAACATCCATAGTTTAAACACCTTTCAAATTTAGAACCAAATCCAAATATGGATTGATTATCTGTCGGTTTGCATTTTCAAAAAATAAGTGAACATAATAATTCAAAAACACAATGACTTTAATATATCAAATTGATATGGGAATTTTTAATTACAAGTTCAGTTTTGTGCCAAATTATTATTTCAATCGGTTAAGAAAAACGTGTCTAAAACATAAATTCGATTTTTGGATACTATTAGCGCATGTCAAGGATTAATTGCCAAATAACTCGCCAAGGATGACACGACAGAATTAGTAAAAATACTAAAGTCAAGCCAAAAGTTAACATTTTGTAACTATTGTATGCCAATGCTAAGCAAGACATTTTTTGGCATGGCAAGTTTATTCAATAGTATGCGAGAAAGTTTTGAGGAGACCACTCCGCTGATTTGTAATTGTAGATAATTCTCAAAATATTAGGGAACACATGTCTGTTACAGAATAATTCTTATTTTATACAGACAATTTACTTCATGGCATCATTAAAAGAAAGGAGGGGAAATCAAAAACGTTAACTACAAACTTTAAAAAGCAATGCAATCCTTCTTTTTATTAAAATACATACATACAGAGTTGAAAAATACAATACATATAAATATCATGTCAAGTTCATTCAAAAATTTACTTCAAATGTGGTTATCACTTTCACTGAGACAACATAAAAGTTTGCTGATTAAAGAGATCCATAGTCAAGCTGGCAAGGAATGCGGGAAAACTGTCATGTTGGTGTAAATATGTTTGCATTTTATCAGCTACTTGTTTTGAATACTCAGTTTCAACCAACTGGATCCCTTCAGAATTTATCTGAGGAAGAGAAAGTTTAAAGGTTAATACAGATTTTTATAAGCGTTATAGTATAGAACAATAATTGTTTGGCACATCACAAAATTAATTCAAGTTAATTTGATTAATAATTCATTACACAAGCGATATTTTTGGATGAAGTTCATAACTTCAATAAAATGGTTGATTAAAAAACAAAATTATATTTAAAAAGTTAAAAATTAGTTCAAAGCCTGATGCATTATTACCATCATTCACATTTCTGTTATTTCAACACTTTTTGTTAATCTCCTCAGATATCTTAGGTTACTTACTCACAATACATTAAAATCTCTATGTTAATGAAATCTAATGTTTTCTGTCATTTACACTTTTCAGATAAATCCAGCAAGGAAAGATTGAAGTAAAATAGTATCGTAAGAAACAGAGAAGCCTTAAGTGACAGTAGTATTCATGTATAGATAAAAAAAATACAGGAAATAAAAGAGAAATAATAACAGAAATATTAGAAAAATTAAGAAAGAATTTTAGAAACTATTTCCGATAATCTTTAAGCATTTAAAAGTCAGACAAAAGTCTACGGTATAAGATATAAAAAATAAAAATAAGTTTTGGATTGTTCTATTGAGAGAATACTTTTATTTATTATCTGGAATAAATGTTTCAATATTATAAATACAACATACTAGCTAATAAAATTTTCATGTTTCACAAATAGAAAGAATTTTTATTTTGTACCAGTACTTATATGCTGGTACAAAATACATAAATTATTCAGAAATTATAAATGATTGCCATGATTGTGATTAGGAAAAGAAAAACAGGCAAGCAAAATCAATGTAAATTACAATCTTTTCAAAATCTGTCAATCAAAATCCAAATTGAAATCAAAAGTACATCACTTACTTTGAATAGAAGATAGTCATCTCTGGAATCAGCATATACATGAGATAATTTATAAGTTTCAGCCATAGGAACATCAATTCGATATCCAAGTAATTGATATACAGCTTCTCGAAATTCAGTTGACTTTAGACGAGCATTTTCAAGAATAAATCTAGTTTTCCTTTCAGCAGCTGCCAACTGCTCTTTTAATGCTAATTATTAAAAACATGCCAGATATTAAAAATAAATATTTTTCAACATTTGAGTAAAAACAGCAAAATATTTTTATTTTATATTTTTATAAAATATTTATTAGCTCTATAAAAAAAAATCAACAATATTTTACAACTTTAATAGAAAAACTAAGTAGAAATACACATTAATTTCAGACTTAAAAAAATCCTCATAATAGCATACACGAACATATCAAAATAATATACACATCATTCATAAAAAGAAAAGAAAAAAAATGCCTTTTTTTTAGGGTTTTTTTTTTTCAAGCATGTAAAATTAATTAAAAATACATATACCATTAAATTGCATTATTCATTTAAAGCCCTTTCATCAAATGACAATATTTATGCTAAAGAAGAAATAAATAAAAAAATTTCATGTATCAGCTAATTTTTTATGACATAAATTAATTATTTAATAAAATAAGTGGTTGATATATGTATTAATTATATACAAGTAGTAAAAATTATATTGTTTTTTATTCATAACCACAGTAAACAATATTTTATATTTTACTTTTGAGCCTAGAACATTCAAACTTAAAATAATTATTTTATTTATAATTTAGATTACATATGTGAAGATAGATTGCCTGTTAAGTTTTATAATCATAAAATTGAATTATTAATTATAGTAAAGAGATGATAAACCTTAATCTAAGAATTCTATAAAATAAAACAGAAAATAAAAGTTTCTGTTAGTCTGTCACAAAAATTTGTTCTAAACAATGAAACAGTGGCATTATGCAATTCTGAAATCCCTTTCTACTTCTATGCTATTATCAATTTTCAAAATTAATTCAATTTAATATATTTAATTAAATAATAAACAACAGTGTGGTTCCCTAGCTTTTTGCCAACAGCTTTTTAAATAATTATTGTATGAAATTTATATACTATATTAAAGAATACACAATTAATCTTTTAATGATTTCAATTTAATAGCTGCACAATTTGTTCTGTAATTTTTATTAATTTTAAAGCAAATTTTGCAACAATTCTTTCAATTATTATTATTAAATTCAAACACATTTTATTGTTTCATCAAATCAAAAATTGACATGCTTTTCACAGTGTTAATGTTATGATTAAAAAAAGATTTCTGTTTTTGGATGTTAACTTCAAAGCAGAATTTTTACTACTGCTCTTATTTAACAGCATCCAATCCAATGTGATCATAGCATAAAATGCTTTGATGCTAACTTAATTACTAAATAATATTTGGTTTAATCTTCACAAATTGTTAAATGATCCAACCAGTGTGCAATTTCATTCGAAGTTATTGAAATTTTTTCCGACAGATTGCTAAGGACCTAAGGAGAAAAAGAAGTAAAACCAGGAGTATTCTTCCGATTAAGCACACAAAAACCAAAAAGAAGAGAATAGCATTTAGGTCATAGAAATACAAACAATAATATGAAGAAAATTCCGTTATCATCATAGAAATATTGAGAAAAGAAAAAATGAGATTATAAAGTTTGCCAAATCCGTGCCAGATGGCATAATGAATCTAACTAGCAGCTAGTCATAGGTCAGATTATATGAAAAAGAGTAAATGAAAATCCACAAAAGACACAAACTATTTTATTATTAAGTCTAAAATATTAAAAATACTTTGATTTAAAAGTATTTTTATTCTGAGCAATACTGGGATTATCAACTAGTATTACTTTCAAAATTAACTAACTAAACATTAAAATGAAACTTGGCTAATTCAATGCAGTTATGTTAGTTAATTAACTCAGCACAAGAAACTATTTAGTTATGTTGCAGAATTATCAACCTTTTTTGAAGTAACTAATTAAAACATAGAGCAAAATATTTCACATATTAATGATTTCCATCTATTAAACCATTAATTACGAAATTTTATTTATTATTGTATAAAATAATAGTGTGTTTTTTCCCTTTAATGACAATATAGATAAATATTTCATTACAAGTCCAACTTACATTCAAGAGTTGAATCAGCTCCTTCAGATTGCAACTTCTGCTGCACTTTCATAGTGACATCACTAGCTGCCAAACCTTCTTCTTCTAAAACTTTAACTCTTTTCTTTAATTGATCGTTTTCCTCCTGCAATTTGTTAAAACGCTCCAGATGTCTTTGATTTGCAATATCTAAAGGATTGAAGCGGAGATGCAAAACTTTTTCTCCACTTCCTGAGCTATTTTCTCTATCCTGTAAACATGCAGAGCATTAAATATTTTATTCATAACTATTCAAATTTCATCCATTTTTAGGCATTTTTTTAATTATTGCAATGTCCAAAACCTGCATAAATTCACTGTTACTGAGAGCCAAATGCTGCAAAATATTTTTTTCAGGCCATAGAATAAGCCTATATTTATATACATGTTAGTGACTGCCATACAAAGAAGAAAGCAATGATTTACACCTGCTGCTGTTGAATGAATTAAAAAATACTTATGCCTAATGAAAAATTTCGAAAATGCCCCTAATTAAAAACAGCATCTTTTTTTTAATATTTAATTTAGAATACATATCAATTATTCCTTTCAAACCCTAATGTTTTAATTAATAAAAATTATGTTTGATGAATATTATATAATTATACATATTATATAATTATATAAATAAAAAGATCCAATTAAAAAAGCTCTGAAATTTTGAGTAAAAGGAGGGTAAGAGCACTGCTTGCAAATATATTCCAAGAAGTCAGGTCATTATTCAATAATAATAACAAGAAATTATTAATTTATACAGATATTTTTTTCATTATAAGAAGTGATGGTGAATATAATCAAACAACTGTAATTAATAAATAAGAGTGGACAATATGTCAACACAGTATTAGTATCAAAAAACAAAAAAATAATTTAGAATTTAGAAATTCTTTTTATTATAATAGTAATTTATTTAAATATACAAAAATAAACATCCCCACATATTTAATATGGAGACTAAAAGTTCTTTCAAAATTGTTGTTTCATGTATTAAATATAAAACTGGCAACCAAAAACTAATATGAATTTTACAGAAAGGAAGAATCGGACATCTCATGTCTTTCATAATACATCTTATGCTATTGACAATATCAAATGTAAACAGCTGAATTTCATTTTTAAAGAACATAGCATAAAATTAAATATTTTGTTATTTCAATAAGGTTTATACTAATGATAAAGGGTTTTTTAAATAATAAAAACACATTTCAAAATCTTTTAGAACTGCAATCTTATATGATTTAAAACAGTAATAATTATTTATAATAAAAGCAAATGCATGTGTCTGCAACTTTGTAGATGATATATAAAAAAAATATGTGCACATGGGATGTTGACGTGTATCAAAGTTTTAATTAATCAAAAATTAAGCAAAATAGTTGTATTTTTCAGTGATAAACCTCAGAAATATGATCACATAAATGTTATATTCGAACCATTTTAAAATTCAAAACTTATCTTTTTATTGATGACAGTTTAATTTTATGGATGTTTTATTTTTTGCATTCATCATAACAATGATTATTATTATTGTAATGAAAATTGAACTGTTTTCAATGTTTTTCTACATATTAACATTTTTTTTCCACTGCTAATAGCTATGGAAGATGATTCCATCAATTATTTGCATAATTTAAATGAAAAAAAAAATGAAAAATAATAAATTATAGTGTTGCAAAATACCAATGTACCATTAGATAACAGATGACGTGTATCTAATTTTTTAATGGTATCTAATGCCATAAAACTGGACCTCATTAGGATAATTAATGCACACAATAAACAGAACAGGTGGAAAGCACTTAAAATTATATAACAATTCTTTGTCATAATTTGAAGCTTAAAAATATTTTGCCAACAAAACTCATAAACACCATTTTATATATAGGAAATTTAATTAAAATTAAATAAAACCAATATTCCCAGCAAAAAAAAAATAGTAATAAAATAAAATAAAATTAGTTAGTTTAAAAATAAAACAAAATTTGATAGTTATTCCTTTCAATCATAATTTTATGTTTTCCCATACATATTTCTACACTTTTTAATAATTAATAAGAATGAATAATTACTTACAGTTTCCTGTTTTGATAATTTGCTCTTTAGCTCTTCATTTTCTTTTTCAAGATTGCATATCTTGGATAAAAGTGAAGTATTCTCTTTTTGGAAATCGGATATCTTGGATATAAGTGTGGCATTTTCTTCTCTAAATACATAATATTTTTTATTAGAAAAATATTATCCAATTACATATTTTTCTAGAGGAAATTTTTAAAATTCTTTAATACAATTCACATAAAAGAATATTGGTAAAATTAATTAGCCAAATCAAAAATCACGATTATCAACAATCCTAAGCAATGTTTTTATATTTTGTCTCATCTAACTGCTTATCATTATAAAAAATAACATACATAAAAGAAGACAATAATAAAATATTAAAACATATTAACTACAAATTGCAAAAATCCACTTCTTCATCAAATTGCAGAAATGCAGTTTGTGTCGTTCTTTAAAACTTGTGTAAAATATTGCAAATAAAAAAATATTTTCACAATATTTAAATAAAATGAAATCCTAAAAGAATCATTTTTTCGTAACAAAGGCTTTAAAGACACGGTATTATTTCTTAAAATAACTTCATTAAAAAAACTCTATTAATATTTGAATTATTATATTTAATATTTAAATAATTTGTCACTTGAATATCAAGTAGCACTGTCTACAAAATTGTTTTTGAATTAAAATATTGTGAATATGTAAGTGTAATCATTATCATATAGGTACTAACCACCTAAAACGGCATCAATACTTGACTTATTTTACAATATTAAAAGAGAAATAAAAAACACTTTTTAGGAAATATTTGTATTACAAAAACTGCAAAAGTTATGATAAAAAGTTAACTTATTGAAAAGTCACATAGAAATTATCAGTAACCATAATCAGTTAAAGCTTAATAATTCAGTAAAAGCTAACAACAGAAATTTTAAAAATTAAATTTAACTCTTATCAGGATTTTTTTTTTAAATTCATAATAAATATAAATTACACATTAATAACAAACAAATACTAACAAAAAAATTATATCATCATACCAATAAAACTGGAGAATATTCATTACAATATAAGTATTTAAAAAAAATTTTAGAATTTATTTATATGGTCAAAAAATAATGCTGATATAAAATGTAATATATGGATGAAAATAAATAATTATAAAAGGATATTTGAAAATTTATCATTTAAAAAAACTGTTCCTCTCATGAAAAAAATAGAATTATTTTTCCAGGAAAAGTATTAAATATTATAATGAATAAGTTATGTAATCTTCCTAAAAATGTACTTATACATAAGTCAATTATAATAAAATTAAAAAAATAATAATTTAATTAAATGACAGGAAAAGATTGCCGCTATTTCACTTGTTGCTTTTAAAATACTTCTCAGACGAATATATATGATTTCAATTTTCCATATTTTTATCTGGTTTATAGCAAGATAATTTTACTAAACATGGAACTTACTTCAATTTATTTTCCTCGGGGGCAGATTCTTCTGATTTAAAACCAGCATAATTCTTCAATTTCTCATTAAGAGTATCAATTTCCATTTCACACTGAAAAAAAAAAATAATATGTCTTTAATCTAAGCATGAATCATGACTTATTGTTGATTTGAGAAAATGCATAAGTTATAAATAACATAATATCAATGTTGGCATAAATTATATAAACCTCCTATATGTAAGATAAAATTTATTAGAAATTTATAACATGAGGAAAAATATAGTAAATAAAGTGATCAACATAAAATAACATAAAATGAAATGTAATTTTTCAGTCTCTACCGGGCAAAAATTTCTATAATGCTAAGGAAAAAAGGCTTTATGACTTTCTATTTTCCAAACAAAATCCTATTTCTAGCTTTTAAACTTGTAGTAAATCACATAATTTTTATAAACATTTATAAAAAAACTTTTATGATAAACTTTTCATTCAGTGAGTGATAACTATAAAAAATACAATTAAATTAAAATCGTATTATGATGATAAACAAGAGCAACTTTGGGATGGATAATGGAACTTTAAAACATTAATGTCAAATTTAAAGCAACTATTTCGATAAATTTCATTAAAATTAATTTAAAAACAAAATTAAGTTAATTGCAATGTGAAGGCATGACATAAACCTGGAACAACAAAAGCTAAACATCATAAAAGGGACAAATTTTGCCAAACATAAAGAGAGAAAAGTAAAATAAATATGATTAATAAAATAAATAAATGGATACAAAAATGATAATATATTAAAAATATTGTAGGATAATTGGATAAAAGAAAACAAATCGATCTCAAGAATGATAACATTTGATTCCGAAAACACCGAAAGAGTTGGAAACTATGTAATATGTCATGCCTGCAGGTAAAATTAAATTCACATTTATTTATTAATTATTATTTACTTTTAGGAAGGGGGAATATTGAAAAACAGGTAAAATTTATTATATTAAATTTTTAAATGTCAATATTAAAAGGCTTTTAAAATATATTTAATATTAAAAAATTCAAATTCCTTGCAGTACTTCAAAAATAAAGCAAAAAAAGTCAAAATAATGAATTGGCACATCACAGATAAAAATTGTTCGGAAATAAAATTTCTCATTTCTTAAATATTTTTTTTTAAACTTTGGATTGTACTTCATTTACTAATGCAACGGACCTGAAATAAGATGCTGGGAATTAAACATTAAAATAAGGAGAGATGAACATAATATTTGATCAGACACAACTTCTCCAAACTTTCACATCAAACTAATGGAAGACCATTTGATCTTGATAAATTTAATACACATAAGATCCATTTGCCCAGCAGATTTTTTTCAAGGAATCATATCTCAAATTTGTTATACAAAACTGAAACCAGGATATCAAGAAACTATCAATCAAAACAGTAATCATTATGAAATAGAATTAAAAATAGATATTTCCTGAACCAAACTAATAAAATCTATTTAGAAAGTGCTTAGCTGCTATGACTAAAAATACAAATGAACTTAACCAAATTAAAAATAAATATTAAGTTTAAATGCAAAAAAGAATCCAAAAAGAAGGAAATGATGAATCCAGCCTGAAGACTTTTTCAAGTGTCACCCTCAGGCAGAGATTCAAACCAGAGATTTTTTTGTGTGAGGGTTTTGACTTTCGTCCAAAAACCAAGTCATTTTGATGATACCAAGACCATAATATCGAATTATTTTGAGACTAACAAGGACAAACATAACATTTTTAAATTATACAGTTTAAAGAGATATAAAAAATGCATCTGTGGACATCTTGGAGTATGTAATGTTTTATTTTTAATTAAATAATAATCTTATACAATAACTGTATTAAACAATATGAATACCTTCTCTAAAGCTTTCTTGTATTCTGCATTCATTTCTTCCAGATGACTTATCTGTGCTGCATTTAATGCAACACCAGAGATAGTCGCTTCACCTAGATATGAGTCAAGTAATTTTCTACAGTTGTCTTTTTCCTGCGAAAGAAAGTGTTGTAAAAAAATGTTTGAAAAATATTTCATTATTCCTAATATATTATTAGTGATAACATTAAATGTACAAAAATGAACAGCAGCAATTTTCATAATTGTGTTATTTCTGTGCTGAACATTTTTTTTTTATTTGTATATACAATTAATTCTCTTCAAAAACCAGCTGCTCATTGAACTTATTAATTATATTGATTCAGATAAACCAACAGATTTAAAATTTTCAAAACATTTGAATAAAGATATTTTTGTATTCTATATTAATAATTTGGAATTAAAGGAACTAGTGAAGTAATTAAGTTGCTGAGTAAAATAAATCGTTATTTCTGAAAGATGGTTGACAAAAATTGAAATTCTTAAAATATGATTTTTATAAAGCATATAAAATATTCAAAACTGTGAATCTTTACATACTTTTTAGATAAAATCAACTATTACCAAGATCAAAAACGAGATTCATATGGATTCACAATCAAATGGTAAAAAAAGATAATATTCAGTTATATTAATTCAAAATTTGAGGTTTGTCAATGGGTACCTTAAATCTAATGTTGACAGAAATGACAAAGAATACATTATCCAATGTCATTACACTCACATAATAATTTAAAATTATTGTTACATTATTGAAAGAATTTGAAATGCATTATAATTTTTTTAAATTGGCAAAAAAAAAATTTAATATTATTTAGAACAGTAAAAAAAACAATAATTTTAATAAATTGGGACAACATTAGAAAGTGCTTAAAAGCAATCAAACTTTGCATGGGGGGGTCAATTTTATGATTAGATACTAAATTATTTATTCTATTTATATGTTCCCCAACAAATAAAATATTTCATTTTATTTATTGGAGCTATTTGAATTTCTTGAAAGATCACTTTGGCAAATTAAGATTAAAATCCTTTAATTTCACAAAAACCTTTTAATATCTAGCTTTATTAGAGATTTTCTGGCATTTAATTAATCAGTAAATTTTTCATTAGTACAAAACAGTAGAAGTAAGCCTGAAAAACATAAAACTCAAGCTGTGCTATATATATATATATATATATATATATATATATATATATATATATATATATATCAGCTATGAATTAATCTATTTCAACACACTAATTCTTTCACTAATATTAAACATATAAATATGAAAAATCAACTAATTCATTAATTTCAATATGAAACACACATCTAGAAAAATAGCAAAGAACTTTAAAATTTAAAACATTTAAAAGCATAAAATTTAAATACCTTGCTTAAGAAAAGGATTTTTCTTTGGAAACGTTTTACAACCGATTCCATACGTGATGAGTTTAATTGTGCTTGTTCTAACTTGCAGTTAAGGGATTTAATTATTTCTTCTTTTTCATGGATTTGCTTCTCTAGAGTTTCACAGCTGCAAAAAATAAAATTAAATAAATACATAAGAGAACTTATGAATACATATTACTAATATGCAAATATTAAATAACATTTTACCATACATATTATTATTTTAAATACTAATTCATATTTTTGAAAATTTATCAAGAATAAAATGCTATTAATGATAACATTACTGCTTTAAGAGGTAATGTGCTGTTAATAACATAATGGTTCAAAATATAGAAATATAGCTATAAAAAACATTTCTTGACAAGTAGATAGTTTGCAAATATGTCTAATTTTATGCATTTTTATAACTTATTTATAGCAAAATTATGCACAGTGAGAACTGAAGTAGATAACCTATAAGAAATAAGATATGGCATGACCATATTCCAATACCAAGTGCTATAAAAAGTTGTATAATACAAATGAAATTAAAAATTTTCTTTTTAAATAAAACGTTTTATGCCACAAAATCTGCATTATTTACCACAAATTTAGTCATTATTAAATATAGTAAAGTGAAAATTATAAGCAAATAATATTGAATAGTCATTGAGAATTGAATCAATTCATTTAAAAAACAAGCAGTAATTTGACTGAATTAATAACAATTGTATAAAATATATATAAAAATATAAAAAATTAATGGAGATTTAAATCTCTAGATTCTAAATTTGTAGTATGATAATGATTTATCTATTCTTTTTATTATTTTTATAAATTTACACTTTTTTATAGCAGTAAAAATGTGCACACAAAAATCGTATTTAAAATTGTTAGGATGCATAGGTATATAAATGCAATAACTAAAATAATGAAAAGTTTAGTTGTAAAGTATACATAAACATAATTTAAAAAATTCATAAACATTAAAGAAATATTGTCAGAAAATAATTTGATATTGCAGAAAAACTATTTTTTAACCATCATTATTTTAAAATGTTACAAAAATGTTTTTGAGGAATAATAACAGGCATAACTCAGACTCAGAATTATAAAAAAAAAAAGCTCAACTTCATAAAATAATGAATAGGGCCAAATATAAACACCAAGTAAAAAGAGTATCATTAATTAAACAATAAAATGAATAACTTTTTAAAAAGTATTTGAGATATAATAAATATTGTACAATTATTACATAAAAGAAAAATAATGGAACTCATGAATAATAGAATTTGATTCTGAAAATGTAATAAGAAAAGTTGATTAATTTTTAAAAAATCAAAATCAAAAATTTTGATTAATTTTTTATTAAAAATATAATTAAAATTTTGAAAGAAAACCTTTTTTAGTGAGTTATTACCAAGGAAAGAACTAATTATTATTACCCAAGAAATAACTATTTGGCAAATCTGATACCTTCCAATTATCTGTAGTATAAAATCTGGTGTTCTTTTTTTTTTCCATCATTCATTGCCCAATTTACAAATAATTCACCAGCCTATAAATATTATCATGCATAAAAAAAATGATCAGCAACTTTTCATAATTCTTTCGCTTTTTCCTGAAATTCTATGATCAATCACTATTTCAGGCATGTCTTAAAATTTTGTTACACTTTGCAAATATCTATCCTGAGCAATAACTTATTTTTGTGTGTGTGCTGTATTTAATTTTAAATAGAATGCAAACTTTTATTCTCTCTTCTAATTAAAAAATTAATTGCATTTCAGATAATTAATATCATAATTTCAACTTAAAAGAATAAGGATAATAGGATTAAATATAAATAATGTCACCAAAATTTTCACAGAACTATTATTTATTAACAGAGTTATTTTTAAATTGACAACAAAAGGAAATATAATTCTCATAAAGATAAATTATCAAATAAAAAATGTAATGAACTTTCACAGCATGACTTAAATTTTAATTGAAAATAAGAAAAACCAAGTATATGAAGTTCAGGAAGCAAAACTATAATTAACATAATTTGAACATGAAAATTAAAGAAAAATTTCTTAAGGTACTAATTAGAAGATAATTATATATTTCAGATTAAAACATTAAATTATAATAATATATATTTTTTAATTTTGATAAACATATAGGGAAAATACTAACTGAGAAGTCAGGTGAGACAACTTATTGGTCAATACAGCTTCATTCTGCTGATACTGAGATAATTTTCTAGAAAAGGCAGATGGTGATCTGAAATGAATGAAAATGAATCATACGTTTAAAAGAAATAACAAAATATATTTTATTTATCTTTATGTAATGAATCATCTGCAACAAGAATTTTTTTATTCAGATATTCTAATAATGATTATATATTCATTTACAAAGAATTTAGTATGATAACAAGTTCAATGCCAGCAAAAGAAATTTTGTTTAATTCATACAAACAATATCAAATAATTTTAAGCAAAATCCACTGAGACACTGTTTTTAAACATTCATTGTAACAGCTTATGAAAGAACAAGGGAATTTAATAAAGTTCACTTGCTTTACTTATCTGGTTTTTTTATTCACTATAATTATACATAAAGAGAGAGAGTGAGAGATAAATAGATAATTTTAAAAATTTTATGGACATTATCAACTTTGCATTTATTTACATACAGAATTTCCAGATATATTTATATTTCTAAAAGATGAGAAGAAAAATCCTATATCAATCTTTGTGTTGATATGGAAACTCTTTTTATACAGAGTGTTCATTCTACTCAAAGTCAAATAATTAATTTCCAAAAATTAGAAATAAGGATATATTTGCAATTGAACAATGTTTTTAATTATTTGACACAATAAACATGCTCCCAAAATAAAATGACAAAGTCTAAATTTTTATATAATCCTCTGCTTCTATTAATCATAAATAGTAAAAATATTCTTTACGTATGAATATTTTTAACAAAAAAAAGTTCTGGGCTTCTGTAATAAAACAGACGAAATTATGCAGCATTAAATATCATTATTTTAAATGATTTTATAATATTTAAACAACCACCACAAATGACATTTCCTCAATGTGACCGTTGATTGGTCTAAAATAATTAACTTTAAAATTCATAATTCTATCTTTACAATTCTAGTTCTTTACAAAAGAGTAGAACAAGTCTTTGTAATTTTTTCAACAAATAAATTAATTGCTTTAAGCAACATAAAATAAAATTCCTTATAATATTTAAATATTATGTATACTATTATGACAAAAAAATTTTAACTCCTTATTTATAAGAAGTAATATAAATTACAAAAATTATAATCTGTAGTTGATGTTTCATTAATTCTTACTGCAATAGAAATTCTCAGAAAACTGCAAGTTGTTTAATAAAAAGAAATAAATCATGATAAATTCACCTATTACTCTTAACTTTTGTTCCATGAATCTTTTATCTAACTGCAAGATTTTTTTTTTTTTTTTTTGGTTTAACTAGATTTCTTATAGCACATATTTCCCCAACATAGAAATTTTCAAATATAAAAAAGAAATTAGCCTTAAAAAGAGATATAAAATGCAGAATGAAAAATAAAGACATGATAAAAAGTATGATGCTTCAATAAGTATGATAAGAATTGAATATTTCTTTGATAGTTTAATTCTTTTAAGTATTCTTTAAGCTCAAAAAGTTAATTTATTGCTTTTAATAAAAAATTTAAGAAAATGTTGAAATTAATATTTTTATATATTGAAATTTCTCAGCATATAGTTACTTGTTGTTTTTGTTTATTTAATCTCAAGAATCTTCAAATTAAAAGTAATTTATTAAGATATTTTTTTGTTTATATGTTCTTCTTTTACATTATCTTGTGTTCAGCAGTAGAATACTATTCCATCATAGAAACTATAGGAATTCAATGAACAATATGGGGCCTTTTGAGATGCACACTAAAACTTGATTTTAAAAAACATAATGAAAAGTTTAAAATCAATAAATACTTGTAAGGTGAAGATTTGTCGTCAAATAACTCTTCCCACTGGCTAATTCTTGCTTTCAGTTGCTCATTTTCAACTTGTAATTTGGCAACTGCAACACATTTTCTTTCTGCTTGCGACAATTTCTCCTGCAAGCTCCACATTTTTTCTTGATATAACATAACGTTACTCTCCCTTTAAAAAAAAAATATTCATAAAATTCAAATGAAAAAAATTTCAAAAAGATAAGTAGTTCCAATAAAAACACATAAAATTGATATATCTATCACACTTTTCTTAAATATCATTTCATGTTTTTCATTTATAAAAAACAGAAAAAAAAAAGACTAAAAAAATCATTTTAAAAAATTCTAATCACACTAAATTGAAAAACATCCTAAAACTTAAACTCGATAATCAATATCCATTCAGTTTGGAATTCCTTTGTTCCTATCAAATTACAGAAAAAGCACATAAAAATTTATAAGTCAAATCAATTAAGCACTATAGATATTTTTACAATATTGAAACTAACATTATAAATTAAATTATTCCCTACAATGCTTGTGTCTTTTCATTTAAAAAAAACCAATATGCTAATTCAAAAAGGCATCATAAAATTCAAACTAAGTGCAATAAACATGATACACACCATCAAAAATTTAAATATAAACTTTTATTCTAAATTTATATTAATTTTTAAAAGACTCAGAAAATAATTACTATCACATATTAAATGATCAAAAATGGTAAAGAATAATCTAAACCAGGATATTGTTATGGATCACCGGATTCGTCTGTAGTGGGTGTATGGTGTGAAAACACAATCAGCAGGCCTCAGTAGATAACAATGACAATCTTTATTTACATGAAGAACACGAGTACACAGACGTGGCAAATACAAAGACGATCATTATATACAGCCGAGACGAACACGCAGCAGTACACTACAACGCACAGTAGCCCACAAGTGGTATTTGACCACAGCACACAAATCTGTCGGATAAAATCCAGCAGGAGAAGGGATCCTCGGAGCTTCGCTCTACGATCTCTCCAAACGGCTGAAATTCTCACTGTCCCTTGCTTTAGCTGTACCCAACTGCCGATTCACTACTACACGACTGGATACTCCTCACCGGACTCGATGCTGCTTCCACAATAGACAACAGGACTCGATACACTTCTCAGTTCAGCACTAGCTTGAGCTCCACACAAACGCTGGCACTCCAGCCGTTGCTTAGCTATCCTTTCGAAGACTTGTTACTTGTCTACGACTCCGATTACGCTTCCGATCTGCCGTCCTTTTACAGTTCCCGAGAGGCGGGCGAGAATCTTCTAGGCCAGTCAGGCGTATCTCGGTTCCTAATGGACGGATCGTTAATATTCTCGATGTTTCCCAGCATTATCTATTTTGTCGCTGAAGTCGCCGCCAGGTTCTGGGATCACTGGCTCGGCACCCGAGTAGCATCCAATAAGATGATTGCAAATCGATCTTTCCGGTGATAGAACTAACCGTGTTGGGAAGCAACTTTACAGGCTTATACCAATATCTTTAATTGTTACAATAAAAAATATTATAATTAAGAAATTTTTCATATACATGCTTTTTTTTTCAGAATCTTCAAATAAATTTATATATATATATATATAAAAAGAATTAAGGGAGAAAAAAAGATTTCACATAAAAAAGCTGATTAAATTTTTTTAAAGTAATTATATCTCAATGAATTTCTATTTAATTATCATTAATAAACACTTTATCTTATTAATGTATTTTCCAGCATTGGGTCCACATCAACATATATATTAAAAACATAATAAATTATAATGGGTAAAAAATAAAATTAAATAAATAAGTTGGATAATGGTAAATAAAAATTTTACAAACCACCGGTGATATGATCAATATTGAAAAGAAAGGAGCCACAGCAACCAAGTGTAAGGGTGAAGACAAGAGTTTTTCTGATCAGAGTGTTCTGGGTTCAAAAAAAGACATAACAAATTCTATTAAAGATTCATTTTGTACATAGGACTGGGGCACATAACAGCTGACATTGTGGATCAAAACTTTTCACAGTAGTATGGAGTGGAATTTGAAAAGGGGATGACAGATCAAGTATGTTAGTCATCTCATCAAATTTACAAGATCCATCAAGAAAATGTTCTCATAAATAGGATATCACTCTCTATAACTAAACTACTAAGAGAGTTATACAATATAGAGTTTCATAAAATACAAACAGGAAAAACAATTTACTTGTATTTGGCAACCTCTTCTTTTAAAATACGATTTTCTTTTTGCAATTCATTAAGTGATTTCAGATCATTTTGCCGGCTAGCGATTATTAATGCTGCATCTTTATTAGCTTCAATTTTATTTTCCAGCTCCTATAAATAAAGTTTTAAAAATTCAAAATATAAATATAAAATATTCTCAGTTTTTAAAAAAATCGGCATTTGTGTCATTTATTAAAAGATGTGAAACATTAATAACTGGTTACTTTTATTTTAGCTTGAGCTTCTTTCAATTCTTCTTTATAAGAGTTACATAAAGCAACTGTCTCAGCCATTTCACTATTTTTTCTAGATGAAGAGGGAAATAATTTAATATGACAAAACACTAATACTATTTTTATCATAGTTTTAAAACCTATATAATTTATGGACACCTTTAGTCAAAGTGCTAGAAATCTAAAATATACAGAAAAATGCAATTCCTTATTGTTTTAAAAATCATCAAAAATTATAAATTTAATATAGAATGATTAAAGATAGCAATCAAAGTAAGATCATCAAAAATAAAGTTTTATAAGGTAATTATAAAACTATTTATTTTTGATGATAATAAAACTGTATGAACTATATTATTGATTATTAATATTGAGTTTAATCACATTTAATATTGATCCAATAAAGAATGGAAGGATTCTAATTTATTGCTTATGATAGTGTGAAGATTAAGGTGCCAAGTGTCATATACATATAAATATGTCATATACATATCAGTGTCATATACAAATTTGCATCAAACACATTTAAAAAGTAAATAAAAGACTTACCAGTGAATTCTAGACTTTTTAAATAATTTGCTTTGTTTTTCAAATTATTAAAAATTTCTTATTTTCTAGTATTTCTACATAAATTATTACAAAGTACATATCTAGGCAAGAAATATTTCATTAATGCTGAGATCATATTGTGTGCGTGAAAGAGGTAATTACATTAGTTTTATTCTGCAAAATGTATGAAAAAAAATGTATATTAAATTTGTTAATGTAAAAAATTAACTGCATAGTTTGGCTGTAAGAATGTTAACAGAAAAGTATCCAAAATTCATAAAAAAATATTTTTAAAAAATCAGTGCATTCATTAATCAATACAGATGAAAATAGGAAATTATTAAAAACATATTTACTTTTTAAGACTTTGGATGTATTCTTGTGATTTCTGTACCTCTTCAGTCAGCATACTAACTTTTAATTCAAGACTAATGAAATTAAAAAGTTAACATATTAATCTAAAATACATAATTATAAAAATCAAATATATATTGAATGACAATAAGAAAATTTCATATCCATCATGAAAGAAAAAAATGTATGCATTAGATTTAACTTTTTGAAAATCTTATATTGTAAATACCAATACAACTTCAAAAAAATGTTATCAAAGTTCCTCTCAGAAGCTACATGAATCAATAGATTTCATTTACTCTACATAATCTTTTCATTCTTAATATCAAGCAAATATCTCAAGATTCATAAAACAAAGATCAAGCTTTTTTCAAAACATAAAAGGTTAAAAACAATTTTTAAAATAGCATTCAGTCCCCTTCCTTCTTCACAAAATAACAAACAAAAAAAAAGAAAAGAAAGAAAAAGAGAGAGAGAGAGACTCCTTTATTTTGAAGACAATGACATCATCAATATGAAACTTAAGTACAAATAAATACAACAAAAAAATTATTAGTTTATATAAACAAAAAGTAACCTATTCATAAGACTAAATAAACATAAAAAAATTATTATAAAACACATAATTAAGAAATTCATTGTATAAAATATATATCTTAAAAATCTTTTGGAAACTGATATAAGCATTGGCTATACAATGACTAAAGATATCAAATACCAACTGCATAACTACCGATGAAACTTGAAAATATTACCTTATCCATCTTTGCTAGATTATATTAAATTATTAAAGCACGAATATATTTATTAATTATTATTGATATAATAGATAGAATCTTGAATAACAGTAAGTAGGATGTGAATGCACAGATTCAAAGCTTATAGTATATATAAGAGAAGAATTTTGAAATTTTTATAAAGAAAAGAACTAGTAAGTTATTTTATAATATCTCATTCAAAAATGCTAATCTTCCCTAATGATTACAAATTGCTACATTTAAAAAAATATATTTATCAATATAGTTTATCAGAATACATAGGTTCCAAATACACAATGAAGTGCCAAAGAAACTGGCACGTCAATCTAATATCATGTAGAGACTGCAGAGGTGTCACAACATGATATGGCATGGATTCAACTAATTTGTGAAGATATTCTGCAAACAGTTCACACCATGATTCCTTCCACAAAGCCATGGGAGTGCGAAGTGGTGGAGATCTCTTAGGACAGCACGTTGTAAAACAACCCAGATATGCTCAATAATATTCATGTAAGGGGAATTAGGTGCCCGAGAGAGGGAACGAAATTCAGAAGAGTGCTCCTCAAATCATTTGGTAGCTACTGTAGACCTGAGGGTTGTGCATTAGCGTGTTGGAATTATCCACATCAGAATACACATAAGAAATGAATGGATGCAGGTAGTCAGAAAGGATGTTAAGGTACAAATTACCTGTCATGTCCAAGTCTGGTCTGACGACATGACCGAGTATCAAAGGTCCCAATTCATGCCAACTGCACATCATAGAATCTTCACTAGCTTAAACAGTTCCTTGTAGGCATGAGGGATACATGGATTCAAGGGGTTTCCCCCACACACGTACACTGCCATCTGCCCGATACATTTGGAAACGTGGTACGTCAGACCAGACAACTTTTTCCAATCATTAAGAGTCTAATGACGGTGCAAACCCAGGCAAGGCACAGAGCTTTGTGCTTCTGAGTCACCAATAGTACAAGAGATGGTCTATGGCTGCGAAAGCCTATATTAATTAGGGTACATTGCACAGTGTGTAGGCTGACACTTGTTGATGGGTATGCATTCAAATCCGCAGCAATTTGAGGAAGTGTTGAATGTCTATCTCGTGTATCCTGTTCTGTCAAATTCTATTACTGGAAACCTAATATTCGCGGTACAACCTTGAAATGGTTGTGCATGAAATTCTGAATTTCATCGCTACTTCGGAAATACTGTGCCCCAAGTCTGGAACACCGACAATTAGACCCCATTGAAAATCACTTAAATCTCGATACCTTGCCATTGTAACAGGAAGAATCAATGAAAAAGTCTCCTCAGCACCTGCTGTCTTATATATGCACTGTTGACAGCATTACGTTACGCTGATTGGTTGAACACCTAGATTATTTGCATACGACCGGTTATACCAATTTTTCTGGCTCTTCAGTTATATACATTTATGAATATAGTTCATTAGAACATATCTAAATAAAAAGAGACAATATCTCTTAATAAAGGCTACAACTCTTTCAATTGAATATGCAATAAATAGTTAGTCTTGCAAGAGCTAGTTTCTAAATGATAGTCATAGCAAATGGTTCAAATACATCAATATCTGATAATATAAAATATTATTTTATTTTATTTCATAACAGATAAAACATTAAACAGTAAAAATTAAAACTTAAAAAAAAAAATTAAAGCCATAATAGACAATAAAATAGAGTAAAAAGAAAAAAATATCCTTAAAACTCCCACAGATTAATAAACGTAATAAAGCAAAAAAAAAAGATATTTGATTTACAAAAACATCAATATGTAACTATTTAATAAATTGAACCGATTTAAAATTATTACTAAATGGTACAAATATACAGAATGAAAAGAAAAAAAATCTAATATATATATATATATATATATAAATGGAGAGAGAGAGGGAGAAAGACAAAAATGACAAAATGGAGAATTTATTTCTTGATTCCACAGACATACATTCATCAGTTCAGTAAGCCCTCAAAAGAAATATGATAGTATGCAATGGGTACTGAAATAGGATTATCATTCCCTGTGTTTTCTCTGTATGTATAAGCAATATAAAACGAAACACACAAACAGCACTCGTGCTAGTTATAATATAATAGTACTCCTCTAATTTTTATCAATGGAAAAAAGAAAGAGAAAGTAAGCATCAATTTAACATTACCTGAAATAATATATTAAATAAATCTTTATAATTACATAAAGGGAAAAAAAAAAACAATTTCTCTTTATGTATTGCCTAAAATTATGCAAGGACAAAACTCACGCAGGTATTGATCACTTACTTCATGCTCTCTATTTTAAAAATTGCAGATTGGGATGAAATAAAACATAAAAGAAGAATCTTACTACCATGATAAAACCATTTCATGATAACAAAAAGAAGTGCACAGATTTTTTTTTTTTCCCCTAATAAAAAAAAATAATTTTATTAAGTCAAAAAGCACCAATTTCTGCAGAATTTTCAATAAACAGTTTCATTTTTTTTTTTTTTTGCAACAACTTAATTTGAAAAGCTGTTTTGAGTTTGTTGGAATCTTTTTTTCTTTCACTTTCCCAAATAGCAATTTGCATTTGGTTTTTCTAAAGTATCTCTTATATATCTCACATGCACTAACTTGTGAGATATAAAATATCTCCCATGCACTTATCTTACACCCTGAAGCAAATCTCTTGAGATTGGAATATATAAGACACCTCCATCATACACAGTTCTTAGACAAATTAAAGAATCTTTTTTCAGATTTTCAATAAGTATATTGATGCTAAATTCATCCATAGATGCACTGTCCTGTGACAATACAAAGATTATTTTTAAGACTTTCCGAAAATCTGAAAATTCTTTGGGACTCAAAATATTAGAATAAAAATCATCTGAATGAATTTCTTCATTAACTTAATCAAGCATCATCATCCAGGAAAATTTCAAATTGGATCTTCGTATATTTCAAACATGCAATGAAAATTTGTGCTTTGGAATAAAGTTGAAGCAAATCAACCATTTGCCTTTCACAAAATACTGCATTGTTTCTCGAAAAGTATTAAGTTAAACAAGAAGCAGCTTTTAAAAAAGCAATATTTTGGGGCATGCATTCAATTTCTCCTTTTTTTTTTTTTTTTTTTGTCGTATTCTTTCCAAATATAAAATACTCTGCTGAAAAGATTTTTTTTTTTTTAGTTTTTAGTTTTAGTAACTTTACTAGCATTCAAGCAGACTGTAGTCACTAGTCCAATATCTTTTTTTTTTTCCCCTTTATCTAGGAAATAGATCTATGCAAGGGAAAACAGAAATAAATAGCAAAAAGATAAGCTTCCCTAGTTTAACAGCCACAAATGGTGTAATTTTATTTTTAGTGCTATGGCAACAAGTTATTAATCTTGCAATAGTTGACTAGATTTGCAATTTTAAGATGAAATAAAACTAAGAAATTTAAAATTCTCTGCACTTTTCTGGTTTTTAAGGAAAATTTTTAAATTTCCTGATTTCTAGAGGTTTTTTAAATTCTCTGTATTTTTCTGATGCCATGCAAACTGTATGCTCTTTTATATTAAAAAAAATTACTAAACAGAATACTGATTTTTAATATAGCAAAATGTGGGGAAACATTGGTAAAACTAATTTGTTTAAATATAATTATGACATGGCTTTTCATTTTGACTCTTAAGTTCACAATAACCAATAAAAACTAAGCTAGACAATATATGGAAAAATAAATTGTGAATAATTATACCAATTAAAAAATTCAAGGCACAATGAAGAATATAATCTTAATGTACTTAAAAGTAATAGAAGGTTTTTATGTGTGCATGTGTGTGTAAAATTTTGTTTTATACAGCTGTAATTGACAGGCTGTGCAATAAATGTATTTAAAATAACAACAATATTTAATTACATAGCCTTAAGTTGCTTAATAAAATATATAATATGTTACACAATATATGATTAATCATTCCCAAGACCATTATTAGCCTTCTATGTACAGTTATTTTTAATTGTCACAGTAAGAGTGATGTCTGACATTAAAAATAAAAAACTCAGATAATAAAGAAACAACAAACTATAACAAGTTTTAAGAAATTAAATTTTAGTTATGTTTCATAAATAAATAATAGTTGACAAAAATAGTTTAATGAATATTCTTCGTGAAATTTGATATATAATTTAAATATGCATGAGAAAAGAAATTTTATAAAAATTTAAAAACATCTGTAGAAAAATTTAAACTTTTATTAATCAAATTCTACACATATTTTAGAGAAAAAAAATATGAAATTTAAATTTTTTTTCCAATAAAAAATGCTTATATATGAATAATTTTAATAACACTGGATAGCAAAATTATTATATCAAACTTTGTATGAACATCAGTTTCTAATTGCATTAACTAAATTTTTAAAAGTACATTATTTAAAGTAATAAATATAAAATTAAACAATTCATAATCTACAAACCTTCCAATCTCCATATGCAATTTACGAATAGCTTCAGTTTTTTCACTTTTTACCTACATAAAAATTAAAATTACATGCATGTTAATTACACACTTTTTCTTTCAAATCATATTTCTGATATTTAAAAGAATTTTAAAATGTAAGCATGTTTTAATGAAATAAAAAAAAATGTTTCATAATATTTTTCGAAATATATAATAAATTTAAATGAAGTCCCTATTCATTTATACGAAATAAAATAATAAATTAAATAATAAATGGTAATTTATCACTTAAGATTTTAGAATGCAAAGAAAATAATTTCGAAATTAAGTCATACTGAGAATATATTTTATATATACTGAGAATGTATATGCATACTTACTTTCCCACACATGCAAAATAAACTATAATGAACAAAAAGTGAAAACTCAACAAACTCATTTCTCATGCATTCTACACTATTAATCAAATCATTAATATTTCTCAATTATGCTTTACTAAATGTTCCATTTTGTCTGAATTTTTTAACATTTGTTTATAATGCATCAAATATTTATTAAGAATTAAAATTTGTTTTCCTTAGCTTTAATTATCAATTTATAATTTGCATTATTTTCCTACAAACAACTATGTTTGTAGTCTTGAATTTATTATTATTCATAAAAAAAGAGAGAGAGAGATGCCAGTTCAAAAATGTTCCATGTTTTTTAGTAAATACATAGATTGGCTGTATAAAACTTAAATGATACTATAAATAGTTATTATAAAGAGCATATTAAAATCCATATTTAAGAAATTTCAAAGACCTTATTAATTATAAGAAATACTTACATCAGCAATTTCAACTTTTAAATTACTATTTTCTTGCTGCAAAGCTATAAATCTTAGTTCTTGCTGATCAAGTTCAGCTTTCTTTTGCCGTTCAATTTCACTGATTTGACTTTTAGCACTCGCAATCTGCTTCTTAGCCCATTTTAATTTTGTTTGCAGTTCTTCAATTTTTTGTGAATCAAGCTAAAATATATAGGGGAAAAAACATAAGCCTATAACAAAACTATTTTAATAAATAATTGAATCTAAACCAATAAAATGCTATCTAGTTAATATTAAAATTATAATAAAAGTAATATTAAAAATAAATATTATCAGATAATGGATGACTTGCTAATGATTAATATACACTAAAAGTGACTTACATAAAAAATATATTCCAAAAAATTTCAAGTTTGATAATTAATACATCTCGGAATAAAAGTAAGCAAAAGAAATATATGTGCGAAATTTCTAAAATTTCATCTTAATGGCACTAGTTACAATGATTCCAGGAGAGATTTCAAAGAGTTACCAAAAAATAACAATAAACTCACTAAATAATAAAGGAGAAAGGAAATAAAAATGACATGGAAAGTGAGAAGAGTAAACTTTTATGCATCCATTTTATACTAACTAATACATATATACATCTCCAAGTATCTAGTTCATGACCATCTGACATAGTTTATCATAAGTAAATGAAGACAGCATTGGCAACATTGTCAAGGCATTAGAAGTGAATGTCTGCTATGATCCTCCGGCATGTCGTCTGCAAAGTTGTGAAAGGAAAACAGTTCTGCACATTGTTTCGCCAGTGTGTAATGGACCTCATTTGCTAGTGCTGTTCCTGATTATAACTGCACAGTATTCGTAAATTGTTCTTGGGGTATGCTTAATATTTTTTAAGTGTACCACAGTGAATTTATATTAAAATGTGAACAGTTTATATTCTTTAACTCAATTTTTCTCTAATAAATTCTCGAAATGTGCAGTGCAGTATATAAACATATATGAACTACCAGTACAGAGCTTTCTATTTTAACTAAACGCATTACCAGCAACTGCTTCTATGATTCACCAGAGGGCAGCCACATTCACTTTCTACATGGCTTGAGATAAATGGAAGGCTTAGTACCCAATAAGAAGTGAGAAATTACGCATTATAACATTGAGTTATTGCATAAAACTTTGCCTTCTGGTATTGGTGGGCCAAGAAATGAGTTCATAGAACTCCAGCCTATCTGGCTTTTTTGTTATCCGGCCTATCCTATCGCCACATTAGGCTTGATATTAAGGAGTGTACTATATATATATTCAGCAATTTTCAAGGTGAAAATACAAATTGTAGAAACTTCAGCTGACTTGATACTTATTCAACAGAATGCCAATACACATATGTACATAAATACTATTTTTTGAAAATATATACAATATTTTTAGTCTAAACAACATTTTATATAATGTATTATTAGGCAAAAAAATCATTTTAAAAACAGCGGCTTCATTAAAATGATTTTCAGTGCATTATCAATTTTTAAATCCCAGGCCTCAAAAAATTACAAACTGCACCAAATATTTTTCAAATTATCAATAATTTTTTTTAAAAAATGATAAAAAATTTTATTAAATATTGCAAATTGGCAACTTAAAAGCATATAAACAAAATGATTATATATATATATATATATATATATATATATATATATTTGTTCAATAAGAATGGGATGGAAACACTAAAAATAAAATATTTTCTATGCATGAGAACATAGATTTTAATTTTTAAAAAATATTCCATTAATTAGTAGGAAACCTTCATTCAAACCTTAATGTTTTGTAATATTTGTGATCAAAGTTTGAAGAAAATTCAGCATTCAAACTATTCTTGAATTCTTTTTTTTTTTTTTTTTTTTTTTTTTTCCATGTAGAATTTTTTAGATAATCCAGAAGTGTTATTATCATTTATAAACAAGCCAATATATATAAGGTAAGGAATTATAGTTTTTTTTATGTATTGTCTTGGATACCAGAATTAATAAACTGAATTTCCATAAATCTATAATAAATGATTATAAGTTAATGAACATTCTTTTTAAATAAACAATGTTTGTAAAAAGATTACCTATTATAAGCATGTCAGATAAGGATAAAAGTTCATATTTAATAAAATCACACATAAAACATCAAAAACGTATCAATGAAATAAAAGAAAGCAAAACAAAGCAGTTATAAATATATATACAAGGCTACAATAATGTTTCACCCAACACACATATTATATATTTATACAAATGTCATCTATTAAATAATCAGACTCATGAAATAGGTTATAATATATAAGAACATATTTTTTTAAGAGAAATTTTATATTTAAAACATGTATTGTTTAAATTTATAAATATTTGGAATACATACAAATACAATAATTTTAAAATAATACCTCATTTTGTTGTCTACATTTTTCTAATTTATTTTCCAAACTCATACGTAATTTTTTATTTGCTGGCTCCATGACACTAATCAATGATTCACGCTCTTTCACTTTGGCTTTAGAAGTTTGTAATTCAGCTTCAGTATTCATTAATTTTCTTTTCAATGATTCTAAAGTAAAATATTAAATTATATTAATCTCCAGAAAAATTTGATTGCAGAAAGAAAATAAAAATCATACAAAGAACATAAGTAGCACAAAATTGTTACTTTCTACATAAATATTAAATACAACAAAATTCCTAAAAATATGAAGCAAATTGATAAATAATCAAGGCTTTTTCAAATAGTTTTCATTTAGTCTAGACATATAGGGTTGAGATCTGTACAAAAAAAAAGAAGGCAACAGAATATCAAAGTATATAAAAGACGTTATGACCAATTTAGGCTTTAAACAACTAAATTGCTCACAAAAGATGTTTATTATTAAAAGAAAAATATAAAGGAAGTTCTTAATTTTTTGAATTTCCAGTTATCACATAAGAATCAGATTTGTAAATAAAAGTAAATATGTAAATATATATATATATATATATATATACATATATACAGCATCTGCATATTTAGATTTTTAAAGCAATGATTACTTGAAAATGTTTGTCATGAATGTATTTTTTATATAATTCATTAAAATTAAACAAATGAATTGACTGAATATAAATTTCCATAGTGAATATATCAAACAATGTACTTTAAATCAAATTTTTATTAAAATAGTAACTTATTTATATCAAAGTAACATTTTTTAAACTAATTTATTTACAAAAAGTATAATTACGAAGAAATGAAATTATAACCTAAAAGCACTGAAACATAGTGAATTAAAATTTTTGATAAACAAAAAATATTAATAATACTATTTCAATATTTAAATTTCAATTAAGTTCTTTTCTTCTTCTTATGTATATGAATTTAAGAACTAGAACATAAAAAAATTTGTCTGAAAAGCTTTTCTTGATGATACTTTTCTGATAATGGTGGTTCCAAGTATGCCAAGCTTGTAACTGGATGCTATGAAAATCTACTAACATTTATTGTTAAAGTTTTAAAATTCTACAGGGTTTAAACAGTGATATGCACACAGGAATGTTTTTAATGGCTAAATATAGCATATTGTCTTGAAAACTAAAGGTTATTTAAATTCTCATGGAAAAGGTACTTTTTTTCCTAATTTAGGGAATTTAAGGGAATAGATTAGGACAAAATTTTACTCTTGTTTTTTTAAAAATAACAATAAAAGTGACTTACATTTTAGCAAAGAAATTTTCACAAAATTTAAAGAGCAGTGAAACAAAATAATTCATATTTTAGTTGCAGTAAAACTCGCATTAAGTATCAAGAGCTTTCAATCATTAGAGTCCAAACAAATTTCAGCTTTTACATTCTAACCTAGATTTTTGTATTTGTACAAAAGAATTAAGCACTAAATAATATGAACCAATTCAACGCTAAATACTTCAAATTTCTAACAGTCTCATTATATTATGATT
The DNA here is from genome assembly GCF_947563725.1 of Argiope bruennichi. Classification (NCBI taxonomy): domain Eukaryota; kingdom Metazoa; phylum Arthropoda; class Arachnida; order Araneae; family Araneidae; genus Argiope; species Argiope bruennichi. Next base: position 100,152,146 of record NC_079156.1, on the reverse strand, counting down.
TTACTACATATATCTTATTAACACTACATATATATATATATTTATTATCACTATATATATATATATATTTATTATCACTACATATATATATATATTTAACTTAATCCTTTGAAGCGTACAAACATAAATTTTCTGAATTTTTAAAAAATTATGCAATTACTTTACATGCTTAAGGTCTAAGGGGAGAGAAAATACCTTTAAAAATTTTTATACAATACTGCACCACAATGGGGGTGGGATGATTTCATTGGAGTACCACTGCACACCTATGGCATATTCTTCTTATAAATAATTAATATTTTTTAATTTGTTTTATAACATAATTATTCATTATTTATTTAAGTAAATAATTAAACATACAATATTATCAATTAAAACTACTTATACAATCTTAAAACATGAAAAAAAAATTATAAAAGAAAAATAAACAATTTTAATAACAAGTAATCCTCAAATAAAGCTAACAATGGCAAGTTCTTTATGTGGCATTTAGACTTTAAATACAATCAATACTATATTCAAGTTATGAAGAAACATATTTAAATTAACCATTTAAAAATTAAGAAAAATTATACTATATTAGAAAATATATTTAACATCCCCATAATATGGTTGCTAGCTAATACAAGAAGAGCACAATTAAAAGTGAAAATTTCAACTATCCTATTTGTATAAACCTTACACAAATGTAAATAAATTCCTCCCCCACAAAACACATGGCCTCCATAAATTATCAGTCACTTGACCAAGAGAGTCAGGGGAAGGAAAACAGATCTGTTTCGCTAACGTTTTTTAAGTGGTAGAGAATCTCATGCTTTAGGTGGTAGGACTCATGTGTATGTTGTAGACAGCTTTCATACAACAAATTTATGCATGCATTGTTATTTTTAGCTTACTGGAGAAAAAAAATTTGAAAGTATTGAGAAAAACATTAAAAATGACACTTTTTTTTTTTTTTTCATAAGAAGGTTATTAACTTGTGTGCTGACATCTACAGGCAATTATTAAGACTAGAAGATTATTTTAGAGTTGTTGGTTTTGATCAGAAACCAACACGCATTTAGATATAATTTTCAGAAAGTGGTGGTTTCTCTATAATACCAGTGTGCGTCAAAGGGTTAAATGTTTAATATTTACTTTAATAAATAACAACATAATTAATACAACAATACAAACATATACCATGCAAATTAAAATGCAGAGGCTAGAAGTAAACTATTTCAGTTTCTTTTAGATGTAGTTTCAGCAAATTTAATGAATTTCTGATCATAAAATTCGCACAAAGAAAAAAGATTGTCTAATAATTTAAGCAGTATAGGCATTCAACATAACATAAATATATGAATATCATATGAGAAAATATAGAATTAAAATTTTTAAATGGTAGATATCAAAGAACATTTTTTAATTATAATGCAAAAAAAATTTGCAGGAAATATAATTCCTTTTATATACAGTACAAATAATTTTATGAATACACATTTTGTATTTATAAATACATAAAAACATGCAGTTCATTTCTTAATTTAAAAAAAAAAATACTTTTATCCAAATGGTTAAAAATAGTGAATCAGTATCATTAAGTTTGGGGCAATTTCCAAATAACTGAAGGAAAAATAAAGCCACATATATTTCTCATTAAATAAAAATATCAAAGTAATTTACAGAGTACTTTTTGAGTAAAAATTTTTAAAAACAGTTTTATTACCTGGACTTTGAAATGATCGAAGCATACTTGAATTTGCAATTTGAGTATCATCAAGACCACTAAAATTTAGCCTTGCAGCAATATTTGGAGCATTTATGTGGCTACCTCCAGCACCAGTGTGACTCAATCCTGAAATATAATCATTAAAATTGTTTTCTGCAGCTCTCATGGGAGTTACGGATCTCCAAATAGAATTTTTAACATCTTTTAACATGCGAATGACTTCTGTATTATCTCCCGGAGTAGCCATAAAATATTTTAAAAAAGAAAACTGGTTTTTATAAAATTAACAAATTCCTGTATTATAAATAAGTTTCCAAATACATTCAAATAAGTTTGTATTTGTCGCAAAATTAACTGTACATATTATTTACAAACAAACCAAACCAGGCGCGTTAGTTGCCATATCATATAAAAGTTGAAGTTATTAATTTTACCAGCTGAAGAAAACCAAACTTAATTTCGAAATTGAAAAACAAGTTTAATAATCGCATTAATAATTAGTGAGTATATATATTGATTCAAAGGAAAATCAAAAGTTTTGAATATGAAAAAGCAAATCATTTGAGAAACTAAATTGAGAATCGAATCTCATTTCCTAACATATATGGCAACAATTAAACTCGACGACTTTTGCACTGGAGTTGATGAAAATATTTTATCTATTATTTTTTCCTTATGTCATTTTGATAAGGCGGTGTTGAATTAATTTGTATATTTTTTTTTCATTGAAACTTTTATTTGTGTAACGAACAAAATGCTCTCTAAACAATTGTGCTCAACTTTAAAATTTACGAAGAACTATGGTATGTTGATTTGTTTACCAACTTAATATATCAGCTGTTCAAAGCATTTTCCTTGTGTAACTAACTGTACGTAAATTAAACTTAAATTCAGTTTTGCAAAAGTAGTTAAATATTTTGAAATAAAAAAATATTAATTATTAAAAATATTAATTATTATTAATTAATTATTTTTGTAATTTAAAAGAAAATTATTTCTTAAAATTCAATGCAGAGGATTTACATTTAAAATTTATTTCTGTTCTTGGCTCAACTAAATTAAGTAAATTTTACCAATGCAAAATATTTTTCAGCATTTTATAGCATCCAATTATTTATTGCTTAGTAAGAATCCGTTAATGTGTTTAATTTTATTTTGTATCTGAAATTGTCTTCAAATTTTATTTTCATAGGTTTACGAACCATCTGCAGCAGTAATATTTCTCAAAAGGAAACCAGTTCTCTCAAAAGTATGTATATTTTTTAATGGTTTACTTTTTGTTTGAAATTTTTAATATCTGATTTTTTTTATCTTCAAAAATTTGCGAGAGAAAGAGAATAATGCATGTTTATATCTTTAACAAATGCTTCACACTCTTATTTTGTGTCCAAACAACATAGCACTTTATTCATTTCTTTTTTTTTAAATATTTAAGTGTCCTTAGATTTTAATTTTACTTCAGATTTATAGTATTTCACTTCAAATTAAATGTACTTTCAATATTTATCACAATAGCTTTTCTTATCTTTTATAAGTATTTTTTTATTGATTTTTCTTTTTTGCTGGGAAGAAATAAATTATATATTTTTACTATGTATAAGAATTTTTGTGAATGGGGTTTTTCTTATATGAGAAACGATGCAAATGCGTTATCATACATCCATGATATAGCAATGTCTGTTGTTTTTTTACTTTTCCTTATCAGTGCAAAAACAAATCTATATTTAGGTTACAGCATTTTAAAAAAGACGAGTTGTATTTGCAAAATGATAAGATTGAAATATTTTACACTTAAATATATTATAACATTTCAATATAGTGAAATATTATAAAAATTTTATAAAATATGCTTATACAAAATAATATTACTACAAAAGAACCATATGAGATAAAACTAATGTAAGGTTGATTTCTGTATAATATGTTATGGATCACTTTAAATTGAGGTTTTTGAAACTGTAGATTATAATCTTGCTTAAGTTTATGTAAATTATACTCTTAAAATCTCCTATTCCTCATTCCCTTTCAGAATCTTGTAACATTTGTAGTTGAAAATATTTAAGAAAAATATTACTTTTAAATTTGATTTTATATATATATATATATATATATATATATATATATATATACACACACACAAAATACTGAAACCAGTTTACTTGGAAATACAAGTGATTTTTATTATTATTATTGTTATTTCTGTTTGTCAAAAGTTGCTACTTAAAACTTCTTATAGAGGAATTAAACTAAAATCTGAAAAAGTATATGCTTTTAGAAGTTGAGGAGATTAAAGGGGGTGCTTGAGATTTACTGTGCCTAAGCATCCTTATCAAGTCTTAATATGACTCTGCTTAATTCCCTTGCACACTTGATTGCTATTCAATATGTCTAATAAAAAGAACATTAAAATTTTTTTAATTTCCAAATTTGTTTTGAAAAATGGCATAAGTTTATTATTATAAAATTTAATTATGTTTTTATCTACAATTACTGTTTATTAAAACTGTACTGTTTATTAAAACTGTTGTATATAATGAACAAATCATTATTTATCTATTTTATTTTAAAATTTGGCGTTTTCTCTTTCTGCATTTTTATTAGAAATTTTACTTGATTCAAATTTTGGGATAAATTGAATTTTTATGGCAGCTTTGAATTAGTCAAATTCTGTTCTTTTCATTATTATTATTTGCATTATTTGCTTCAAAAACATTATTTGTTTTAATAGGTCTATAAATATATACAGTTATTAACTACCATTGGATGATCATCATAAACTAAATTAATTAAAGAAAAAAATTCCAAATATTTGAATGAGAAATAAGAATTTGCTTCCTTTTGAATGCTATAAACATAATAACGATGAATGAAAATTCAAGTTGAGAGGAATTTAAAAATAGGTTTTTTTAACATGGTCATTTTTATAGCAAATTTATTTGATGGTCTGAAATATTAAGATTTAACTCTTTTCTGCAGAATTATTTAAATAATAATAAGCATTTTGATTTACATATGAAGTATATTAATTTTTACAAATTGTGCCTTTGATATACATTATTTATTTATCTTTCTAATGTACTTTTTAATGGAATTCTGAATGGGTGTAATTAATAGAATGATTTCTTTGTAGTAGAATCTTTACTAGTTTCTCATTCTGGTAGATCTTTGAAATTATGCACATGTCGTATTATATAAGACTATATACAATTTTAGTTTTTTTAGGATTTAAATATATTTGACGTAACTTTTATTTTTTTGTTAGTGGTAACATTTCATATTGTACTTGAAAAAAGATTTTTCTTTACGATTCAATGATAAAAAATTAAAAAACAATTAAAATTTAAAAATTCTACGTCTTTAGTTACTAAAAAACAGGTTTTTTAAAAAAATGTTTTTATTTATTTTATACTCCAGGTTGTAATTGCCTTAGAACTACGTGATATTGTTTCCAATCCCATATTTCCTAAGGTCACCCCTGTATCTTCTATCACCTGCTCACAAACCTGTATAATTTTCATTCCAGTAACTCAATGTGATAATGTGTTGAAAAAATCTACTAACCTTATAAATTGATTTTTCTTTCCTATTGTGTTACTGTTTCAATGAATAAATGTAATACCAATGAAAAAATATGAAAATGGGTTACACGATAGGCAGTCCAAAATACGGATAGATTTTGAACTTTATTTTGCAAGGTTGAAATGTGCTATCCTATTTCACCATCATAAATTTATTTTTCAAAGATATCTTGAAGTTTTATCCATTTTAATTTGAAGATTAAGATATCAACATTTGATGCGTTGCAGTTTCTTGCCAGACGATATTAAGCTTCATTTTAAAATGATAATAATATATTAGGTATTTTAATTTTGATTATATGTGAATCGCACTGGTATAATTAACAAGAAAGATGATTGCTGTTATATCTAATATTAGCAGCATCAGAATAAAAGCTTAATTTTTGTTGTAATATTTTATTTAAATGTAAGGATGTAATGCACTATTAATGTGCCTTTTAGATTGCATCTAAACGAAGAGATGTATAAAATTTTAATAAGCAACTTTTATGTTTCTAAATTGAATATTACTCATGTAAATTCATCTAACAGTTTTTATGATAGTGCCTTAATGCTGCATAATATTGAAATAAAAATTGAACTAAACATTGATCATAAAAATGAAAAAAATCTTTCTTTCATTTTGCAATTATGCTTTTTTTTTATGGACTGATGTACTTATTTCTGTAAATATTAAGTATAATACTATGTGTCAAATTAAATTCATTAAATGTTTTCTCGCTCGTGTTTTGAGAAACAAAATCAGATTGAAGTTTTTCAATGGAATTTATTAGGTCTTTAAAGGGAGATGTAATAAAATCTTTTAATTGTTCATCAATATATCATTGCTTAAATTAATATCAGACAATTTTATCAATTATGAATAATTCTAAAATTTTGAAATTGATATCAAAATTTACATACTTTTGAAAATAATCTTAAAATCAGTAAGGAAAATAATGTAAACCAAAATTTTTTGTCCTTTGTTTCATATAAAGAAGCACTTTATCATTGAACAAAAGTCTATTATCCTGCTAAAAAAATTTTTTTTTTTTTTTTTTTTTTTTTTAAGGCAAGACTCCTGGAACCCTAAAAAATGTTGTACTTGTCGAAGGAGTTCGGACCCCCTTTCTTGTGTCTGGAACTGATTATTTCAACATCATGGCTCATGATTTACAACGTCATGCTTTCTTGTAAGTTCACTCTTCTATTACTGTTGTTCAAAATTTGTAATAATCAGATATATTCTTTATTTATAATTTTGGTTACTTTTCTGTTAGCCTGATGGTTATTACTTCTAAGCATAAATGTGGTGCAAAGTATCTTTTTGCTTTGCTCATGAGTCAAGAAACTTCTCACTGTGATAGCATATTTCAATCTATAAAAATTCTAAACATATACAGTGTGGACTTCGGTAATTATCTGTAATGACAAAATGGTGCATTTCGAATATATATTTCAAATGTCATCAGGCTAACAATTAAGTACTAACATTTGCTATTTAAAAAATGTTTTATCTATAGAATTGTTTAAAAATATTCTTTATTAATTTAATTTTTGCAGAGCTCTCCTCCGCCGAACTGGCATTCCAAAGGGTGAGGGAAAAAATTTTTAAGATTATAATTACTCTAATTTACAATATAATTTTTTTAAAAAAATAATAATGGACCATTAATGCAACTTACTCTTAAGTAATTTTTTATAGTTTTATAAATTATTAAATATGTCGATGGTTTTATATATTTTTAATTTCATTATTATAATTTTTCAGAAATTATTGATTACATCATAGTGGGAACTGTCATACAAGAAGTTAAAACTAGTAATATTGCAAGAGAAGTAAGTATAGGTCTATATATTTTTTTTTATTTGTAATAAGTAGACTTCTAACTATTTAACCAACTTATATAATAGAATGAAGTATAATTCATTTTAATACTTTGTGTATAACTCAAGCTAAAATTTATATAGCAAAAATTCCTCTCTGCATTCTACCTATTCTTTGGTTAGTTGTTTATCTAGTATGGTATAAACAGGACAAATGCCCCTAAGTCATAGTAGGGGCTGCAAAAATGAAGAATAAGTTAAATTTAACCAAACTCATTTATGAGATTAATTTTTTTTTTTACTCTTATTTTGATGTGTATATATTTTTAGTTATTTCAATTAGTTCCTGAATTCAAACCATTATCTAAGTTCCCTACATAGACATTGTTTTTGGCATATAGAAGCATATCATGAGTGTTTAAAAATATTTTTTTGATTAGTAAGCAAAGACAAATATATCTCCATAATATAAGTGAATCATATGAAATATTTAATAAACTGGACTCAACATCAAATCAGTCTTAATATAAATTAAGCTCAGAAGGCAATATTTCTATTTACCAAACTTTCTTGTCAGTTAGTGCAAAACCAATTAGTATTTTAAAATATCATTGTTTAGATTTGTTATAAATTCAACTGAGAAGAATTGGTAATAATCATTATAATAAAGATGCTAAATAGAGAAATAATTAAAAATGTGTATTATGGAGATGTTGATTGAATAGGAAGCTATTAATTGGATATTTTTGCTGTATTTTTAGGCTATAATGATTTTACTTTTTTAAATTCCAGTAAAAAAAAAAAACTGCTCCCCCCACCCACCCATAATATTAGCTTCGGGATTGAGTGTGAATTATTCACTGGATTTAAGCTCTATTTTACAAACTGTTTCTGTTTTAGAATCTATAATCATTTAAGGGCTGCACAATATTTGATATTGAATAATTAAACAACTCATTCATATAATTTCATTATAAAAATCCATTCTATGACTTGATATTTATAAGTAATATGCTTTGCTTTGTACTTGTCATTTTCAAATCATTGATTTAATGGAAATTACCCTAAAATTCCATTTTAAAACTTTAATGTAGTCATCAAAATCATTGTTTATCTTGTTCATGAATTGTGAAAAGTCGTACAAAGACTTTTCATTCTTTTTTAGTACTGCTTTCTATTTGACTATTTTTGAAATTTCCATATTAAATATCCTTTATTACCAACATCATTACATATATGTAGGCTAAGAGTTTTGATATATTACTTGGTATTCTTAAACTCGGAATGAAATATCATTCTAAGAATTTTTTTAAACAATTCATTTAAGAACAATATTCAAGTGAATTTTCATGGAATATTGTCAATAAGCAACAGTCAATGTATTTTTTTAATTATTATTTTTAAAATAAATTATGGATAAGGCTGAGGTGTTTTTTCGCCTTTCGTTTCTTTCGTTGTGATGAAAATATAATTGATTTCATCCAATTCTGCTATTGTTATTTAATAGCTAATGTTATAGAATCTCTTAATTTCTGATGTAACCATATTCAGTGACAACTGCTATACTCAATTTTTATGTATAATTAGAAAGCATCATTTAAGTGGTTTTTTATCGATTGTACTTTTTGTAATGTGCATTTAATTGATGGATAAACATTTTTATTTCTTGTAACATCCAGAAAACAGAAATCCAAATTATTATGTTGAAGCTCATGGACAGCTGAAATTTTCTGATTATTTAAAATTCTTTTAGGCATCTTTGGGTGCTGGACTGTCTCTTTCTACTCCAGCTCATACTGTTACTCAAGCTTGCATATCTGCTAATCAAGCAATTTCAACAGGTAGGATATATTGTATATGAATAAACATTGTTATGAAATTCCTTAATTTAATGTTACTAAGCTGTGCCAGTTTTAAAAAAAACCAAGAAAAAAAGTATCTTGAATTATTTTGAAGTAAATAAGTTGAAATTAGTTTCACTTAATGTTAGTATTATTTTTCTGTTGAAAACAAAAATTTGTGTGACTTTGTTTTTCTGTACTGAATTATTTCTTTGTTAGAATTGTATTAAAATAAATTTTAAGTGGTTTTATTTATTTTTCAAGTTACAAACCATGCTGAAAATATATTTAAAAATACATTTCATGTAATTTTTTATTTGTTTTAAAGGGAAAAAATTTTGTGAATTTGTTTATTTTTGAGGTATTAGTTTAATTCAATAATAATAATTTCTCATTTCTGCAAAAAAAAAAAAAAAAAAAAAAATCTTAGATTGTATATGCATAACTTTTGTGATCTTTCTATTTAATATAATTGCAAGGTTTTTCTTAGTTATCTAAATGTATTATTTTAGCTTCTGGAATGCTGGCTACTGGACAGATTGATGTTGCCATAGCTGGAGGTGTTGAATTCCTTTCAGATGTGCCAATTCGATTCAATCGATCAATGCGTAAATTGATGTTAACTGCAAACAAAGCTAAAACTCCAATGCAAAAGTTAGGTCTTCTGATGAAACTGAGACCTAGTCTTCTTGCTCCTGAAGTATGTTTGCTTTCATTTTTATGTTTTAATTTTAAAATTTTAAAAGTTCAAGCTCTTGTGACTTATTAACTCAGAAATAAGCAGTTTTTTTCAAGTGACTTTTAAATTGTCTTAAATTTTTATATTCATTGTATGGGTTTTGATATAACTCGAGTTCAGATGGACATTTTTAGAGCAATAATTGCTCTGTATTTTAACATTATTGAAATGGAATTGATTTAATGTCTTTTTACTACTATGTATCAGTCCTCCAGAATGCCTCCTGTCAGAAAAGGTTTCTTTCCTACTGTGAAGAACAAATATCTTGGCCTGAATAATTATAAGAAAATTTTTAATTACTGCTTAATAAGCAAATGGTGTTTTATTCTTGTAAATAGAAAAAAAATGTCATTAAAGAATGAAGCAAAAAAAAAAAATTAGGAGAAGAGAGTAAGAAAGGAACATTGGAAGTGTTCCAGTTCCTTAAAATATGCTAATTATTGTAATCTTAATAAGTCTGAATCATCTGTTTTCATGTTTTGACTTCATTTAAATAATTCATTTTTATTTTAATTTCTTATATATGTATTAACCTTTGTAGTTGCCTGGTGTAGCTGAGTTCTCAACTGGTGAAACAATGGGCCATTCTGGTGATAGACTGGCTGCTGCATTCAATGTCAGTCGTGCTGAGCAGGATGATTATGCCATAAGATCCCATACATTTGCTGAGAAGGCAACAAATGAAGGATGGTTATCAGATATTGAAACAATATTTGTTCCAGGTATATATTTGTAATAATGTTTTTAAATAAGTTCATTTATAAAAAAGTAAATGAAAAGTTAACTAGTTTGCTAAAGTTGACTCAAGTGACTTTATTTTTAAGAAAATTTCTTTCAATTTAATATTTTAGGTAGAATTACTCGTGTTTCATGTACTTAACCCTCTTGCTGCGTATCCTGCAATTTCCATGGTCAACTTAGAAGTAGCAAAATTTGCGCAGCCTGCGATTTCCACGGGGATGCATTTTTTATGTCTATTTAGCTGTGCAACTTGCTCTTTTCTCATTCATGGTTTCATTTTGGCTTTTCCGGTTTCATCCGGATCTGGGTTAAAAGATAACATAAGTTGTCCATGGTTCTGCGAAATATACAAGCATGTTTTTCAGCATTTTGCAGTCTCTTTTCAAAGCTTAAAGATTCGCAGAAAATGTTTCGAAATTTTTGAACCTATTTTGACAAAAGAATTACACAGCGAGAGGGTTAAGTGAAAAGGCATTTCCGTCATATAATTTATCTGTTATAATTTCAGTGCAAATCCTTCAATCTTTTTCATTTTTCATCTATGCTCATCATAATGTTGTAGAAGTTTATTATTTTTTTTAAAAAATGTAATCAAATGTTTCAGCAAGCTTAAAAAAAATTCCTTTATAACAGTAAAAGAGCAAGAGTAATTTTGTAATGTTTTTAAATTTTAGGAAAAGACAAACCCATAAGCCGAGATAATGGCATAAGAGTCTCCTCTAAAGAACAGTTAGCAAAATTAAAACCAGCTTTCATTCGTCCACATGGCACTGTAACAGCTGCAAATGCATCCTTCTTGGTATAATTTTGTTGTTGTTGTATTCTGTTATATATTTTATTTTGTATTTATAAAATTCTATTAAAGCAATATCTTTTATTCTTATTTTTGCCTTACAGACTGATGGAGCTTCAGCATGTCTTCTTATGACTGAAGAAAAAGCACTTTCATTAGGTTTGAAGCCCAAAGCTTATTTGAGGTTCTTCTTTTTTTAATATTTTATTCCAGTTTTGATTTAAATTTCTGTGCATAGGTTGCATTTGATTTTTTTTTTTTTTTTTTTTTTTTTTTGTCTGTTATATGTACATATATAACAAAAGATGTATATTTAAATCTGTAATTACTACCATTAGAGAACAAAATTTCAATTTTATTTTTCATCACTCCTTTTGTGTCAGTTGAAGACCTAGAGTGTAGATTCTTATCAAATTTTGAGCCAAACCTATCAAAAGAATGTTGTTTTTAATACTTTACATGATAATTTGCTATTTGTATAGTTATTAAGATAATGTATTTTGAACCTATCAATGTAAAGTTACAGAAAAAAAAAATTACATATTTAAAATTTTGGAAAAATATAAGATTTAATAATAAGTAACTAATTAACTCGAATTATGTAACATCTTTTTGCTGATGATAATTTCTAAATTTCAGATCATTCTGTGTTGATATTTTTATAATTAAATCATTCTTTTAATATCCTTGCAGAGATTTTGTTTACACATCACAAGATCCTAAAGATCAATTATTGTTAGGGTAAGTTAGGTTCTTTTTTATTTTTTAATTATATTAAAATTTATTTATTGGTATTTTTATTAACTTCTTTTCATTTACAGACCAACATACTCCACAGCCAAGATCATGGACAAAACTGGTCTGACTTTAAAGGATATAGATGTGTTTGAATTCCATGAAGCTTTTGCAGTAAGAATATACTTTAGAAATAAAATTAAAATTCAGGTCACATTATTAAAAAACATTTATTTGAAAGAGCATTTACCACATATTGATTTGCTAACAAATGTTTGAATTTATTACATAATGGTTATGATAACAATTTCACATAAACTTTAATTCAGTAATTATTTTTAAAAATTATTTTCTTCTTTGTGAATAAAGTTGAGATTATCATCTGGCCAAAGCTTAGACTTATGAAAACTTATGTTAAGAAATTATGAAAGGTTTGTTATTTCAAAACTGGACGTTAATATACTTAAACTGAATATTTATATTGTGTTATTATTTTTGCTAAAAATGTTTATATATTAAGTTTTCATGAAAGCCATTGTCAACATTATTTCAATATTCTGTATTGTGTAAATCATTTATTATGTTCATTACATATTATTTTGTTGGAAAGCTCTTGTACCATTTTCAGAACTTGCAATTTTATTTTGTTTAACATTTCCATGTATTAACTGTTTCTGTTTAATACACTTAAAAAATTATCAAGAATACTTAAGGAATTAGTTAAATTAGTTGCTATTTTTTTAAATAAATATTGAAGTTTTAAGTATTTGAAATTTCTTCCCAAAAGACTTTTCAACCAAATTGTTGTGTTTAATGCTAATGATATTCCATGCAATTTTAAAACATTTATTTTAATTTTCAGGGACAAATATTAGCAAATTTTAAGGCTATGGATTCTGATTGGTTTGCCCAGAACTACATGAATCGTAAGCAGAAAGTAAGTTTTGATATAATTTATTCTTTATTTAAGGAAGTATGTAAAACTCTATATTCAGCAGATACAGATTTAGCAATACAGATCTACATCAGTCTTTGTTACTGGGTATTCATTCATAACAAAAATTAAATTTACTACAAATTGCTTTTAAAATACATAGCTTATCGGTGCACTAAAAAGTAGAAATTTTTATTTTAATTATTTTGGGCTTTTTAGTTTTTAATTTATTATTTATTTTATGAATTTAATGCAATGTTAAAATCAAGAGGATTTTGTTTTCATATTTAGAAGTAATACACCTCTTATATGAAAACAAATTTTAATTAAAATAGTATCTAGTCTTTGAGAAAGAGCAAAGATATAAAATTTCAGAACTATAGCACATCAGAAAGTTACTATAAAATTCCATCATTACAGTTTTATGAAAGTATAAAATTAAAGAAAACTGTATAAAACAAAAACTATCTTAGATGTCAAAAAACAGAGTACTATTAAAAAATGGATTTACTTACTTATGAAGCTTTTAATGTTTCGTTTTCTTTAGGTTGGAGTTCCACCTTTAGAAAAATTCAATTTATGGGGTGGATCCTTATCATTGGGTCATCCTTTTGGAGCAACTGGAGTACGACTAGTTACAACTGCTGCCAATCGTCTTATTAAAGAAGGAGGACAATATGCTTTAGTTGCTGCTTGCGCCGCTGGAGGATTGGTAAGTATCCTCTGGTCTTTTTGTATGAGTGAAACAATGTTTAGCTGCAGGCATGTGTTTTTATCGTGATAAATAATTTGCTTCTGATAGGTATATATCTATACATATTTAAACTTCTGTCCGATTGAACTATTTTTATTCATGATTAAATAGCAACATTTGATGCTTTAAACCAGGTTTTCTGTAGTTATGAAACATTACCTATGTGTTATATTTGTCTTTATATTAAGCTTTAGATTAATGTAAATTGGTACTTCTTAAGCATATTAATCAGATGCATGAATCTTTGTCTCTCTCTCTGTTTCTTAATTGCCAATGGCAAAGGTCGTTCCGATTGTATGTTAGTTACAGCTGTGGGAATAATATTGAAACAAGTAGTTTGCTATTCCAAGAATTTACCATAGTAGATCTTAGCATCACTTATGTTTGAAGTATAAGAGATTCCTGTCCCTTAATTTTAAATATAAGATACAACCTGACTTATTGAAACTGGTTACAATGAAATAGACTCGTTAAACATTGATATTTCTTAAAATTTGCCTTTGTGTATTTTTCATACATTATCTTTAATAATATTTTATATGTTTTAACTTTATATAATTTATGAATGTAATAGAATATAAATTTTAAATGTTTCATTCTTTGATTATAAACTTTCCACTTGGGATCCATTAATTTTAATTGAAAAATGCTTTTGTGATGGCATACATATTTCTTATTCTATATACTGTAAAGATTTTTTTAAATTTTAAGAGCTCCCTATTTGAACAAATAAAAAGTAAGTTAATATATAAGCAAACATGATATAAATTGTAATCAGTATGTTGTTTTTAATAAAAGATTATATTAAGTAATTGAATTTTGCCTTGCATTATAGAAAAAACTTTTAAGTTTTTAGTTCTGTAGAGTAATAAAACTCTTATGCTCTTGTATTAATTATAAAGAATGTTCTTTACTGGGAAGAATATTTGAAATTAAACATTACTGAAATGTCAAATATTTTATTCATTAAATTTAAGGACATTCAGAATATATCGCTGAATTTTCTTGCCTTTTCTGCCTTAAAGTTTAATTTTAAAGAGGGCATCAAATATTTATTTATATTCTATTTTTATAATAATATTGGGTTATAGCAAAACACATGTTTGACTTTTCATAATGAATATTTATTAACTCTCTCTACTTGAGGCTAATTTTAAAGATAGATTAAAATCAGTTTATTCCCAATATCACCTTCCTTATGTATTTCATCTGATTTATTCAAACTTTTGATCGATTATGTGGAATATTGGAATTCCAAATAATGCCCAATATGAAAACACTCCGGAATAATTTTTTTTTGATTTTACATTGTATTCGAATAGTACAATTAGTTTTAGTAACTGTTATGCTTATTTTAAGAATCAAACTGTGTAAATACTGTAATCTTTTATCAAAACTTTCAAGATGAGTAGAGAAAATTATCTTGTAATAAAGGCATGTTTTTTAATAAAACCTAATGTTACTACAATTTAAAGAATCTGCTATAGTTTTTAAAAATCTCAAATACTATTTTAAATAATATTAATTCATTTGTATATTATAAGGATAGACTATAATAAGTGTATTATGCTGTAAAATTCAAAGATATGCTGTAAAGGCAAGTATTTCATTAAAAATTTGCAAAATTTATTATTGCAAGGAATAAACTTTTGCTCTTATTAAGATTTATTCCTATTTTATTTCTTTCAGGGCCATGGCATGATCGTTGAAAGATATCCTAAATGATTATCTGAAACTGTGTAGACACTGAAACTTTCATCAATGCAAGAACTTTTATTTATAAAAATATTGGATGTAATGAGTACAATTTATACACGCTTTATATGAAAGGATACAGAATTTTTAGAATGTAAGAAAAAAATTACATAAATTTTTCAACATCTGTAAATTGTAAAAATCAAAATCCTATAATCTCTGATTATCTTGTTGGAAGTGTAATTTATTTATAAATATTTTTATACTAAATAAACATTACTTTAAGTTTTTGTGTGCAATATTTTTTACATGTAATAAAATTTCTCAGAATAAATTCTATGCAGTCATTTATATTTTCTAAATGTGTTTATTTTAAAGTTACGACTTGTCACATTTAAAACAAGCAGTATAAGTTTGCAGCTATACAATTTTATATAAAACCCATACTGTGATTATTTTTTTTAAAAAATGTAAACATTGTAAGAAAAATAGTCAAAAATGGTAAAAGTCATTTTAAAACACTTTTCTGTCGATATTTTTAATTATTGTTTAGTGGATTACTTCAAAATGACTAATGAGTAGTTCACACCAATTGAAAATTGTTAGGGAACGTGTATTAACTTTTTAGACAAGAAAGTAGGCAAGTCTTTTTGATTTAGTCATAGAAATTAAATATACTGTTCAGCAATGGATTCTAAAACCTTCCGTGCTTTTGCACATGCATTAGGATGGGTTTAAATTGTCAAAGTAGGGGAGAAAGGAAAGATGAAAAAAGGAGTTGTTTACATTTACTAGTATCTAATGGGGGAATCCGAGGTCAAAGGGAATACCGGAAAAGCATTTCTCTTTCCGCAGCTCACCCCTTAATGCAATGGAGTCGTCGAAATCTGGTTGCCTCAGAATCCATTGACGAACAGTAACTAGGCATGTAAATAAGATGCAGGGTATTAATGGATTTAAATTTATGAATGCAGATTGGTTTTTGAAAATACTTTCAGATTTTTACTTGTATTTCTTACCTTTCAATCCTATATATCTGATTTTTTAATTTACCTTAATTAGCTACAGAAGAACTCTATTTCATATAATAATAAAGATCTGGAAGAAATGTCAGCTTTATTATAGTGAATCACCAAAGTAATTTTTTTAGTGTTAATGAATGTCATATACAGTGATGTGTTATCATTGATGTAAATGGTTAAGTAATGTTCAATAAGAGCCTACTTTTATTTTTCAACTTGGAAACATGGTTTGACCAGATATATATAGCTTCTATATTTATATATATATATAGCTATTATATATGTATATATAGCCTTCATTGAACTTCTGATATTAGAGGCATAATTGCTTTGCTGTTATTATGTAGATTTGTTATAACAGGAAACTAATGTATTTTAAGGGAATAATTTAAAAATTAAAAGAAAACGTCATTTATGTAAATGAATGACGTTTTGTTTATTTTAGATAGGAAATATGCCAATTCCTAATGATTTTACAAAGTTAAGTCTAAAAATGACACTGAAAACTTTTAATTAGTTCAGGTTTATCAGATATGCTAATTATTAAAATTAATCTAGGATACAGACCACTTGCTAAAGAGGAATTATCAAAATATTCTAGTTAAAAGTATAATGATTATCTGCTTTTTTTCTGAGTTTATAGGCATTCATGTTACTAAAGTAGTAAACTTGTTAACAGTGACAGCCTTCACTTCCCTTTGTAAATTGATTTCTGATGCAACTTCCGCTTCCCAAAGGAAGAGTCTTATCTTCATCTCTTACATAACTACATTATCTGGCGGGATTCAATTAAAGAATGTAAAAAATTTATCTTATGTTGAAAATTTTTGCCATAAAAGAAGTTATCCATAACTTGCACACTTTTAAGGCACTGAATCCTAAATAACTAGCTTATGATAAATTGGCAATATCAAAACAAATCTGGCATGACTGATGCAGAATGAAATCTCAGATTCATCATGAAATTTAGCAAATTTTAGGATTATATTCTGTTAAAAAGCAAAAATTGCAATTTTTGTTTTAGTCTTCTTAAATGTTTTGGCCGTAAAAAGTACATTACTAATATTGTTTGCCTTTGTGTCATTAAAAGATAATAAATCAAAAGCACTTCCAGTTATTGATTCAGTTTTCCAAGATTAGCTTTAATAGTATTTTATAAAAAAAAAAAAATACTGCTCGAATGTTTGTATATTGATAAATTATTAAAAAACAATATATATTTTTTTAATTTTGATAATTGAATCAGCAATAAGATTATACAATTATATTTACTTTCTATGTTCCATTTACATTCATTTGTATGTTATATTTACTGTTTTGAGAACATAATTCTAATAATAATGAAAAATATCTAGTTGAAAACATCAGATTTATTATGTCATAAACAAAACAGAATTATGATAAAATAATGCAATGTAACAGTTTTTCTGTCATAAAAGATAAAATTGTCTGTAATAATTTAAAATTTATACACTGATTTATTATAAAATATAATACAATATAATATTTGTACAAAAATATTATCACAAATATTTTGCTTCCTGTTTTTAACTGTGAAGTTTGTCAGTTTCACAACTTTCTTCTGCAGACCTGAGAGAGAAAATAACAAAAGTTAAGAAATAAATCTTAATTCAATACAAAAGTTTTCAAAAACATTTCATTCAGAATAGTACCTTAATTGTTTTGAGAAAAATTTCTTTAATAGGAATAGAGGAAATTAATAAATTAACACGCTGCATACGATTGCACTCATATAAGATTAGAAAAAAAATTGGTATGAAAATACGAGTCATGATCAACCACTTATAGATGGCATGCAAAACACAAGTAAGTTTGAATTTCATCAAGAATGCTTCATGTAATCTCTTATGCGTTAAAGATATATATAAAAAGAACATATTTTAGCAGTTTCGTAGCCGAAGAAAAGAAACTTTTGAAGATTTTAAACTTTGGTTTAAAACATCAGGTATGCATATTATGCACAAGGAAGAAGAAACACGATATGCCAATCTACATTGCGATTCAAGAACAGAAAAGCAAAAAAGACCGAAATTTTTCACTTTGGTGGCTTTTACAATGAGATTTTGATAGGGATCTCTTTGACAAGTGTCAATTTAAGCAAGGGAATTTTTGGCATCTTTAAAAGAATGTGATAATTAAAGATTTTTATCCCTTCACTTGGAGCGTGAAAAAATGCTGAGACAGCAGTTTTATAGTGTGTATGTTAAAAGTAATTAAATAAAATGTGAAATTAGATGAGGAAATAAGAGAATGTTTTAGCATGAAGTTAATACGAGGATTTTGAAAATTAATTAGGATTTAAATTAGATTTTAAAATATTATTACATATATATAGATATATTACCACTGTCTCTCTAAACTTAAATAACTTCAGATTAAATACATGTTGACAACAGTGGCTAAAACTTCTTTTCATATTAAATAATTTAATTTTCTCATTCATTTAGTGAGAATAGACTAGGTTTTGCAGTAAAAGAGTAAAATACAATTTAAAATTTGATAAATTAAAATTATCATCAAGCTGTTCATTCTTAAAATTTCTGTACGTATGTTTAGATAGTTATTTTATTTCAATAATGTTTAATATGTCTTGTTAACTATGTTTAGTGCATCATACTTAAAATAGTAAATTACACTATTCACACCAATTTTGAGCTATATTCATCTTGTTTCACTTTATATCCTGAATTCATCTGAAAACACTAGATAATTCTTAATAAAGTTGCTCAACACATTAAAAAAAATTATTGTGAAGTGTTTAATGTGGTCTATTGTTTCATAAAAATAAACTATATAGCTATTTGGTTGTAGTGGGATGACTTTACAATCCTTTAATATAATTTTGGTTGTATAATAAACATCTCCATCATTGTTATTTAGACTTATGACTTTTTTTTTTTTTTTTGCATTGCAAAAACTATACTAAAAAGTATCAACGTACTAAATATATATACTTTGAAATCAGGATTATATGCTCCGGAAAACTCCTGCATAAAAGCATTATTTTAGAAGAAATTTAAGTCACAGGATACAAATTAAATTGTTAATATAAAATTGAGTACCTGCATTTTTGAAGTTTTTCATACAATTTTTTATTTTCTTCACATAATGTTTTCATATCATCATAAAGGCTACGCAAAACTGATGTGCGTATCATAGTATAAATATCTGAGGATTCTTTTTTCCCATATTGAATTTCCAAATCCTAAAATAAAACAACATAACAAAAAATATAAAAACACAATTTCAATGTGATATTATATAATTTATTTTCATATCAGACAACTGTTATTTTAAATTTTTCGCTGTCATTATTGCAATTCCATTATTTTAATTAGAAATTATAAAATACCTTTCCAATGAAAAATAAAATTATCTTGATAAATATTTTTAACTCTAATTTTTAATAGTACAATAAGTTTACATTTTCTTAGACCAAATACAAATATTTGTTATATGTTTCTTTTTACCATCAAACACATATATATACAAAACAATAAATACATTAAATGTTTAGGATGTCAGAAACTTGAAATTATCTGGTAATAAAAAAATTCCAAAAATATAAATTCTAAGACTAGGCACATATTACATCAATTGAAAATAATGTTGAGTATATATAATCTTGCATATGTTAAGCATGTTATCTAATGTTTTTGTTGAATAGCATCCTATATAAAATTGCTGCAAAAATTTATTCTCTTGTATGCTCAACTTATATTTAAGAAAAATGAAAAATTATGTTAAATGATAAGTATTATTTTTGCCCCCACTCACAGTGAATTTAATTAAAGTGCAATATTTATTCAGAAGAAAAGAGAGAATTAGTTTGATGTCATTTATTAATATTATTATGTTTACTAATTCATAAGTATCAGCAAAATTTTCAAATTAGCAATATTTGAATTAAAGTAACTTGAGTCAGACATTTGTAACATACAGTATAATTAAAAACTGCTTATAAAATTAAAACTATCAGACCAGTTTTGAAACAAGAAAGCTGCATTTCATAAAATAATTAATTGCACCAAACATAAATACTGAGAAGTACAATAAGTATACAGGGTGTGCAAAAAAAAAAAAAAAAAAACTCGGACAAAGTTATTACATCATAAAATAGAAGTTAATTAATTTCGTTGTAATTTTTGTTCATTTCTTTTAGTCTACCACTTCAATCATAGCATATTTTATAATGCATCTTTTAATTTAAGTATAGTTTTGCGGCTTTTTTGTAATGCGAAGCAAGATATGCTATTTTAGAGTTGTTTAAGCAAGGAAAACAAACAGTATGAAGTCGTTTGTTTTCTTAATATACCTCAGCAAACAGTGTCTGATACAATCTATTATTTCAAAGAGCTTGGAAATGATGATCAAAATCCAGGAACTGAATGAAAAAGTATGGTGAACACTTTCAATAGCCATAAGGTTATCAAAAAGCGAGTTCAATGAAATTCCGAGTTTCCACGAGAAAGATCGCTTTTGAACTGGGACTAATGGACCGATCATTGCAATGAACGGCAAAATCAGAGCTTGGACTGAAGTCTCACAAGATCCAAAATGTTCAGCTTTTCACTGAAGAAAACAAACTCGTGAGGCTCCGAAGATATTGAAAACTTTTGAGATAGGCCGCAAGTCAACGCTGAGACAGATTCCTTTTCAGTAATGAGAAATTCTTTACCGTCCAAAAGCTCATAACTCCTATAACTATAGGATCTAGTCTTTAGATGCTCCTTGCACTTCAGCAAGTGTTGAACATCGCATATATCTAAAGTCGGTCATGGTCTAAGGCGGAATTTGCGCAAGCAGCAAAACATCTGGGTTTTTTTTTTGGATGACGTCATTAAAATAAATCAAAGTGTACTAGCGGGACATTTCAGAAGCTGTTATATTTCCGTGGGCCAAAACGCACTTCGGTAATGTAAAGTGGGAGCTTCAACAAGATTTTGCATTGGCTCACAATGCTAAAAAGACAGAAGAGTGGTGGAATGCACATTTTCCGGACGTTATATCATTTGAGAGTTGCACAATACTCGCTGAATCTCAGTCCCATGATTACAGTGTATGATTCATTTTGGAACCTGGGGCTTGCAATAAAGGACATGAAAGTTTGGACTCTCTAAAGCAATGGCTTCGGCGGGAATGGGATAGATTAATGGTAGAAGACTTGTGGCCCATTGCTGAAAATTTCAATAAGCGTTTGTGCCTCTGCATAAGGCAGCCACTTTGAAACAAATAAAATTTATTTATTAGTAAAAGTCTACTCTTATTATTATTTCTTAATTTATTTATTTTTAATCAAGTTATATTAAAAATTGTTTATCGGATATTTCTATTGCACCCAGTAATTAATTGAACAATAAGATGAATATATGTTTACAGAAAAAAAAATGGTCCTGATAATAAAAATATTATAGAATTACTGCATAAAAGAAAATTAATCATTCTGAAGGATGATAAAATTCAATTCCCTAAAATGCAGATATTCAGCATGTCTGAATTATATATAAAATACTTACTTTTAAAGTTTCTTGAAACTGAGTGTTATCACAGGGTGGATTAATATTTCCAATTTCAAGATTACTGTTATTTTGTTCAATGAAATCCATGAAGTCTTCTTCATTTACAGCTTTCTGTTTAGATAATTCATTATGTTCAATCAAATGCTCTTTACTGTCTAAATTATTATTTTGCACAGAAATTTCTTTATTTGACACATGCATATGCTTATCATTTGATTCCTCAACTACAAATTGATCTGCAATTTCAGAATTCTTTACAGTTTGATTTTCTTCCGATACATTCTTAACGTTGTCCTCGGTTTCACTGATATCCATTAATTCATCGGTCAGTTTTTGAAAGTGATTTCCAGAAGTTTCATCTACATTTATTAACACAGATTTATTGCTGTCTTTAAGTTTTTCCTTTGAGCCAGTTTTATAAGTTTGTTTACATGAATTCAAATTGTTTGATTCATTTTTTTGAGTATTAATATTTTGGAATTCTTTATTTAATGCATTGTGTGTTTCCTTTTGGGGTTTTAAGTCACTTTCTACCCTTAATTCAACATCAGAGTTCATAATTTTTAAATCATGATTATTATTTTGATTACCCAAGCTATCTTTAGCTTGATTTTCTTTTGAGGACAGATCAACAATGGAACTAAGGTTAGAATTTCCAGAGTCAACAAGGCTATTGCCATCACAATTAGAATCTTCTGATTCAGCACAGATATCACTAC
Organism: Argiope bruennichi; assembly: GCF_947563725.1. Lineage (NCBI taxonomy): Eukaryota > Metazoa > Arthropoda > Arachnida > Araneae > Araneidae > Argiope > Argiope bruennichi. The sequence goes on along the minus strand of NC_079156.1, from coordinate 100,129,538 downwards.
CAGGATTAGAATCACCTGAATCAGCATCAGACTGATTACTTAACTTAGTGCTATTTAAAGCCTGAATACCTACACTTAAGTCTGCTGTAGTCTTATCATTCTTTTCATGACTAGCATTATCTATATCCATGGCCATGTTTTCAGCAACATTTCCATCGATAAAAGTTTGATTCAATTGCAAATTATTGTTGCTTGAAGTTATATCAATGTCCACGACATCTTCATCAGCATTTCCTTTCATCGATTTTTCACTAAAAAACAGAAAATGTTAATCTTATTAATATATTATGTATATGTTAAAATATTAACATAAATCATAAGAAACTTCAAAAAAAAAGTAGAAAATATTATGGAAAGCAATATATAATTTCTAATATCATGAATTAAGCTAAGATATTTGTTACAAAAATAATATGCATTGTTTCAAATAATACAGCAGATTTCTAGAATTAAAGTCACCATATAAAACAAAGATACATTTTAGAAAATGACAATTACACTTCCATCTTTTTTTAAAATCAGGTTTAAATTAATTTTCATTTCAGGATAAAGAGGGATTTTAATAATCTCTTCAAAGCTTATTCATGAATCCTCTAAAAATTCAGAATGTTGCATTAATTTACCATTGCAATGCTTCTCTTAATCTTACTTTTAAAATATTTAAATAGAAATTTGTTATTTTTATTGAAATTTAAATCACTTTCATTGTTTCATCATTGGGTTTTCATCATTTCATTCCATTAAACAAATAAAAGAATGGGGGGAAAGGAATGCACACACACACTAAAAATGATAATGCCATTTTTTTTTTAAAAAAAAAGTTGAGAAAAAGGAAATAAAATTTAGCATGAATATTTTATTTAAAAATAAGGGTATCAAAAATTATAAGTTGAAAAAAACTTGCAATTTATGGAAAAATAGCTCTATTCTAAATTACACATCGAGTTTATATTTTGGGAAATATTCAGAACACAAAAGAATTGATTTTAAAAAATGAATATCAGCATATATACTCAGAGAATGAAAGGCAGCATAACTGCTCAGATATAAATTATTACATTATAAACAATCTATATAACATCATTAAAAGTTGTATTTAAAGGCAATTATGTATTAATTATTTTTTCAGATATTTTTATACACTTAAATACAGTATAGTATATATCTTACCCAAAAAGCAAATCAGTATCACTTTTTACAATTTCTTTGTTCTTCTTTTGAGCCTATTGAGGAGGAAAATGCAAATTGTAATACAGCATTTTTACTTCAAAATAATAATAATATTAAAAAGCAACCATACTTATCATTGCTCTCTACATAGGAATTATTTAATATGAACTGAAACCTACTCCTTACTGAGTTAAGAAAAAAGTGTTAATGATTAAGTAAGGGAAAGGGGGGATTCAATAGACAGATTTGTTGTAGATTATTTATAAAATAAGAAAAGCTAAATGGATCATATTTTCAATCCTTGAGCACTCTGAAGAAATACCATTTATATTAATTAGTATTTAGCTGCTTTTTGCTATCATAAAGAAAACATTATATATGTATACAGTTAAAACAAAAAATATGCAAGTATTCAATGAAAATGGAAGTCTCAGGTAAACATAAAAGAAAAGTTATATCATGTAATATGCATGTAAGTTATGTTTAAAACAGATTCGATATATTTTGACATTCAATTATGGCACTTAAAGTTGATATTAAACAGGGATACTATAATTAAATGCACTTAAAGTTTCTTGGAACTTAACAAAAATAATTTATCCATTAAGAAAATTTTAAAAATTCTATAATATATGCATAGAATATGCAAATGTAATAAACAACATCTGTTAACAAATTGAAAATATTTAAAATCGTTTGCATATGCCTGGTCAATAACCATATATTTTTAAATTCTTTTATTTTTGACATATATTGTTGACATTTATATTTATAGGGGTAGTAAATTTTTAAGTTATACGAGATATAACTAAAAATTAGTTACAATAGAATTAATTTTTAGAAATAAACAATAGAATAATGATAATAGATAATAGAGTAGAATAGATAATAGAAAATTAACTATAATTAAAATAGTATTTAATAAACATTCAAATTAATTGACATTTCAGATAAATGATACACTAATAGAGTTTCTGCTCTTAAACATGGCAACAAATTTTTAGACATGGGAGAAATATGAAAAAGATTTTAAATTTAAGAGATTAATAATTTTAAGGAAAGATAATCTAAACAATTGTTTGGACTTAGCTACTCAATATTTTCTTGATGTAATAAAACATGTAGGTAACTTAATATTAGCTATTACAGGATTCATACACTAATTTTATCTTTAAAAAAATAAGCACTTTATATGCATTTTTAGAGAGAAAATAAGAACCAACCTTAAGGTAAAATTTTTATATTATTATAAAAACTATGAGTTTGATTAAATAAATTAAGTTGGGTATTAACTAAGTATTCAATTTTATAAAAATGTAAACATAAAATATTACAGGGTATTATTTTTCACTGACACAAACTAAGTTATTTAAAATGCTTTTAATGCATGATTCAATTAAAAAATCTTATAAAAAGATTTTTGTTGCATATTTAACATTATTTAATTACACTATAGCTACAAGTGCAATTCCAATTCCTCCAAAAAATGGTAAACATAAGCAAATAATCTAGAATACACAAATCAAGCTAATTTTATTAAATATGTAACTAAAAGTTTGGAAAAAATCTGTAAAGAGAAACAAGCTCTTTTTATTTGTTCAGTTATCTTGCTAGTAATTTTTTCATTTTTCCAAATTCATTAGATTTTGCTAGAAGTGAAAAGTTTCTGGCAAGTACATATATATATATATATATATATATATATATATATATATATATATATATATATATATATATATATATATATATGTACTTGCCAGAAACTTTTCACTTTTATATATATATATAATCTTTGTACTGAATTTCAGAATTCCTTTTCAAAGAGATATTTCTTTTTTTTTTTTTTTTTTTTTTTTTTTGTAAAGAGAAGAAGAAATCAAAGTCTTTCTTTATCTCTTTTGCAGATATTTCTTTCATTAATTATTCTCATAAAAATTGGACAATATTTTGAATGGGCTGATGTTGTTAATGTTCTCGACTCTTTAATAATGTTTACTCTGCCAGGCTGCTTTATATGGTCATAGACTACATAGTATGAAAGATATACTTTTCATTCACATTTCTCACTTCAGTCTTTTTATTGATGCTAAATCCTCTTTCAACAGACGCTTCTAAAGAGTCAAAATAATTTTCAAAACTCTCTTCAATTTTTTGAACGTTTGATCTTCAAATAAAGGATTAAATAAAAAGCTCATCCAATCTCATTTTATTGGTATTAAATTTTCAAAAATTAGTAAAGGTTATTTTACAAGAGATCTCTAAATTCCATGAGAATAGCAATATTTTTATAGCCTTTCTAATGAAAATGTAACACAAAAATGCTTCTTTTTTTCCATGCTTCCTTATTCTGTGCCAAAATAACATGTCTAACTAATGCATTACTTACTGGAGATCTATTCCTTATGCATTTCAACATTTTTAAACCCCCTACTGATAATTTTGCTTGTAAAACCTATAACATTATTAGATAATTCTTTTAGATAATGTAAGATTTGCTATAATTTATTCCTTCTTATACCTGCACTTATTTTATTAATTGTGCATTATTAGAAAAATTACATTAATAATTTACTAAAGAAATAATTTCAACTTAGTAATTTTCTTTCAAAACTTTAAAATATCAAATATAACTCATTTTTATAATGTTGCATAAAATAAGATGCATAAAAAGGCAAAAAAGGGTCACCACTTTGGCACATTTGAAGAAATAGCTTAATATGCTCCGAAATACATGAGAAATTAGTTGATAATATCCTCCACTAATACTTAATTGCATATTCCCTAGTAAAAATATAATCATTCCTCCAGCATTAAAAGAACAGATCTTGGGTAAGACCTTGAAAGCCAAGAGTACTCAGATTTTTAATTTCACCCACCCACCATTAGTCCCACCAGTGTGTTTCTCAGTACATCAAGAAAATGTTTGAATGATCAACTGAATCCAAAATTTGGGAGAGCTATAATTTCAGATAGAAGATAACTTATCAAATTTCAATTATCTAAGTTGTTGCTTTTTTTCTTTGGTGTTTACATGCATGTAAATATGCAGACCGATAGATAGTAAACTTCTTGATGTAAATAGTTCAAAATTTTGATTTGGATTTATACTTTGGTTAAAACTGTGCCAAACTTTACGAATGTAGCACTTTTTGATTTGAAGTTATTGCATTCACTTAAACTTGAAAAAATATAAAAAATAAAATCTTTGAGAAAATGGATTTTGCATCAAAATTTGATAGAAATATGCAAATTAATGTTAGAAAATTCTAACTTAATGTGTTTTCAAGTTACTGTGTTCTACAGACAGACAGACATTACTCTAAAAATGTATTTTTAAGGTTTAAATTAAAAAAAGAGCAATTGGATAAAAGCTTGAACTCAAATTTCTTTTTCTTGATTACAATAATTTCTCTTTCAGAAATCCGTACACAAAAAAAGAATTTTATTGACATCAAAATTTTGTCTTGGTAAATTTTAGTAAGTAACTTTGGAGCATTATAAACATTTTATTTTACTTTTATTTTTGAGATCCTTGAATCATTCAGTATAATCACTTTTGAAAATTCACATTTCAATAATGAATGAAATATACATTTTCTGGCATATTGTTAAAAAATAGTCAATTTTTGTACAAAAATTACTTAAGTAAAAATACTGAAATAGTTTATTAATGGCAAATCACTAAATCATGTTGAAATATAACTAACAAATACCCTACAAACAATAAACACATATAAAAAAGCAACAATGTGCTGCAGTTACTGTTAAAAATTAACACATATGGTTTTCTAAAAAAAATTATTTTTACATTATCTAAATGAGCAAAAGAAAATGAAAGACTAATAAAAAAATTCAAGGGTTATATTTTCCCCTCACGTCACTATTTCCATAAATTAAAATAAAACCGTTTCCATTGATCTCCAGATTCATTGAGTTAAGAAATAAAAGATTCGACACTGCAAAGAAAATATAATCATATAATTGGACAAATGTAGCAAGGTGAAATTTTTTTGCATCTAGAAACAAGCACCTGGATAAAAACTAAGCACTTTTAATGCTCTTATATAAGGATCACTAATAAGCAGTTTTTAAGGACTTTGTGCATCCTGTACTACGTTAGAAAAAATTCGACTGATAAAAAAATTAAAATACATTTAAATGAATAATTTTCATGGAACAAGTAGTAGAGTGCACTAGATGGAATATTAGCATATAAGAAAATAATTTTAAATACTTTTTCGGGTTTTGCTTGCAAAATTTGTAATATATATTGTTTATCAAATATTCACAATGTAGTATTTGAATTTTGATGATATAAAAGTACTGGTTAATAGAAAAGAAAGAAAAAATATATATATTGAATTATAAAAAAGTTAAAATATGGCTAAAAATCTGCAGTTTGCCAGAGTTAGACGAAAGCCCAGGGACACTTTAAATAAATACAACTTTGAAACTGGCAAGATAAAATATATCATAATTTAAAAAAAAAAACTGACAAATTAAAATAAAATGTGTAGCCCAAACTAAAAAAAAAAAATAGCACAAAAAACATCACTAAAAAATCTGAAAATGCTGAAATATCAGACAAATTAGATTAAACTGAAAATAATTTACATTAATTTTAAAAGACTAAATAAATGCCTGCATTTGCATATTAAAAATTACTAAGAAAAAAAAATGCCAAAAGTAAAAATGTCCAAACAAAACATTAGCAAAAGCATGCAAATAATAGATATCAGTAAACAGCAAAAATATGTTAAGTATTTCAATAGGAAAAAAAGGAAATATTATAAATTTTTTAATTAAATTTGAAAAATCAATTAAATTTTTAAAAATAATGGTACAGAAATTAAATGTACATCACAATAAAGGTAATTTTTTGAATTTTAAAATGGCATAGTTATAATTTTTTGCACAATAAAATGTTCTGAAGTTTAAAAAAAAAACGAAAAAATTATTCTACTTCTATTTCAGTCTCTTTAGAGTGACTCAGTAACTATTTAATAGTACAGTTAATCATTTTAAGAGCTGAAGAATATGTGTATTAATAGTTGTTTGATTCCATCAAAGGGAACATTGTACGAGATACAATCCAATAGACATTAAATTATTTATAGAGAGATTTTCTTTGCACTACTAGAATATAAATTGAAAGTACTTGTGAAATATATATAAGCCTAAAATATAATACAGCAACTTTTACTTTCCAAAAACTTATTTACTGCATGCTTTTTGGTTCATAACAATCAAACAAAATATATTTATATTTTCTAATCTGGCCAATGAAGTTCTATTTTAGAAGGATTAAAAATATATATTTAGTCATGCTATAACAGTAATGGAAGAATGCTTTATAAATTTAAATGTGGTCTTTCTTTCTACATTTGTAGTTTGCAAAAGAAATTATAATAATAAAACAAATTAAAAAATTATATTACTTAATGCTTTCATCAACTGTGTTCTTAACACAATGCCATCTAGTGACACCATACATTTGTAATGCAACTTTTTATTTATTTTATGAATTTTTTAAATTATTTTCTTTTAATTACTATCTATATTATGAAAATTATTTTAACAAATTATTTATTTTATGAAAATGATAATATTCTGAAAATCTCGAAAAAGCACCAGCAACAGAAGTCATGCGGTACCACACGAAATAATTCCAATCAGAGTAGTGGAGGAAATAGTTACATGAGTATGTTAAATTTTTAAATTGTGAAGATACAATGTCCAGTTTAATTAGATTACCCTTCGATTTTAAAGTAGTCTATGGGTTATTTGACTTCTAATTTTGAACTAGTCAGATGGCAATGATATTACAAGAACTCCCATAAAATTTCCTTACCACATCGATATAATCTTTAGAGATATATTTAAAAAAGGGAAATTATCTTGAAAATATATAAGAATAAAAAAATCATTAAAAAAATGACACTTACCTTAGCTAATTCAAGCCTTAATCGTTTGCACTCAGCCTGAGATGACAAAAATTTCATTTCCAATTGATAGTATTTTACTTTTTTTAATATCTCAACATCATCATCTTTAGAATGTCTCTTTTCTTGAACAATGGATTTTATTTGTACGCTATTTTTTATATCACTGTTTTTTCTAACAGGCAATGATTTAACATACCCATCAACCTAAAAATTTTTATTATAAAAAGTTTAGAGTTAAAAAATCACTAAAATCATAAATGAAATTTAAAATAACATCTAGTTACTTAATAAATAACAATAACCATTTCAATTTTTCAAATTTTTACAGAGTAAAATTAATTTTTTGAAAACAATAATGAAAATGCATCCTTTTTCATATATCAGTACACATTATGTTACAAGCACAGATCAAAGTAAATTAAAATATTATATATATATAATTGTTACTGGTTGTGAAAATCACCAGTAACAAATTTTTAAAGAAAAAGTTGTTCATGCTTTTGTAAAAAAAATGGCATTACTTGACAAGTGACGGTTTTCATACTTTTAGCACTTAGAAAGAATTAGGAGATAAAAAATGAAAGACAAAGGATTTCATTAAATATTTGAAATTATAAAATGTAGATTCAAAGGTCATTCATTTCATTTTAAAAAGTAAAAATTAATTTCTTTAAAAAATTTAAAAATATAAATAAATTATGCACAAAAAAGTAATTAAGAGTAATTGATTCTCATTTCTTCCATAATTCTACATACAAGTGAATAATTTTATAGCCGAAATAAAGCCACAAACAAAACAAGTTTAAAATTTCTATGCCAAGACACAAAAGTGATATATTAATCCTATTTAATAAAAAATATATATATCTTTCTCAGTTTTGTTTTAAAAACATTTAAAATTTCTAAAAATGATATTTTTATTTTTCATCCTTTTTTCAATAGATTTTGATTATTAATTTCATGAAGACTAAAGCAAAAATTCATGCAGTTTAATTCAAAATTATTAAAGGTTACAATCTAAGTACTGAAAAAAATACAATGAAATTAATATAAGCTACATAAAACTTTTTATGCAATTCAACATAATCAACAAAACCGATCTGTAATGCACAGTCAAATAAAATATTATCCAACATAGATTACCATTAGGGATTGCAATACCGGTATTTTGAGCCATTTGTACAATTTGTAATACCGGTATTCACAAGTTTAAATACCGGTTTTTCGGTATTTACCAGAAATTTTTAAAATTTCTCCACTATATGTTCAGATATCGCGAACATAGCAAAATAGTATGCGTTTTTGTTTTTATGTCTCCATAATGGGCGAAATTAATTAGCTAATTAATGGTTTAATTAATTGCTTAAATCTAAATTAGCGAAACATGGATTATTTCTGAAAAAAAAATATTGTATCCTTAACGACTGATGGAGCAACAATTATGAAAAAAGTTGGAAAGTTGATTGGTGCTATGCACATGGAATTCAATTAGAAGTAATAGATGTATTATACCAAAAAAATAAAGAACAGAAGAATCCAAATACTGTGAATATAGAAATTTCGGATTCCAACTTTGAAAAGAGTAAGAGTGAGAGTGATATTGACAATGAAGATAATGACAATGTAATTGTTGAAGAAGATATTGCTAATGAGTATGAAATATTAACCTATCAAGAATTGCTTCCTATAATTTATAAAGTTCGAAAAATTGGTAAGATACTTAAACGTTCCCCTATAAAAAGGATATTTTACTAAAATATATACTAACTGAAAATAAAACAGAATATATGTTAATATTAGATTCTAAAACACGTTGGAATAGTTTACTCCTAATGATAGAACGATTTTTGAAACTGAGAAGTCCAATCCAAAAAGCAATAATCGACTTAAACCTGTAAATTAATTTTTCAGATAGTGAATTCGACTTAATATACTTCGAATAATATCAGCTCTACTTCCAATAAAACTGACTATTGAGGCATTGTGTCAGAGAGATTCTAATTTATTAACAGCTAATGCAACAATAAATTTCATGTTGCAGTCACTGAAAGAACAGCACACATCACTATCTGAAGAATTATATATTACATTAAAAAATAACACAGAAGAAAGGATACCAAAATAGAAAATGTCTTATGGTATTTACATAATTATAATGATTTTAAAAATGAAAATGAAAAAGAAGAAAAGAAAATAACCAATTCAAATCTGATGAGCTAGAGTAAATTTTCTTAAAATTTTTTACCCACAACCCTATCCACATTCAGAAGAATTCGGTTCAATTATCGAAGATTATGATGTCATTAATGTCGATAGTGAAAAGAAATTGTCTCTTGAACAAAAATTAGAATTAGCGATAAATAAAAAAATTTCAACGAACCAAAATACAATACAGAAAACAGCTATATCCGAAACCATCCGACGAGAAATCGCTTTATTTGAAGATGAGGGATTTAGAGGTAAATACTTGGAAAAAGTATATTGCGCATTGCTAACAGTACCACCAGCTAGCGTAGATGCCGAAAGAGCGTTTTCGACAGCTGATAATTTTTACACAAAATTACTTTTCAGGCTTAATGACAGTACAATTGATGCATTATGTTTTTTAAGATCACATTTCAAAAATTTGTAATTAGTACCCCAGACTGAATAGTGATATTTACACTTTTTTGTGATTTAAATAAATAAGATGTTTCTTTACTTTTTTGTGATTATATACTGTTATAATTTATAAGTTACAAATTATTTTTTGTGATATTTACACTCTCTAACAAAACTGGCAAATAAAACAAAGAAACACCTGTGTTTTCTTTCTTTTTCTAAAATGTTTAATACCGGTATTAACCGGAATTAGAAAAATTTCTAATACTGGTTTTCTAAAATTTCTAAACCGGTTTTCTAAAATTTCTAATACCGGTATCAAGATTTTAAAAATACCGAATACCGGTATTGAACTTTTGGTCTGGTATTACAATCCCTAATTACCATACATGAAATGATGCCTAGTAAGTCAATAAACATTGTTTAAAATTCTTGAATGATATATTTCTTTTAACCTGACAACAATCAAAATATGTGCCAAAAGTAGCAATGGTTTGGTACTAAATGAATGAAATTGCTTTAACAGCACATAAGCTAATATTTCGGCATTTAGTATGCTAAGATAAAAATAATATTTCAGAACAAAATTTATTAAAGTTCTAGATATATTCCATTATTATCATTTGAGTCACAAAATTAGAAGAAGGGGAAAGCAGCTTTATAAGCATAATTCGAAATTAATAAATTATTAAATCAAATATAATCTATAAAAGAACTTACTTTTGTATCTAAGATACTTTGACCTTCTAGAAATTTTTCTTTTTGAAGACTAGATAAATTGGCTTTATTTCCATCAGAAGCAGATTCTCTCATTTCATTAGATTTCTTAGCTTCTTTATTTTCACTGACATTAAGAACAGCTGTACTTATTTTATTAGTGATATTGCTAACAGAGTTATTATTACTGATTTGTAAATTATCTTCCACAGGTTCAAGCATGTACATATCTCCTTGAGATTCAAATATTACAGATCCAGGCTTACGACCGGCAATAGATGCTAGTGGAGGAATATTAATTGCAGGTGCAGAGCTAATTGGTTGAGTATTCAATACCACACTGCTCACATTAGTAGATTCAGAAAGGTTAGTAGAAACACTAGTAATGTTCTTAAGTGTTGCATTAGAATTTGTTGTGATAATTTTAGAAAAAGGTAGCTGTACTTTTTGGACTTTGATTGTATTAGATACAGTAGTTGAAACAATAGTTTTAGAAGCTACAGGAGGTTGCCCAATCAAAGGAGCTGCAAGAGAAACATTTTGCAATATTGATTTCGGAACCTGTTGTGCTGTACTAGTTAATATTGGAAGATTTTGTAATAATGGTTTAGAAGTCTGTGGCCCATTATTATTTAAAAATGAAGCAGGTATGCCTGAAATTATTGGAGTGGGTATGAGCTGAGCTCCTGGTGGTAAATGTGTAAAAATTGGAAGATTGCTATTGGATATTAATGGTCTAGGTAGAACAGAACACACTCCACCTGGAATAAGAGGACTTGAAATGATTGGTTGAGTTTTATTTGGTCTTACTGTAGATGAGAGAGTGGAATTTACACTACTTGCTACAAAAGGACTAGAAAAAGGCACTGAAGGTCCGATTTGACTTCCAGAGTTAGGAATCAAAAGCAATGGAACAGTAGAAGTATGAGGTGGAATTTTTATACAAGTAGCAGGTCCAGTATTTGTCTGTTTGCTTTGTGACTTTTTATCAGAAGATTCAATTGGTGTTGATGATGATACAGGTAGACGTGATGCTAAGCGAGAATAAGTCATTTTATTCTTGGCTGGTGGACGAGGAACAGTCATTCTAGGCCGAACAGGTCTTGTAATTGGAGATGGAGGAACAGGTGGAGTTAAAACAATACCTGGACTGAAATTAGATGGCAATAAAGGTGCAGCTGGAGTACCAATAGGTATAAGATTGTTGTTAATAGACATAAAGGTTTGACCTGGGGGAAAAGAATTCAATAAGATTGGATTAACTTGAGGAATGTTTGAAATACTTGATGGAACTGAATTTTGAGCAATTGATGAAACAGGTTTACTGACAGTTAATGTTGAATTAGTAATTGATGTATTTTGAATATTTGACACTAATTTCATACTTGTGCTATTTGCAGTTGGAGCAGAGGAATTAGCAATTTTAACATTTCCTGGGAAAGTGTTAACAGTACTTTGGGCAGGTTCAACAGCCTCAATAATAGTTACATCTAAAGATGGATTTAATCCCAAACTGAGTTTTTGCTCTGCAGAAATAGTCTTTTCTATTGCATTCTTTGTACCAAATGTAATATTCTTCACTGAAGAAGAGGCACTTTTTTTGGGTGGTTTTTGTACAGCTTTTTTTGTTCTTTTCAAAATTGATGGTCCAGAGCTTTTATTGCTAGCTGTAGGACTTTTAATTACATTATCATGACAAACAGGATTTTGTGGAACATCCAATATATTTTTAACTGATGAAACATTTTCTTTTTCAGTTGCAGTAGGAATTACAATAATTTGAGAAGGTGCAACAGTGTTCCGAGATTTCTTGGAAGTTTTTCCTTTCTTTGGTGATACTGTTCCAACATTTATTGCAGGTCCAATTGATATAAATTTTTGATCAGAACCAACCATTACATTTTGATTGTTGTTCTGCCCAGGTAAAGAATTTAAGAGAACAACTTGGCCAGATAAAGAGCCATCATTAATAAATTCAAAGGTCTGGTTTGTAATGGGGGTAGTATTTGCAATAGATACATTTTCAGATGTGGTTGCAGGAGTGGCTGGAGTTTCTTCCTCCTTTGAAATGACAGGAGCATCAGTATTTGATGAAACAACAGGAGTATCTATATTTGATGAAACAACAGGAGTATCTGTATTTGATGAAATGACAGGAGTATCTGTATTTGATGAAATGACAGGAGTATCAGTATTTGATGAAATGATGGAAATATCATTATTTGATGAAATATCAGTAATTGCATCATCAATACTTTCGGTGACTAATTCAACTTCAGAGGTAGCAACAGATGAAGCTGGTGCTGGTGACAGAACATCAGAATTGGTAATAGCTGTGCTTACATTATCTGCTACACTGCTCGTAGTAGTTATAGGTGGTGGAGTAACTATTTTTTTCTTTGCACTTGGTTTCATACATGCTACTGAAGCCAAACTATAACTAAAAGATCCAGATTTTTTTGTTGGATCCTTTTTATATGAAAACTTCTGAGATGCTGGTTTAGAAAAATTGTCTGGTATTTTATTGTTTGTGTTTTGAAATAAATTAGAAGATTTTTTAGATACTTCCTTCACAAATGTTTCAGATAAAGAACTATCATTTGATTCGGTGATAAAAAATATGTTTCCATCTGGACTTTGACCTTCAAATTGATACTTCTGATCAGAAGTTAAAACTATTTCAGTAGTTCCCAAAGAACCTGAAAGAATAATTTCCTTTTTAGAACATTAATATATCTAATATTTTCATAATCTTAAATTATAAAAACCTTACAAAATATATAAGACTATATTAAATTACTAATACACTCAATTAAATCATTTATTCACAACAATACTAAATTGCATTTGTAAATTCTTTTAGTTTTGTTTTTCATTATGAAGGCATATATGGCTTCTTATTCGATTTCAAAAATATAATTTTTCTTATCATCTACTACTAGTTTATCAGAATTCTTTTTGATTCAAAATTTGCAATAGACTGTTTTTTCTTTGACAGAATGCACTAATTAAAATCACTCAAGACTGTTGCAGTTAATCTGCCACTAGTCATTTACTGTAGCTTGTATCTACTGCAAAAGATGTCATTTCAACAGAAAACCAGAATTTCTTTCAAGAAACCCTTCCCACTCCTCACCCCCCCCCATTATCAGTTAATTTTCCTTTGTAAATGAACAAAAAAAAATTAAAACAGACTTCATAGGTAAATAAAACAAGTTTACAATAAAATTTTCAGACAACAGATAGTAAAAACTTTGTGAAATTTGTTTATTATAACTGTTTAAGAATCAATAGAATTTGACATTTTTAGCTTTACAAGCACTCAAATTGGAAAAGCCACACGAAAAAAAAAATTAAATTTGCTAAAAACATTTAAAAGAGAAAAAATGGTTACAAATTTAGAAAAAATTGTAATGTTTTTTTTTTTAATATTTTTTTTTATAATAGCAACCACAACATACTCTTCTTGTTATATTATTTGTGCATAATGAAGAAACTTATTTTATAATTCTAAAAGAAAAACAGAAAACATTTATCTATACATATAAATTGCTTTCCTTCATACTCTTAAAATTCTGTTTCTGAAATTTTTAAAAATAAAAACTCATTTATTTCAACTAGTGAGTCATATGAACTTTAAAATTTTCCCATATCACTTGAAATCAAACAACTTTTAATTATCTAAATTGCTATGTAAACAATTATTTAGTTTCACTTTCTAAATAAGAGAACTCTTGACTGAGATGATACAAGGACCAGATGCATTACCAACTTCCTATTTTGCTCACTTTTTGTTTAAATCGGTTTTTTTCCAAATGGCCATGGTCAAAGATTAGACTAAATTCTGAAGAGTAAATTTATCTTTATTAGTTAACTAGCCGCCTTTGGTGACCAGCTGGTTCGCCAATCTTAATGTTCGTTAAAATTTTAATAATTAAATATTTTATGCAATTCCTACTTTAATAGCTTCTTCATCAAAATATTTTAAAACTTCAAATTTTGATAGTCATATAATTCACTCATAATATTATAAACGCCTTCAGTCATAATGTAATATGTATCTCTCTAATTTTCTGTTAGTTCCCGTAGAATTTATACTATAAATTAAAGTGGAAAGGATTAATCTGCAATTAATATAATATTTTTTACTGAAACAAAGTATTTTTTGTAATATGATTACTGAAAACAGTCACTGAGTGTTTAAACTTTATGGGCACTAAAGAATATCTTTCCTAATTTATGTAATATTTCAAGAATTTGTCAACAAAATATTCTCAGATTCATCATGACCAGAAGGATTAATTAACAATGTTTAATTTTAAATACATCAAACACTAAGAAAATAAAACGAATCGTTTAAAATAATCGGTTGAAAACAGGTTAAAAAAACTACTTAAAAAACGATGTACTTAAAACTATAAGCGTATACAAAAAAAATATATAACTAACATAAATACAATTTAATTACAAAAGCATGCAACTAACCTAAAAATAATTTTAATCATCCGTTGATAATGGTTGTCATGTCAACAATCAGAACACAATGCGCATGCGTGAATTTTCAACGCCAGTTACGGTAACGCAAATGCGCGAGTTTTTCTACGCCAGTTGAGGTAACGCTATGCAGATTAGAAATTTTTAATTTCCTTTATTCTGTTTTATTTTAATTCAAAAGTACTTAAGAATGAATCTGAAAGATCGATTAATTAACAATGTTTAATTTTAAATGCATCAAACATTAAGAAAATAAATAGAATCGCTTCCAATAATCAGCCGAAAAATCTTAAGCCTAGCCTCATGACTGCTGGGAAAAAAAACTGAAGCCGTACACATTTGGCAGTGGGGAAAATGAAAAGATTTTTTTGGCGGAAAAGTTAGTTTTTAATTAATAATTAAAATTCTAATTAAAAATTCTACAAAAGGGCTATCCTATCTTTTAAGTTAGATCAAACTGCACATGGTGTGCAAATTTGATTAAAATCGGTTAAGTAGTTTAGGAGTCCATCGCGGACAAACAACGTGACATGTAATTTATATATATTAAGACTATGCTTCATATTTAAAATAGACTGATCTATGGTTTTATGATGCAGATTGCGCCTCCTTTAAGAAATCACTTGTATCATTTGTTATATATATAATTCCATAAATAACTGCAGATATAAATATATTGATGTATTATAGAATGATAATTATAAAGATATATTTTATTTCAACCAAGTTAACAGAAGGCAAATAATTATTAAAATACTAGAAGTATTATCAATTTATACAATTTTATTTCAATTTTCTTAAAAACAGAACTTTTAACAAGATTACCTGCTCCAATATTAAACAAAAAATAAATGTGGTAATTGTCAGCAATGATGTATGAAATGCAAACTTTGTATAAATCAATTAGGAATTATATAATGTACTTTAAGGTCTACAGGATCATTAAATGACAAGTTTTAAGCAAAATATAAGGAGACACTCTTAAAATAAATGTTTTCAAAGAAAGTTTGCAAATGTATAGTAAAATAAGGAATTAAAATGGCATTTTGCATTATGAATGCAGATTATGACATCCCATTCATGGCAGATACTCAACCAAACAAAACAGATGTTTTGATTATATACCCTATTTACAATCATTTTTCTCTATACTCATACTGATTTGAAATTGCGACTTTTCTGAAGAGTGGGCAATTACATACTTATTTTAATACATATTTTATAGTAATTAGAGTGGAACTTCAAGAAAGAAGTTTATATAAGTGTTTAATGAATTTTTGTGAATAGCATATAAGCCAGTTAACAACTACGCTAACGAGCATATGCTTTTGTATCCTGGTTATGTTACTGGACTGCAAACCACAAGGTCCCAGGTTCTATCCTCGCTCAATACAATACGTTAAAAATTGATTGGAGCAGTACTTCCACTAGCAAGCCTTTTCAAAACCATCAGATTGCCTTCTCAGATCAATTATATAAAAATCTTAAAATTCAGAATATCATATTCTTTAGAGCAACATATATCTATTGACAAATATTTGGTCAGTAATAATAAAACAATTACTAAAATCAAAGATTCAACTTTTTTTTTTCTGCCACAAAAATTAATGTTTATTGATTTGTCAATTAAAATTACACAAGAATTTTAAACATTACCTTTATTCCTTTAGTAAGTAATAATTACATTTTTCAATTTCAGATACTTTAAATTCAGATTTTTTGATAAACTGAGGACATGTTTTTGTTGACAGTATAACAAGTAACAATTCTCTTCCAACGTAACTGATTATACTGTCTAGTATCTAGAACATTTTGAAAGAAAGCTTTTCCCTATTTCAATAACGTGGATATATTTTACAACTGCTTAAAATATCAATCACCATAGCAGTGCAAGATATAAATTTCATCTCTCTCCCACTTCCAGGTGAAAATTCAGACTGTTTTTAAATAAAGGTGGGCACCATTCCCCCTCCCCTTTCCATTACTGCAAAATTTTGCAGCACAGCAACAACCTATCCCTACACCAATAAATAAGACAAATTAACATTGCAAATAAATTTTTGACACACACACACACAAAAAAAAAAAAATAGTAATGCATAAATGAATATTTGTGCATTAACTGCATGTCACTGGCAAACTTTAGGTTTTTTTTCATTAGTAAACACAGTCAATAGACTAAAAAACATCTTTGATTTTTTTAGCAATTTATTACTGGCTTAGTGTTAAAAACACAAGTACCCATAAATGTTTTACCGAATACTTGTAAAAATAATTAAAATTTTTTTAAAGTATTTGTAAAAATAATTAAAAATTTTTTTAAAGTATTTATATACATTCAAATTTTTCAATTTCTTTTCCTAGCATTCAGACTTTAAGAATGTTAGCTACGACTAATATATTTACCAATAGCGGCATCCAGTTCATCCTCTTCAATTGGAATAATATGACCAACATGAGTATTCCAGTGCTCAATTTTAACACCTTTTGTTTTTGTAGATTCAATGGCAGTTATAACTGCAGGACAGCTATCTTTAACTGCAACTCCACTTTTCTTTTCCCTCATTGATCCAACTGAGCTGTCACATCGATAAATATGAGTCTTATCATTCGATGGTAATTTTTTGGGAGGTTCTCTCATTACATATTTACAGTAATTCCTCTTCTCCAATTCATTTTTCCAAACCAAAAAATCTAGAAAAAAAATCAGAATAAAAATGCTATTAAAAATACTACTTCAAAAGTCAGAAGAGAAGTTTCAAAATTATTATAAACGTTTTTTCAAATCAGATAATTAGAAAAAATCATAAAAAACTTCCACCCAGTTCTTGTCTTCTTTCATTAATAATAGTACTACAATACAAATCCTCCCCCCCCCCCAAAAAAAAACTATCAAATTACAAAAATATTAACTTTTACAATTATTTATCTAATTTGATTTGCTTCAAGTTATAAAGATGAAATTTTGTAATCCAATTTTTACTCATTTCTTGACATACTGGAGTTTGGAAATTTTGTACATTAATTATTCTCAATGGCAATACACAGTTATAATATTTTCAAAATTTTAAATTACCAGTTAATCAATTAATTTCATCAAAACTTTATTATATGTAGCTAACAGATTTGATAGAGAATTTAAGTAAAAAATTATTTCAAGCTTAAATAATTAAAAAAAAATATTAAAGATTAAAATGCGGACAATAAATAAAAGAAAAGAGGATCCAACTTTTTAGTATGCTAATAAAAGCATAGGTATTATTAAAACTGTTAACTTTTACATACACTTTTATACATAACAAAGTCCCACACCCGAGAGAAGTAATAGCCACCTAAAAGTCAAAAGAGGATCCAACTTTTTAGTATGCTAATAAAAGCATAGGTATTATTAAAACTGTTAACTTTTACATACACTTTTATACATAACAAAGTCCCACACCCGAGAGAAGTAATAGCCACCTAAAAGTCAAAACCATCATACCAAGACACTAAAATAAATTAATTACATTGAAATAAGAATTGTTGCTTAAATTTTGCACTTGTATGCAAAATTGGATCTGCAAACTAATTTTTTAAAAATACAACTCTGAAATTGCAGAAAAGGGCTGTTTACGAGAATTACAATGAAAATCAAACTCCACAGTAAGGTGAAGCATTTACAAATATCAGAACCATAACATTATTGGAGAACAACTGAAAAAGGCAAGAAAAATGAAACAGGAGAAAAGTTTCATTTTTACTGTTAGACCCCCATTTCGACTGTTTGAATTTCCCTGATTTTTCCCAGATAATTCCAGTTGTTTTAAGAAATTTCCCTCAAATTTTTCAAACGTTTCTAATATTTTCAGAACAATGTCGCTTCATTTTATTCTCTGTAATTATTGCACAATATATTTTTAAATGTATTTGAGACCTGTATGATAAACTTGTTCCTTGTATGATAAACTGTTCTTCACAGACAGTTTACTGTTTTCTTTGGAAACAAATTACATTTGAAGTTGTCTTTCAGTTTATATCAACACTGAATCAGCCTCATAATTTTCTTTGAAAGGATCAGCTAACATTTCCATGAATCAAGATTGTACTCTTGTCTGGTACAAGTAAAATCCATCTTTGAGTGCTCTTCAAACTTTAGCGTTATAAGCAAATTTCTAATCATCAGAATTCCCAGATTTCATATGTATTTTGATATAAAAGAGCTGTTCTTTGCTATTTTGATCTTTATAACCAACAATCATCAGAACCATAGTCACTATAAATAAAATCTACTGTATTTTACTACACTATAGAAATTTTTTGAATGTATTTTAATTCGATATTAATTTTACATTAGAAGTGAATTTACTGCATATAATCATTTTATAATTTTAACATAAATGTCTTCAAACATCAATGCTTAAAGACACTATGGTCAAGTTTATAATGTGCATTTCCTAATTAATATCCAACCGATAATAAAACCTTTCATCTACCTCAAGATGCAATTCCATGATAGGAGATTTAGTACCAGCATTTTGAATAAAATCTCACTACATTATTTTAAAATATGAAAATATACATGCATCATCTCATCATAATTCAAAATTCAACCATATACAACTTTAAAAATGAAGTACATTAAATAAACAAATGTAAGATGCATTATAGAAACAAAACAAAATTTAAACAATGCAATTTTTTAATAATTAAAAATAAATATGAAATAGCATATAAATATTTATAATAATTTTTTAAGAAAAAAAATTTTTGTTTATGCTAAAAGACCAAAATTCACTGAAATTTTGCAGCACTGAATGCATTGATAATATATCTTGAAAGTGGTTCATTAAATTTTATTTATTTATATATTTTAAAAACTACACAAACCATAAAAAATCAATAAATACAAAAAATTGATAAATAAAATAAATGTTTAAACAAAAGTTATCAGAAAAAATTTACAAAATTAAAAACTATAAATATTTTTTAAAATGAAGAAGAATCAAACAACTCATCACTATAAAAGTTTTTGGACTTATCTTTTAATAGCGTACTTTGAATGAGACAGAAAAAAAAAACTTACCATTAAAAGATTTAAATAAGACCACTTGTCCCTCCTCATTATGACCGTGTATGTGCCGTAAATGGTTTCGGTACCCTTCGATCCTTAAACACTGTGTGCCACAGAGTGGACAAATGCGATTTTCCTTCCCAGAAGAGCTAACTGTGTGTATTTTCTGCACATGTTTGTTCAAGTTTTCAAGTTGATCAAATGATCCTTTACAGTACTGACAGACATATGCATTTATTGGTTGTTCATGCTCCATGTTCAATCAAGTTTCATGCATTCTATTAAATGTTTAGCAAGCTGATAAGCAATTTCAAAAATTAATTGTGCATTTTTTTTTAACAATCCCCATAGTGTTTTGGATAAACGCCGAGCAATACAAAAAAATCACCTCCAATAACACAACGGTTGATTCACAGGATATAACCGCTCGAGGTTAAGTCGCATTGCGCATGTGTAGTTAGAAAAGAGCTAGGTGCTGCATCTTTCGTAAAAGAGGAAAAGCATTAACGTCATCGATACATAAGCACAGAAGTGATATCCATGTTTCCTATGACGCATGCGCAATTACTAATCGGAAAATTTTAAATTGTTTTTTTTTTTTTTCAGAAATGTGACTTCATATTTTTAGTTTGATAAAACTAAAACTAATAATTCCTTAGCAAACTGATACCGTGAAATTAACTTTCACGTCTAATTAATACCGCATGTGTGCTTCAGGAAGATATGCTGCACTCCGGTCGAATGCAATCCCGCCAAATCAGAGGGATGAAGCTGTGAAGCGTCAGATTTCACCAGAATAAATTCAAGAGCATGCGCAATAACGCTAACATCCAGTGCCATGCGCTCTTCACTAGTCTAGAGGTAGTGGGGATGTCTCTTTCCAAATATCTCTTGATTTGTAGGAATGTTAAAACGAAGAAAAGTTTAGGAGCATTGGCGGATTGGATCTGAAAATAATGGTTGTCAGGCTACAACGGGGGAAGGGGGGGGGGGTATTCTACATACACATATATATCGATAAATTAAAATAAGTTATTCAAAATCTTAAAAATGTATTTGATATATTCCTAATTACATTACATAAATATTAAGCTTATTTATGAAAATAAGGAATATCAAATACAAATGTAAATTTTTGATTGAATTTTATACTATTTTTTGATGGGTGCGTAGCATACTGATATTTCGAAATTATATTGTTACTTTGGGAAATTTTTTTTATCCAAACTTAAAATAAAGTCCAAGTTATCTATCAATTTCACCATTTTTAAGAAAATGGTCTCTTACTACCCACCTTTGATGACCAGCGGGTTCGCCAATCTTAATGCTTGTTAAAATTTTCAATTAATATTTTTATGCGACTTATTTTTTAATAACTTCTTCATCAAAACATTTTTTAAGTTTCAAGATAGTATTATTATTCAGTCATACTATTACAAATGCCTTAAGCCATAATGTTCTATGTATCTCTCTAATTTTCTGTCAGCTCCCGTAAAATTTTTAATGTAAATTAAAAGGGAAATGATTAAATTGCAATTAATAAAGAAAACTTTTTTTTAATATGAGTACTGAAAACAAAGTCGTTCACATTTAAATCTCTACAGAATATCTTCCGTAATTTATGAAACATCTCAAGAATTATTTAGCAAAAATTTCTCAGATTCATCATAAAATTTGCTTTTTAGTTTTACTTTCAAAAGGACTTTTAAATGACGTGAATAACAATATTTTATTTTGTTTCGGTCCATACTTATACTTCAAAAAATTAAGAAGTCTAAATTTTAAACAGTCCTTTGGTCCTAAGGAATCATATGCTGCTTAATATTCTTGACATTTCAACTTTTTAATAAATTAATGAATGTTTCTAATTTCTGATATCAAATCTCATCGATTTATGTAGTTTAAACAGAATAGTTTATAACTATAACATTTTCATAATCTTAAGCCAATCAGTCTTGAGAAACCCTTCCCGCTGATTAGGGTCGGGTACCCTACGTAAAGATGATACGTATCATCTTTGAGGTGGTCGATGAAATGGTCTAAAATTACCCATTTTTATTGAATAATGATATTTAAATATTCTAAATCAGTCAGTTTTAGTGATTGACTTAGTTGATTGGAGTATAAACCTTTATTTAAAATATTAGAGTTTGAAAAATATTTTGTTAAATATGATGTACAGAAAAGAGGAACTGGATAAAAGTTAAACATTCGTTATTTATTAAAGCATTAACAGACTAAAGCTACATGCAATATAATTATTTAATTCATTTTCGACCATTTTAGAAAATGTATTTCTGTTATTAATGATTTACAAAATAGCCATTGGATTTTGAATTGAAAGATATATATTAAACCACGCTTGTCTTAAATAAAGTTGCTTTATTGAATTAATGATACAAATATTCTAAAAGTCATAGAAAACTTTTCTTTGTATTTACTTTTTAGAAAAATCATATTTACTTCATTTTATACACACACGTGCTGAAAATTACATTTTTGTATGTCTAATTTGTAATAATAGTTGATTGATTTTTTAATTTGAGCTTTTGTCAATTTGATGCAACATATTGATAAAAGCAATTTTTTCCTTTTGACGCGTAACGTGTACGTGCAGGTTAAATTTTATTTTTATTTTGTGCGAAATAAATTGTTGGAAAATATGATTAAATTATTTTTTAAAAAATTAATTAAAAATGGAAATTTAATTTGTTGGTTGAAACATTAGTATCATTAAAAAGCTATTTTTTTTTATCTCCAATACGATGTTAAAATCAGTTTTGCGCTGTAATATATTTGGAAGTTATAGCGGAAAAACGCACAACTTTCGCTTAATTTTTAATTACTTAAAATTCTAATTAAGAATTAGAAAAAAAATCGCTCCGAGGTGCACAATTCTGACTACTTTAGGGACAATAAGCATTTTACTTCTCTAAATGATTATGCAAATGTATAAATAACTATCTCTGCATCCAAATCATCTAATAATTCTTTTTCAGTTGAAAGTTATGTATAATGATTTCAAGTTCTCCTTAGACAATATTTTTTAAATAATTATAATCTTCAGTTATGAAAATGTCCTTTCACAGTACACTTGAATGATTGATTCATAAACGTTTATCATGGAGCTTGTTTGATATACATGTGCTGCAACTTTTACAGTTATTGCAACTAGGATCTTTCAAGTTATCATTAGCATTTCGAATGTTAATAGTTTAGTTTCCATGCTGTTTTGTTCTTAAATTCGACAGTTTCGAGACACCGTGAAATTGCATGCGTTACTTTTGTCTGTCATACGCTCCGCTACCATTACGTACATGAAGCGTTATAATGAACACTAGTGTCTTGACATTATGGAAATATGTCATTCATTTATCTTATAAATTTCATAAATTGTAGCATCATTTTTTTTTTTTTTTTTTTTTCGTTTTGTAAACTATGCTAAGCAGAATCCTTCTTTCCAACAATTAAAGAAAACCACGATATTAAATATTTGGCAAAACAATGAAGACGGTTTGAATTTCTGGGCAACAGTGTTGTAATCTATTATTGGAAGTTAAACAAAGAAATATTAAAAAAAAAAAATGCCTAAATTTAGAAAAAATTTGTTATTATTATTAAATTGGTATACCACTAAAAAGACATTTTTAAAATTTTGAAATAGTACACAATTCTTTTTTATTCCATAAGATTTCCACTCTGGCAAACTGTCTCAATTTGAATCCTTAAACCAATAATCATTTCACTGCTGAGCAGTGTTTGACACTGAATAATTAACCGTGCAATTTCTCTACAGTTCCATAATCTTATTAAACTCCAGGAAAAATATAAATTTCATAAAAATTTGAGATATTTTCATATACCCTATGTTCAGTCAGTGCATGACAATTCCATTAATGACGAAGCAGGAGTTGAAACTTTCATAGGTTTATTTTCACATATATATGGACACGGACATTTCTAAGCTACCGCACAAACACATCACAATACAAAAGGCTCGAGAGAGAGTAGGTACATGTCGCCGCGTCGGCGTCTCGAATACATCTGGTTAGGGGAACAGAATTTCCCCTTTTCTCCACCGGAGGGAGTCAAAACTCTAACACCCTAGGAAATGCAATGTAATCATGCAAGTTTAGTGCCTTTCTTTTTTTTTTTTTAATTTCGTATTCTTACCTCATAGTTTTCATTTAATTTCAAAATAATACTTCTAAATTGTTAAAAAAAAGAATTGGAGTTAGTTTTTTTAATATTATTCAGAATAAAAATTAAATATTTTAATTAACATTCTATTCACAACTTTTTTATGTTTTCAATGATTGCGGCATTTATTACTGAATTATCTTCGTAAATTTAGCTAGATGAAAAAAAGATTAAGCATTCTAGAAGTAATAATAATCTTTAATAAACACGCGTCTCTTAAGTTCTTGTGAAAGCTTTTTTGTTGAATTTTCAATTCAATATTGAAATTTTTAAAAATGATTATCACTATTTACCGAATCACTATATACGGTATGATGATCCCTATATATGGAAGGCTCTTTGCTTTTTCAGAGGCATCTTAATAATAGATTTAAATTGTTTTTAAATCGTTTCAAAAGTTCTTCATGAAATTTTGTTAAACTTGTTCTGGATATATTTTTTTTATAATCAGTAATAAGTTTAAACCAACTAAAAAGGTTTAAATAAAAAATTCAAATAATCAAATTTGTAAAAATATTGATAAAGTACAAAATTATAAAATGAAAATGCAATTTATTGATCACATAAGGAGAGGATGAGTTTAATAGGAATGCCTGGCGCTGATGTTTTTTGGGTCCCACTGAAATGATCACTCATTTTATAGATTTCGTTTAGTCTGTCATTTCATTTATAATTTCAAACAGTTTCACGAATTTTAATATTTGTTAATAATTGCCTTTATTAATTGCTATACTATTTCATTTTTACTTTCTCGTCTATGAAATATGGAGAAAGTTTAGCAATCATTAAAAAATTCGAACTGGATATTTTGATGAATCTCAACGGTTTAGACCTCCCTGAGATGAAAAAACGCATATTTGGAATATGTCCGTGTGTCTGTGACAAAGAAAACTCAAAAAGGCTTTGAGATAGACGATTGGAATTACGAAAATGTGTAGATTTCTAACAAATTTTGAAAGAAATGCATTCAAAGAAAGTCTGTCTGTCCGGCTGTCCGAATATAAGTTAACACAATAACTACAAAATGAAGGGAGCAGACAAATAATACTTGGGGGAGGGGGCATTCTGTTGGTCTGTACATGTAATGTAATAGAACATGCATGCAAATGTAATAACTCGAAAATGAAATGGTTTAAATATATTAAATCTGATATGTGTTTTGTGACTGTTGCTCTGTGTCAAATTTTGTTTTCAATCGGTTGGGGAAAATGCGCTGAAATAACAATTTTTTTCTGGATAATATTGACTGCATGATATGGATTAAACACCAAAAAAAATTGGACGTGGATTTTTTTTTTCTTTTTTGTCGTGTGACTATTTTTAAGCCACGTTTTTTGCACAGTAGCTTCTGAGGGTAAAGACCCTAGAGCACCAAAGGGCAGAAGTCTGACTTCTAGCTCATATGAAGAAGAAACACGCACACACTCGCTTGCACAACCACTTTTCACAGGGGGGCTCATTCACGCACCTCGCAGATAGAACACAGGATAGAGAACAACCATGTCCAAACCAGGACGCCTAGATCACGGGGAAGATCTGTACCTCTAGGCCAGGACGCCTAGATCACGGGGAAGACGCTATACTCCTAGGCCAAGACGCCGGCATTGGACGTGGATCCCATGATAGATTCAGTAAAATTGCTAAATTCATGCCATAAATTAATATTTAGTATCTGTTGCGCGTCAATTCCATGCAAGACATTCACAACATTACCCAAGATCCAAAATTTTATGGAAGAGACGGAGATAATACCTTTATTAGAGACTATGCTAGAAAGTTTCGGGGAAACTGTTCACGCTAGTTATAAACAATCTATTTGAATAATTCAGATATAGTGATAGGATGCCACGCAATATTAATTCGAAAATGCTTTATATATAATTATTTAGGCTTAACATCAACTTTCTCTCTACCGACATAACTATTTTTTTTGGGGGGGGAGGGGGAGAGGAAAAGAAAGAGAATTGCTGTTTGGCATTTACCATGATCTCCATTTCATGTAGATACGATTATACTCTTAATGATTTCTTCAGGAAATCTTTCCAATAATGACAATTTAGTTACAATATATATTTATTTTATCTACAACTGATCAACTTTTAAAACCATTTAATAGCAGTATATAGTAATTTCTGTAATGAAACTCAAAACTTTTCATCTTTACTATAGTATTTCATCCCAGATTTTTTTTTTTTTTCATTGCAGATGACGAAGGTATTTAGAAACCCGAAATCCGTAGTTTATATGCATAATGAAGGTATTTAAATCAAAGTTTTTAACATATGCCGAAGACATATGTTACAAACCTGTAATGTTACTTCCCAACACGGTTAGTACAAGCATGGAAAGACCACTTTACAATCAGTTCTGTTGGGTGCTGACCGGACGCCGCGTCAGTGATTTCAGAGCGTGGCAATGAATTTGGCGATAGAATAGATATTATTGGAAACTTCCAGAATTTCAGCAATTGAGCCAATAGGAACCGAGATACATCTGATTGGTACAGTACTTTCTCTGCCTACCTCCCGGGAACTATAAAAGGCCGTCAGTATCAAGCTGCAGTCAGTCTTGAAATGAGTCGTGAAACGGTTTGTGTATAGAGCAATCGAGAGGATAGCAATTAGTTGGATCAGTCCGGCGAAGCGCAAGCGTTGTGTGGAGCTCACGCGATTGCTGAATTAAGCTGTATTCCGAGTCTGATATTTATTGTAGAAGCAGCATCCAGGCGTGTGAAGAGTAGCCAGCCGTGTAGTACTGTGTTGGTAGTTGGTTATAGCTAAAGCGAGAAGACAGTGAATTGCAGACGTTTGGAGAGACCGTAGAGCGAAGTTTCGCAGATTCCCTCCTTCTGCTGAATTCTGTCTGGCCACTTTGTGTGCTGTGGTTGTTATTACTATAGATTACTACTTGTGGGCTACTGTTTGTTGTAATGTGTTTATGTGCGTTGGCTGTATATTTGCTGTCCTTGTATTAGTGTTCAATAAATGTCATAGTTTGTAACTAAAGGTCTGCTTATTTCATCGACCAACAAATCACAAAAGAACCTCGGAAGAATTTCCATAACACATAGGAGAAAAATAAACGGTCGTCGTCTAGAAACAATGAGGTGGGCACTATCCTTGATTCTTAGTGATCATTTCCGGTCACGGTATTACCCCTCCTGTAGAATGTACGTCTTCTCACTACAGGGAGTAACTCAATTCCACGTCGTACTACGTAACTAGGGAATTGAAAGTTTCAAGAAATACCAGAAGCTCCTCATTCCCATATCGGGAGTGCCGTCAGTTTGGGAAGAGATGAAAATACAGCTTATTTTTTTTCCATGTTAATTAGATTTCTATTTATAATATGCTTTTAATTAATTTTTAAAATTTTGTTGCATTTAAATAAAGGTTCACTTTCTGAATAAGTAATGATAAAAAATTTAAAAGTGCATTCTGTTTTAACCTTCTCACTACTCATCTGGCTCAGACTACTCGTGCAAGTTCTACATCAAAGCATCATTTTGTGTCCGATTTCTTTTTAAAACGAAGAATTCAGGATGTAAAACGAGGATATCTTTGGTTATAATTTGCTTTACGTACTGCACCCCTCCTTGAAAGAGAATCTGGCCCATTAGTAAAGAATATTCACATCAGGGTTGAGCTGTATAAGCACTGAAAGGGTTAAAAACTTCTGCTCTTTCCTATAGTAAGATCGATTGCTTAAAATTCTGTTGTTGCTATAAACTGCTTTCCTATTGCAGTACACTGGATCAGGGGTGTTTGTGGGACCCCAAAAAATCCCCTGAAACTTTTACGGACTTACTACCGGCATTTTGGAGTTTCGAGAAGGGGGGGGGGGAGAAATGAAAAATTACAATTATGAAGTATTGAATGACCTAATTATAAAAGTTCAATGAATTACTTTTTTTTGCAAAATTAATAGCCATAAATTTTCAAACATATAAACTACTACATTTTATGCAAATATTTTAAATTACCTGAATTAATTCTTTTAAAAAAATTATCTAATTTCTGCTGCTTCTTTTTATTTTCTGATGTTTGTGGGCTTGTCTTCCTTTTGTGGTGAACTTCATAATTGCAGGAAGGTTGACTTTTATTTTCCTCATTTACAGTTAAAGAAATTTCCTCGAGAACTGCACATGCAGAGGTAGAAGCAGTTTGCTTTTCTGCTAATGTAGAAGGTTTTTCAGAGACTTTTATAGGTGACTCATCTGAAATACATGTTTTTAAGTCCTCTTGATATGTTTTCCAACTTCTGTTCATATTCAGTAAGAGATCTTTGTGAATTGGATCAGTCATTGGATTTTTTGAGATATATTTTTCACATGAGGTTTCTTTAGAAGCCATTAAATCATATTTAATAGTCTGCACTGCATCTAGGGAATCAATCTTAAGAGAGGTTCTATAGTCAGTGACAAGTGTATCCATTAAGTTGAATGCACTTTCCACTAATGGACCATGGAAGCAGCTAAGGCAGGCTTTGACCAATTTAGCCAATGTAGGATACTTATAATCATTTGTGAAATCATCTTTTAAATTAAAAACTTTAGACCAATATTTATCAATTGTACACTTGACTTGATTTCCACTTTCATCAGATGTGTAGAGCATTTCTTTGGTGATATCAATATCACTCTGGTATAACCTTATTTCAGCTTCTACTTTTGACTTTTCATTATCACTAAAAATATGGGACATAAAAGATGATAATTTTTCAAAGCTAATATTGTACTGGTTTTACCTCTTAGCTCTGGATCTAATGCTGTAAAACTAATTAGATATGAATTTTTAAGGGGTAATTTCTGTTTCATATGCTGAAATTTCAAAGTGAAATTCTCTTGCGTACATAAATAAAAAAATATTTCAATAAGCGAAACGAAAAATTTACACGTGCATCAATAAATGAAACGAAAATTTTACACAGCGGAGAAAAAAAAGTTGCGAAGCGATCAATAACAAATAGCTAATACAGCGAAAAATTCCCCTTCTCTACTTATTGGCGCCACGCCAGGAGAGATAAGACCTTTGAACCCAGAGGCACGTTATCGCACATCTGGTTGAACGAAGTCTCTCCCTTTTTTTTTCTGCCGCGCCTACTTGCCGAAAAGAATCCAGAAGAGAATGTCCGAGAACCGGGGGAATGAGTCATAACTCGCAATAAGGAAAGAACAAAAAAGAAGTTTTTTCCCGCTTTTCACGCATTGTCACTGCCTTTGGAGAAAGAAAGGAAAAGTTTTCACCACACACACTGACCTTGCGTTTTCTGCTTTCAAAGCAAACAAAATTACCCAGATCAAAATAAATAATTCATTATTATTCCTACTTCCTTTTGAACGACGATCCCCGGAATTTCCGGGTATCGAAGTTCAAAATCCCCGGAATTCCGGGGTTTCCCCGGAGCACAAACACACCTGCTGGATCTTTTAACTAACTTTCAGATTTTTATCACATAAACTATGAAACATATATTGTAACACAACAAAACTTCGATGCTGAATGCTTCTAATTTCTATTTTTATATTTTTAATAATCATGTTTAGTTTCAGAAAGTAAGTTATTGTATTAGTTGAACTTTAATCTCTTCTATTTCAAATTCAAATTTTAGGCGAGACGATAGAAAATTAAGGAGAATCATCACTTCCAGGCTTCCAAAATAGTGCAAATCACATATCAATTAAATTAGAAATCTAAAAAAAGTTTACACGTTAAAGTTATAAGGAGCAAATAACATGAAATGTTGAATTGAAAATATTAGTAACTATTACTCTCAGCGAATAATCTAATGGGTAATTAATAAGAAGTAAAAAAAAATATTCAAAAAACAAATGTAATAATTAGAAAATTAATGGTTTTCTTAATTATTATTTTTGCTTATTGATAAAGAAAAATAATTTTTACCAACCAATATATTTTATACAACCCCAATCGAGGTGGTGACTCTTAGAGCTTTTCAAGAAAAAGATTTCTTAAATATGCAGTTATAACCAAAAACTATCTAGAAGGTGGTATAAAAATAAAGGGCGTCAATTTATCAGTTCTTTCGACTGCAATGCACTGCTACCAATGTTTTAACCAATAATCAAAACATGCCTTAAAGTCATCTTTTAAAATCTCTTCCGAGCTAAAATTCTTTTTTATTTATCGAATTAATGAACACAAAACGTGACCACGAAGAGACAATAAAATGAGAAAATCATATGTTGCCATATCAGGTGAACACGGAACTTATGTGGCTGCATTTGCTGAATGTTTGATTAAAATCTCTTGAATAATAACTGCACTTTGAGAAGACGTGTTACTGTAATGCAAAACTAATGTTTCCTCACTACATTTCAGGCCATTTACAACGAACTGCTTCATATAAATGATTCAAAACACTTAAAAAATAATCTTTATTGATTGCATCGTAATGTACAACACAATGCTTTGGTTTTGAGCGATTTAGACGTTTTTTTTTTTTTTTTTTTTTTTAAAGATTTTGTTTCACTTTTCAATTACCAATCATTTGATCGCTGAACTTTTTCTGTATCAAAAGCATATACACAATACCAAACGATAATTTAGAAAATAATCGTTTTGAGAAACATCTTTTGGACCATTGGAGCACGTTGTTGTTTTTAGAATAACTCTAGAAGATATATGGCATGAACTTTTAGAATTGTTTCTTAGTACTAAATCATACAGAAACTAGTTCATGTTACTGTAAATGCTGATTACCAAACACCAATTCCCTGACCATATCTGTATCTCAGTCATTAGTCGAAGTGAATGATCTAAAAGATCGTGGATCATTTACGACGGATTTTCTACAATTTTTATGCCTTTTATTTAGGTCAAATACTATTGTTTTCGATAATCAGTCATAATTAAAAGCTTTTTGTAACATTTCAGATGCGTTTTTAACAGAAATTATGTTGTGAAAACAAAATTTAATCCATGTTTTTTGTTAAACAATATTCGTTATTTTAAATAATCGACAGAGTGAGAATTCTTATCTCATTAAAAATAAATTTATTTTCAGACAATAAAATGAAATAAATTTTTCACTGTTGCCAGATGTTTTTAGAAACCATAAAAATGTTTGATAAAAGCTCACATATGATATCTGCTGTAGATGTATTAAAAAATAAAGCATTCCATATATTTTTGGATCATAGTGAGACATTCTAAAATTCTATTTCTTTTATTTTTTGTTTATATTGTAGCGAAAATTGCTCCTTCCGACCAAGCGCCGATGGCTTAGTCGGCTGAGCGACGCACTTCATAGCGGAGCGGAAGGTCGCGGGTTCAAATACAAGCGAGGCGAACAGTTAAAGATTGAATTTTAATTTCAATTTGCTTTATGTCAGACTTATGTTAAATATGCAAATTTATGTTAATTATTCTAATATGTTATTTATGTAAATTCCTAATTTTCTGCGGGCCTTCAAATTCTAGAAGGTTCTTGAATAATCTTCTGTATATAAATAGTTTCCCAATCGGTTAGATTGGTATTAAAACTCTTCAGTTGATCTTGAGTGTGTTCATTTCTCTTGGACTTGCTACATTCACTTCATCTACGTGACAGTTTGGTGGAGGCGCCGGGTACGACAACGGAAGAGTTACGCCAAAGCCGACGTATTCAAGGACTCGATCCTGAATTTGGTCTTCTACCGGATCCGACTAGACAATTAAGGAAAATGGTTGAAGGAGGAGAAGCCGATCAGAAATTCTCAGCTGGGGCCAGTTCTGCTCCGAGCAACATTGCACCAGTTCCAGTTTTGACCTACCAGCTCCCCAGAAGCCCTTGTATTTTCTCTGGAGACAACCAGGAAGACGCTAACCGGTGGCTCAAGGATTTTGATAGAATAGCGAACTACAATCGCTGGGATGACGAAATGTGCTTGGCGAACGTCATCTTTTACCTCGCCGGAACAGCCCGACAATGGTTCGATAACAACGAAGACACTTTCACTGATTGGACTGTTTTTCGGAATTCGTTGAAAAACACATTTTGTCGTGCGGCTGATATAAAGCGCCAGGCTGAAAGCCAGCTACTCACCCGTGCGCAGCGAATTGGTGAGTCATCTGAATCTTACATTCAAGATGTCCTTTCTCTTTGCCGGAAAGTTAACCCCTCTATGGCTGAAGACGAGAAAGTGGCCCATCTCATGAAGGGCAATGCAGAGGACTTGTACCAGATTTTATCGTCTCAAGAATATGAGACTACGGACGCTTTCGTAAAACGATGCCGTCACATAGAGAGCCTTCGCCGAAGACGCATCGTTCGACCACGATTTCAGAGACTACCTAATGTCTCTGCGGTGTCGACGGAAACGGATGCCGATTATCTCCGATCATTGGTACGCACCATCGTCACGGAGGAGCTTCAAAAGATCATGCCGGAAGTACAGGACTACACAGACAATGAAACTGAGAAACCACGTGATATTGCATCTGTGATCCAGGAAGAGGTTATGGAGGCTCTAGCACCAATTACAGGTGCAAGGAGAGACAAGACGACTCCCCAACGTTCTGTTCCAACCAGGCCACAGGCAAGACGTGAAACCACCAACAGACCCACTCCTCAACGTAGAACAGACTTATGGAGAACTGATAATAATGTGCCCCTTTGCTATCATTGCGGACGCCCAGGGCATGTGCTAAGGTACTGCCGGGAGAGACGTCGAATATTTCAAAATGCACGAGCCACTAGAACCATTAACCCCCGACGAGATGTGTATGCTGACTCCCTTGCTAGCTACGACGACGACTACGCACAGCCTACTTCTTCCAGAATAAGAAGCAGTTCACCTTATCCACGACGTTCCCTCAACCGCCGAGAGTCGCAATCACCAGCACGTCGTTCCAGTCTTTCTCCGCGCCGACTCGCTGAGGAAAACTAACTCGGGCGACCTGTACAGGAGGTAAGGCCGCAGTGGAAGAAAATCCTCCGACGTACACCACAGCGAAGTTAAAAGAGAACACCACCTATATCGTCGCAAATGGACAATGCGTAAAAGCCCTCGTTGATTCTGGTGCCGATTATTCCGTCATATCTGAAGAATTACGCCGACGATTGAATGCCCCTATGTTTATTGAGAATGGACCTATACTGAAAACTGCTTGTGGTAAAACTGTAGCCGCCTCTGGACGCTGTGTATTAAAAATGGACTTGAACGGGACCGTGAAGCCGTTTGAATTTCTCGTGTTTCCTCAGTGTAGCCATCAAATGATACTTGGCTGGAACTTTTTCCGTGCAACCGATGCCGTTATCGATTGTGGAAACCAAGAGCTCCAACTTGCCGAAATCATTCCGTACAACTCGGGTTCAAAGGAATCGGATTGCTCTTTGATTGCCGCATCTGATTACTTAATTGAATCTAACTCAACAAGACAAATATGTGCTTTGAATTCGCAAGTGCAGGAAGCAGATGGAGCTATGATTGTTGGTAGTGCAATTCTGAGGTACGAAAAGGAGTTATCTATACCAGCCTCGATTGTCGACATTGAGAATGGCTATTGTAAGGTGTGGATAACAAACTGTTCCCGACGAACTCAATTGATTCCGAAAGGAATGAATATAGGGTGCTTAACGACAATAGCTAATGACGCAATCTGCTCCTTGAGTGATAAAGAGCGAGAAAGTTCACAGGGACACAAATCCAGAAAAAGAGCAACACGAGAAAAGAGAAATTCTCGATTCTGATCTAACAACTACTGAAAAAGAAGAGCTGTTGAGTCTACTAGAAGAATTTAGTGACATTTTTGATTTTAAGGGGACATTGAGAAAATCTGGATGCAGTTCCGTGAAACATAAGATCGATACAGGTGATAACTCACCAATCAAGCAAAGACCGTACCGTGTATCAGCCATTGAAAGACGCGCGATTGCCGAGGAGGTCCAGCGGATGCTGAAAGAAGACGTGATACAGCCGTCAGACAGCCCATGGTCATCTCCAGTCGTCCTTGTGAAGAAGAAAAATGGTGAATGTCGATTTTGTGTCGATTATAGAAGATTGAACAAGATAACCAAAAAGGATGTCCCAAGCAGCAAAAGATCGTTGGCCAATCATTGGCCAAGTATCGCCCCACGGAACGAGCGAGATTGGGGCGAGATCGGAGGCGATCTCGCCCCGACATTGGTCATGTCCCCCGGCGGTACGCCGCGCGATGGTCGCCCCGACTTGTTTTCGACGAATTTGCCGATCCTTTGGCGACTTGTTATTATCACGGGCGACGTTATACCAAGCATTTCGCGACCTGTTTTATCAATGGGCGACCCAATACCAATCATTTCCCGATGTGTTTTAACAATCGGCGACCCAATACCAATCATTTCCCGATGTGTTTTAACAATCGGCGACCCAATACCAATCATTTCCCCATGTGTTTTAACAATCGGCGACCCAATACCAATCATTTCCCCATGTGTTTTAGCAATGGGCGACCGAAGACCAATCATTTCCCCATGTATTTTAGCAATGGGCAACCAAATGCCAATTAATAGGCAATTTATTTCTGAACATGGCTGGTGTCAAATTGAAATATTAGTTTAATGGTTATTCAATTTTCTCAAACTCTAGAAACTAGTGTCATAATATTTAAAACTATCATACTTAAAAATTTTTGTCAAAAGACTGAAAATACGAGATATTTTGAATAGTTTACTTTTCTTTTTTACCTATTAATAGTAGTGTTTGTTATTTATTTTGATAAATTTAAAATTCCATAAAATACTTGTTTTCGATAAAAATTCATGGAAAATGTCATTCTAACAATTCTTCCAACTTTTTTTTAACTATTATTATAGCATAGATTTTACCACAATCTTACCCTATAAAATGTTTAAATGACATTTTTTTACTGCTCTTTAAAAAAAATAAACAAATGTTAAAATTATCTGAAATAATTTTAAATTTGATCACCTCAACATCTATCTACATATAAGATTTATTTCCTTCATTGATATTTCCTATTTATTTTCATTGTTTAATGCATGGGAAGAAATGTTAACATAATCATAGTTTCAATTATATAATTAATCAGTATGATTTTACCTGAATATTAGAAATTTAAAAGTAGATGTATTATATATATTGTTTATATCATCTGTTTTTAAAAGCTATTTTATAAAAATTCGAAACAGAAAAATATATAATTCTTATTAAATTTTTTTTTTACTATACACACTTTTATATTGCTTAATGTGAGCAATAAACAAATAATTCCTAAAGAATAATGAATAAAACACAAATTTCTATTTTAACACCCTAAAATTTAATGCATTGGTTAAAAATAGTTTAAAACACTAAATTATATAATTCCTATTATGTTTCTTCAATAGAAAATATTTTACAAGCACAAATTAATAAGTTACTTCAAATTTCTAATATTTTCATAATTTATGTTTAGTGAGGTTTAGATTCGTAGCAAAATAACAAAATTTTATCAATGTTAAACCCCGAATATTTCACAAATATGTTTCATAAAAATTCCATATACAAAAATGTAACGCTTCTTTCAATTTTACTGATTCTATTTACTATTGATTTTACAAAATTACTTCATGAAAAAATTTTATGCCTCATTATAAATTTTAGTGTTAGCTAATGTCCAATAGATAACATTTTACAAGCACAAAATAATAATTTACTTCAAATTTCTAATATTTTTTTATTATCTATGACTAGTTTGGTTTTATGGCACAAGAATTAAATTTGATCTTTGATTAACACTGAATATTTCTCAAAAATTCCATACACAAAAATGCAGCACTTCTTTCAATTCTACAAAATTCCTTATATTTACTATTAACATGCAAAGTTTCTTCAAGTTGTAGAAATTTTACACATTATAAATGTTAGTGTCGGTTGATGTCCAACATACAACATTTTACAAGCACAAATTAATAATTTACTTCAAATTTCTAATATTTTCTTGATCTATATTTAGTTGTTTGGTTTTGTAGCACAAGAACCAAATTTAATTAAGGATTAACACTGAATATTTCACAAAAATTCCATACCCAAACATGGAACACTTCTTCCCATTATAGGAAATTTTATTTACTATTAATTTACAGAGTTACTTCATATTGCATTAATTTTAAACCTCATTATAAATGTTAGTGTTAGCTAATATTCAATAAACAACAATTTACAAGCACAAACTTACTTCTTATTTAATAACTTACTTCAAATTTCTAATATTTTCATAATTTATATTTAGTGAGGTTTAGATTTGTGGCAAAATAACCAAATTTGATCTATGATTAACTCTGAATATTTGAAAAATATGTTTCACAAAAATTCCATGCACAAAAATACAACACTTCTTTCACTTATGCGAAATCTTATTTATTATTAACTTACAAAGTTACTTTATGGTGAAAAAATTTTATACCTCATTACAAATGTTAGTGTTAGCTAATGTCCAATTGATAACATTTTACAAGCACAAATTAACAATTTACTTCAAATTTCTAATTTTTTTAAAAATCTATGATTAGTTTGGTTTTGTTTAATGGCACAAGAACCAAATTTGATCTATGATTAACTCTGAATATTTCACAAAAACTCCATACCTAAAAATGTAAACACTACTTTCAATTATACAAAATTTCTTTAGACAAATATTTTTTTAATTATTATTTTCCCCTCTTTATTTTTAGGAGAAAAGAAAAACAACTATGCAAAACAATTTATTTACAAAGACCTTCATTAAATAATATTTTAGAAATACAAAGTAAAATAATAATTTACTTGAAATTTTTTCTGTAATGACTTATAAACCCAAGCAAAATCCTGAAACTATGACTTATAATTTAGAAGAATAAATAATATTGACACAAAGTAATTTATAAAAAATTTATTTAAACTTTATTTATTATGTAATACTTGAAGAGTTTGAAATTTCTAAAAATCCACACACATTTATATAAATATTATATATATGTATAACTGAATCTTCAGCTACATATAAAAAATTATACATTTATTTATACATTTCATTTTTCCTTTTTGCTGAACCTAGAAAACAATTATAATAGTAATTGAGATTTCGCTTCATTTAAAAGTACAAATAAAACATTTGTTGACAATTGGAGATGAGTAATTAACAAGCAAAAGAGCTTCTTTTTGCAGATTTGATGAACCTAAAAAACATATTCCTTAATTAGAATAATGATTGAGCTTTCACTTCTTTTAAAAGTACAAATAAAATATTTGTTGACAATTGGAGATATGTAATTAAGGAGTAAAATAGATATATAGAACTTCATAAGCTTGATAATGTTTTCAATCTGATAATGAACTATATAGGCAAATATTATAATAATGTTTAGGACAATAGAGAAAAATAATATAAACTAATGGGTGTAAAATTTATGTTACTATTTTATGAAAGGTGAAATAATTATAAACTATTCACATAAGAGTATTCAAATATAACTACATAATTGCAAGTTTTAAAGATTTTTTTTTTTTTGAAATTTACAATAAATATATTTTGCTAATCTATTTTTTTAGCCTTATGTCGAAATAAAATTAATAACACAAATGTTATTGCAAAATCAAAACATAAGAACGCAATTTAATATTTTTTAAAAAACTTTTTTCATTAGAAATTGTTGTTAACAAAAGGAAAGGCATTGTAAATGAAATGGAAAAATATCTGCAATAATTTAAGAACAGACACACACACAAAAAAAAAGATAGGAAATAAAATCACTTGAATAGAATACAAACAAGAAAAGAAATGATAATGGTCGCTTACGCCTAACGCTAATAATATCACGTGCAACTCCATGTTTCAGGTAAGCAACGAATTCGAACGGCTTCAACAAAAATAATCTTTTTTATTCACTATTTAGAATAAATAATATATTATTTACAAATATATAATAATAAAAACTTTACACTTACCAAGTTTCTTGAAATGACAGTATGCGTTGCTGGTTGAATTTCAAAATCCAATACACGCCAGGTGATTCATGGGAAATTTCTAAAATATGTTCGCATAGCGCCACCTAGGAAAAGCAACTTTCCCGACATCGAGGCGACTATGGGCCGATTGCTTTGAGCCGGTCTTTTTCACTAAGTCGCCGTAGGAGTTCGCCCCGATGAAAAAGCGATCTTCAGAGGCGACAGAAAAAAATTTGGTCAAAATCCGATGTCGCGCCAATGCAAAGGTGACATTGGCAAAATACGGGCGGCGTATATCAGATGGCTGCGATGCTTGGCCAATCGTTTAGCGACTTCTCTTGCTGCTTGGGGTATATCCGTTACCTCGCATCGATGACGCCTTGGACTGTCTAGCCGGTGCAAAGATTTTCTCCATGATGGATCTGAAGTCAGGCTATTGGCAAATAGAGGTTGACGACAAAGATAGAGAAAAGACAGCCTTCGTGACATCAGATGGTCTTTATGAATTTAAAGTCATGCCATTTGGGCTATGCAACGCCCCTGCTACTTTCGAACGGATGATGGACACGGTGCTAAGGGGCCTAAAGTGGAATATTTGTCTTTGCTATCTAGACGATATCATCGTGTACGCACCGAATTTCCAAGAACATCAAACATACGCTTGAGGAAAGTTCTGAAGTGTATCCAGGGAGCGGGACTGACGCTAAATTCGAAGAAATGTTCATTTGGCAAAAAGAAACTAACGATACTGGGACACCTAGTTGAGCAAGATGGAATCTATCCGGATCCACAGAAAATCGTAGCCGTAGAAAAGTTCCCGACCCCAGAAAATATCGCTGATGTCCGAAGTTTTCTAGGCCTATGCTCATACTATCGACGATTCATCAAAAATTTCGCTGATATCGCAAAACCCCTGCATGACTTATTAAAGAAAGATGCAAAATTTTTCTGGAATTCGTCACAGAGGGAATCTTTTTCAACACTCAAAAAATTACTGACCAGTGGCCCCGTTCTGGGACATTTTCTTCCGGACGCGGAAACAAGGATTCACTCGGACGCTAGTGGGTATGGAATCGGCGCAGTGCTGGTGCAGATCCAGGGTGGCACAGAGAGACCCATAGCCTATGCATCTAGGTCACTTACTGCAGCTGAAAGAAATTATTCTACAACCGAAAAGGAATGCCTTGCCGTGATCTGGGCTATCAGTAAATTCAGGCCTTATTTGTATGGAAAACCTTTCACAGTAGTTACGGATCACCACTCTTTGTGTTGGTTGGCCAAAGTTAAGGATCCTTCAGGAAGACTGGCTCGGTGGGCTCTTAGGTTACAAGAATACGACATCAATATTACGTACAGGAGTGGCCGCAAACATTCTGATGCGGATTCTCTGTCAAGGAAGCCCCTCGTTGAACCAACAGCTGAGAGCAATGACGAAATCCCCTTCCTTGCAGCTATCGCAGATTACGCAAAAGAGCAACGAAAGGATAAACAATTGAAGACCATCATAGCAATCCTCAAGAGAGGTGAAGCGTACCAAAATTATCAAATGAGAAGTGGTATACTGTATAAAAGAAACTATGATCCGATGGGACAGCAATGGCTTTTGGTGGTACCAAAGCAGCTTCGTAGCGATGTACTAAGAAGCCTTCACGATGCTCCTACCGCCGGTCATCTCGGTTTTGCCAAAACATATGACAGAATAAAGAGGAAATACTTTTGGCCAGGGTTGTATGGGAGCATACGTAGATATGTATCACACTGTCGAGAATGCCAAAGACGAAAATCACCACCACAATTACCACCGGGGCAGCTCCATCCAATAAAACCTCCTGACATACCGTTTGTCAAAATTGGAATAGATCTACTTGGACGCTTTCCAGTTACCCGAAATGGGAATAGGTGGATTATTGTTTGCACGGATTACCTAACCAGATTCACAGTCACAAAAGCAGTACCAACCGCTGAGGCCGCCGAAATTGCGAAATTCATAGTTGAAGAAATTGTACTGAAGCACGGGGCTCCCAAGGAAATGATAAGTGATCGAGGACGTAACTTTTTAGCCAACATTGTTAAAGACATCAATCAGTTATGCCAGACGTCACATCTTCTGACAACCGCCTACCATCCACAGACCAATGGGTTGACAGAAAGATTCAACAGGACATTGGCAGACATGCTATCTATGTACGTAGACGTTGAACAAAGAAATTGGGATACCATTTTGCCCTTTGTGACTTTTGCCTACAATTCAGCAAAACAAGACACCACGGGATTTAGTCCATTCTTTCTTGTTCACGGTAGAGAAATCCAGACTCCTCTTGACGCAATTTTCCCTTCTAATGCCGAAACTTCCGACGATAGTTATGTGCATCATCTGATTACCAAGGCTGAAGAAGCTAGGCAGCTTGCAAAACTTCAAATTCCCGAAGCACAAGTTACAGATAAGCGCCGATATGATGAGAGACATCGACCTGTCAGCTACAATATCGGGGATTTAGTCTGGGTGTTCACCCCAGTTCGAAAGGTGGGTTTATCCGAAAAGCTCTTAAGGCGCTACTTCGGACCTTATCAAGTAACACGACGACTATCTGACGTGACGTATGAAGTAGAAAGTTTGGAACGAAATAGAGGGCGTCGAAGTTCAAAAGACGTTGTCCATGTACTACGACTAAAACCCTATCTTGATCCAAGAAGACAATTTGTTGGTGGAGGGATGCCTGATATTCCCAGGAGACCTGTTACAAGGACCCACACCAGATTGCAGCGGGACGCTGCTTCCTCCTAAGGAGGGGGAAATGTAGCGAAAATTGCTCCTTCCGACCAAGCGCCGATGGCTTAGTCGGCTGAGTGACGCACTTCATAGCGGAGCGGAAGGTCGCGGGTTCAAATACAAGCGAGGCGAACAGTTAAAGATTGATTTTTAATTTCAATTTGCTTTATGTCAGACTTATGTTAAATATGCAAATTTATGTTAATTATTCTAATATGTTATTTATGTAAATTCCTAATTTTCTGCGGGACTTCTTTTCTGCGGGCCTTCAAATTCTAGAAGGTTCTTGAATAATCTTCTGTATATAAATAGTTTCCCAATCGGTTAGATTGGTATTAAAACTCTTCAGTTGATCTTGAGTGTGTTCATTTCTCTTGGACTTGCTACATTCACTTCATCTACGTGACAATATTTTGCAACCTAGTTTACACTTTATCAAATGACAAAATAACATAAATTTAAAAATGACAAAATAAGACAATGTTAAAATTTTAAATTAAAACTTTAATTAGAAAAATAACAAATATTTTATACCTTGTTATATACAAAATGCAATACAATTATATTAATTTAGTAGATCTCCAAAGTATCATAATTTTGTATGGTTCCTTTGCGAGAGTATTATTAATGCTTGAGATGGTGACAAACTGTGCACACCCAATTCCCCAAGAGCACTGTTTTTCGAATTAAAGCCTTCCTGGTGTTTTAAAGTTTCTTTCAACAACATGGCTGGTGCACTACTTAAATTCAATAAAATGCACGAATCCTTTATCCTGCAAAGAAATATGGAATCAATCATATTATATATGAATGACAATTTAAAGTCTTTAATTACACAATTTCGTAATAGAAAACATCACAGAAAATATTCTAATATTGATGACTATGATATTCTTGTCAACAGACCAGAAGATGAAGGCAGATTCTTTTGGTTTAGAAATATTAAAAGAAAAAACACCCCATCCACTATTTTCAACTCTAATCTTATAAGCATGATAGCTTC
Source organism: Argiope bruennichi (assembly GCF_947563725.1). NCBI lineage: Eukaryota > Metazoa > Arthropoda > Arachnida > Araneae > Araneidae > Argiope > Argiope bruennichi. The sequence continues at coordinate 100,087,679 of NC_079156.1, read as the reverse complement.
GAGGATGAAAGGTAACTATGACCCAAGGAAATGAGATATGCTTAAATTAAAAAAATCAAAATCAGAGATTCAGAAGTTTACACTAGAGAAGAAGATTCATTTTTCTGCCATTGAGTTGCAAGGAATTAAAGTTTGAATAGCAGTTCGATACATAACTAATTTTTTTTTAAAATTCATTTTAAAAGTACAGTAATATCTCAGATTTTTTAACTTTGATTGATTGATTTTTTTTCAAGGAAAATTTGTGTCAGTTTTTGTCAGTTGCCTCAAATTTTTTAGCATGCCCATGTGACCTAATTACTAATTTTCGTTTTCCACTCTGTGTGGTATTGTTTCTCCTTAGGTGAAGTAAACTGGGTTATTAAATATGCAAAATAGATGACTGCCTAGAGGCAGTGACCTATGTTTAGAAAATTCCGAGATTTCAAGTTGTATTTTTTGAATAATTAAATCTTGCAGTTCGCAGAAGCCATATACTCAAATTTATTAATATTAAAATCAAGTATTGTATAATTACTCTAAACATATTCCTCATTAACTACTTTTTGTGCATTTTAGATAATCTTGCTTTACTAACTCTAAAAAAAATGTAACTTTAATATTTTTAAAAAAATATCTTCTATAATTAAAAAATATTTAGATTATGTAAAAAAAATTTTCCTTTCCCCCCCCCCTTTTTTTTCAACATAGAGAATCAATTTTTTCTCAACATAGAGAATAAATTTAAATGAATAAAAAAATTTCTGAAAGTTGCAGAGGGGACATTGAGACTTCCATTGCCTAAGGGACTAAAGAGGATTTCATTCAACTCTGAAAGTGACTTCAGAGAATACTTTTTTCTTGATTGTTATGGTGGGGATACTCTCCAAAGTAATATGGCAAGATGGACCTCTAATGGGAAGGGTTGTCACTAGCAAGTCATGACCCTTAGGATTCAGCCATATTTCCCATATCTGCACAGTGTTCTAGTCATTTAATTTTTCTACGAGATGGGATATAGGAATTGTCACTTTTGGTTTCACCTCTGTGGTATGTGATGGTGGTAAGGAGAAAAATTACAGATGCTCAAAGTTGAAATTTTAAGGTGAGGAACAGAGGCAAAACTTAAATTCATTTCTGTCATCTTTTAAAATCAAATATGATAAAGAAGTGAATAAATAATACCATGTCAGAGGTGCTAATTTTATTTGCTTAACCCCACTTTAAGGATCAACTAACCTTACTGCATCACTGATTTCCTTTCCAAACAATAATATTTGTATCTTTTTTTCTTTCTCCCCTTGCAAACTCTCATACACCAAGAAGAATCTTCAAAAAGGTATAAAAATGTAAATGAAAAATTAAATGTTCATTTATTTTTTGCATTTGCATTTTAAATTCATTTCTTATTGTTTTTAGCATTGCATTCTATTTTTTAATAAAATATTTTAGTATTATCAGATCAGCAAAAATTGTAAGTATTACTGTACTTATAATGCTATAGAACTACAAATTTTGCTAAGAAATAATCAAGTATTAGGAAGCTTTTAGCAAAAGTTTTGAGAAAAATATTCAAATAATTCATTTTAATTAATAAAAGATAAAACAGCAGAAAAATACTTTCATCGTACACAGTATCAAGTATAAAAGAGAATACATTAGTTCTCACTGAAATTTTTTTTAAAAATGTGAATAATATTCTAGTAACATTGCAAAACTTCTATCTAAAATCATTTTTTTAATGCAACTTTAAATTCTAACATAATGTGGATACATTTAAAGATTTTAAGATTAAATTTTAGCAATTAATACATTTAAAGCCCAATTTTTCCTAGTTAAAAACGTTTACATTACATAATTTACTTACAATTTAAAATAATTTTCAGGCTTTGTAGTATACATTCCAAATATTGGAAATAAATTACGAGTCATATCAAAATGCAACTGAGCAGCACCTCCTTCGCTAAAACTGTTTTGAAGAATCACCTAGAAAAAGACAAATCAATTTGTATATAATTTGATAAAATAGTCCCGACATCTCTGTAATTATTATAACCCAATTATTCTTAATTCCACTAGCAATTTTACAATACTTATAAATGATTTAAAAAATCAATATTGTAGAAATTGGTTTACACAAGTTTTCCTAGTACTGCATATTTTGTGTTCATATTGTTAAGAGCATAGTTTAATGGATGTATGGTGAATGTAGCCTAACATGCTGGATAATAGAAGATGATGCTTTGTGCCAGAAATAATCCAGAAAACACAAAGAATAGAAAAAAAAATGTTCAATGTCTACATCTCACACAATTCCAGAGAATAATTTGCTTGAGTTGCAGAGAATAATTTGCCTCGTGACAGGCTGTATAACATCACATGGAATTTTCCAGATCTTGATCTATACAGGCCACACCATTCGAATTGCAGATACCAAATTTGGCATAAAAAAAAATCTGAAATATGTGTTGTATGTCTTGGAGAGACTTAAAATTTTTTTTAATGAATTAATTAAATATCAAATGAAATTGTAGGGTCTTTTGGAGAGTACTTTTGAAAATACTACTGCACAAAAATATTTTGTACACCATTTTAAAATTTAAAAATATTGTTTTTTTTAATGATACTCATTAAGCTATCATAAAATGTTTTCCTAAATGTTGATTTTTTTTTGTATAATTTTTAGCAATGTACAATGAATTTCTAACCTTTTTCACTATTTCATCAAATATTTAATTGTGCATTCTTTCCCATTGTTGAAAGAAGATGGTGAAAGAATCTATTTATAAACAACTGGGTTTGCATGCAGAATAGAAAATAAAATTCCAGAACTACATAAGACCATGCACAATTACAAAATGGATTTAGTGACACTGTGATGTCATGGTACTTAATTCCATTATGAAAGAGTCATATATATATAATAATAATAATAATAATAATAATAATAATAATAATAATAACAGATGTAAGAATATTAAAAAACACAGATTTAACATGTATTACAATTTGATGCTTTTAAAAATACATAGCTTAGAAAATTATAAATATCAAGATACTGATAAGGGATTTTTAAAATTAAACACCAATGGTGACTAGAATACAATAAGATTTAATTTTTTCTCTTACTTCTTCAAAAATATAAATATTCAATTCCATTGCAATCTGCTGCCACATTTTAGTAAAAAGAGGTTTGGCTAAAAGTTCTTGTAGACTATGTAAACTGTTATTAATGACTTCCAGCATAGGATATGCAGAAAGAGAAAGCTCCATTAGTTTTTTATCTTCAATAACTGGCATGCAAAACCACCTTTAAAAAAAAAGATTATAAGAAAACTTATACTGGTTTCAAACGTTTCTAACAAAAAAGATATTTCAAATTCTTTTAAATAAAATGATATTTATCAAGACAACTTTACTCATATAAAATTTCTTTAAAACATAAAAGAAGCCTAAAAAATAATGAAAAGTCAAATGATGCTGGATATACATGGCACAAAATAAAATCAGTTTAGTCCTTTCGAATTAATTTTATTTTTCATTTTTACATATTTCTAACCATAACATTACATATCTAATCATATTTGAACTTCTTTTTTTTACAGTTTCTAAATTTTTGACTAATTTTTTTCTTGCATTTTTTTGTTCACATATCAAATGACATTCGAGGCTTTCATCTTGAGGAATTGAGAAAATATTAAATACTTAATTGTTGCTCGTCTTCATGCTATTATTTTTTTAAAAAAAAGTTACATCTTTGAACTTTACTTCTATTTAATGTTTTATAACAGCACATACAAAAAAAAAAATGAATAGTTGCAATCTTTAATTTATGCAATTTTTAAAAATTTCATTCTATGATAACTTTTTTTCACACTTGCAACTAAAAACTTATCCAATCTTAACTGATTCTCTCTCTCTTTTTCAATGAATGAATAAACATCATTTTTAATATTCTACTGTTTTGTACTTTTTCGTATAAAAAGTGCACAAAGGGAAAGTACTGCTAATCTGTTATGAGATTTTTACCCGCCAAATATCGCAGCTGATGAAGGTTTTGTTAAGGAAAGATCCATTTATAATAAAAGAAAATTGGCAAAAGTGTGTGCTTTATTTAATTCTTGTCGCCAATTTTAGGTAGTAAAATAGCTGTTCATCATATGTCTTCTCGATTTTGCCGAAATTGCACCTATCTTTATATTTAAACTTTTTCCTACTCTTTGGAGGGGTAGACTGTTTGTCGGTTTTTATTTACATTAGCATGTAAATGATAACTCAGAAACTATACAATTTCAATAGATGAAATTTGATACATCGTTTTAGCAATGGTATAAGTGTAAACATTTATCGAAATTTGAGTTAAATTTGTTAAAAAGTTGATCGTTTGTTGGTCTGTATTTTTGCATGTGTATATAAAAGCAATAATTAGAGATGCAATGTCTTAAATAAATGAAATTTGGCATAAAATCTTATTGCTAAAATTGTATTCTCTGCCAAATTTTGGTTTCATTTAGTTAAAAAAACAAAAAGATGTGCAAAATATTTATTTTGTTTTCTTTATTATATTATGAAATACAAAATTCTCATGTGCAGGAATTTTCAAGTCATTGTGTTCACACAGATAGACATAATACCATAAATGTGTTTTTCAGATTTAGGGAGGTCTGAAATATGGGGATTCAAGAAAATTTCAGGTTTGAATTTTTTAATGATTACATTATTACCTTGTGGTATACTTTGTAAATGAGAAAGAAAAAAGAAGAAGAAAATTATGCAGCAAAAATGTTTTTTCTTAGAAAGATGTTTATAAGAATGGAAAATATGCAATAAACTGAATTTATATACTTTTCTTTCCTAAAAGGTCTGCTTTTTGCTTTAATATCCAGCATTACTCTGTCACACATCGTTTGAAGCAGATCATTTTGCATATGTTGAAAGTAAGCAATGATTTCATCAAAAACTGATGACTCTAAATCTTCAGCATTCATTGATGATTTTGTTTCCTTTTTCTTAATAGCAGCTAAATGTTTTTCATTATCTAAAGGAAGCAAAAAAGAAGAGAATTAGGTGTAAATTTATGTAAACAATGGATAAAAATACATCAAAGTGCATTTGAATTAGGAATGTGGTAAAAAATTTAGTTAGAGGATATTAAGGATTGCTCCAGGATATACATACACTTTTTTTTTCTACTAAGAAGAATTAATTTTTCAATCAAATATAATTTTTAAAGAAGACACTTTTATCACAAATTGGAAGAAATTGGTTTATATATATGGTTTAAATAACTAAACAAAATATTTTGTGTAATAGACATTATCTTAGCAAATTATACATTTTTCCAATTCAATAACATGCAATGAATTAATCTTGCTTGAAGAAAAAAGGTATATTATTTAGATTGCTGATTTTAACATGACAATTTTACACACTGGATATTATCTATAAACTGTAATAAGTCTAATGCAAATTATAATTAAAAAAAATATACATAGAAGATTTAACAAATAGTATTTTTTTTTTTTGAAAAATTAAAACACAAATTATATTTTGCAATATATAAAATCATTTTCAATAATAATAAAAAAAGATTATAAAAGCTGAATGACTCAATATAAACAAGAATATTTGTGATCCCTTAACCACACTGACATAAAATAAGTTTATTGATTCATTAGAAATAATAATATTTCGAATAAATGTATACCTTACCTTTTAGAAGAGAATCACACAAACTTTTTCTTTTTTTATATGAATACAAATGCAGGAAGAACTAAAGGGAAAGTTTATAAATATACTATATATCATTTTAATTTTTTCTATTTTAACATAAATTCATCCAAAGAAATGTTTGCATAAAATTGTTCTGTAATTATATCAGAATAAGCTGTTCTTACTTATATATATATATATATATATATATATATATATATATATATATATATATATATATATATATATATAATATTCTTTAGAAATATATATATATAAGATACTTTTTACTTTAGAATAAGAAAAGATTTAAAAAAATACATGATGGAAATACATTTGCACATAAATAAATAAATAAAAACATGATATCTATAGTCTGTGTATTTTCTGTAGGTAGTTCAAGGTCACATTTTCTACCACGTTACTGGTACCAGACAACCAATAAGGAGGTAGAAAATGTGACCTTGAACTGCCAACAGAAGACAATAAAATACTATCAAATATGAACTGCCTACAGAAGACTATAAAATACTATCAAATATGAACTGCCTACAGAAGACTATAAAATACTATCAAATATTGTCTGTTTTAAAAATTACATACTAACTTAACCCTTCAAATAGTCAAATTGGCCTTTTCCATGTTTCATGATCATCTCAGAAGAAATTGTTTTTCTTTATCTGCATATATTGATTAAATTCCATAAGTAAGAATATTCATCAGATTGAATGATTTATTAACAAAGCTCAGTTACATGGATTTAATGCCCCCACAAAATTAATATATGTTTTTTTTTGGAGAACATTAACATTAACATTTAAAATAAATAAATAACATTCAGGAAACATTATTTCTCTTACAGGCAAATTATTCCATTCTTCAAGAACACTTGTTATGTAATGAATAGCATTCATTATTCCACAATAGTTAAATGGGATAGTTTCTTGCATTTGGCACTGAGATAACTGATGTAATCGAAGGCGAAAATCATCAAGAAGTTCTAGCTGCAATTCCAGAAAAGAAACTTGGCAATCTTTATCAGTTGCATTGCAGTATCTTTCTGTAAAAAATTATATATGCAAATATGTGATTCAAAAATTAGCCTTTTTTTATAAGCTTTAAAAAATGGATAGAATAAAAAAGATCTTCAAAACCTTCACAATATAATTTATATAGAAAAAAATGAATGATAAAATAATTAATTTCAATAAAAACAAAACAAAACTACAGAATGTGAAGAAGGAGAAAACTACACAAGTACTATTTCATCAGATTAATTTCCAAAATAAATTGCAATATAATGAAATAGTAAATAAATTAATAAAATACACCTGTGCTTAAAAAATTATAAATAAAACAAAGGACAAAATTTTGATTAAAAATTTCAATTATATATATATATATATATAACCTTCATTTTCTAAAAAACTTATAATTCAATAAAATGCTTTCCTATATATAAAAAAAGAGTATAACTACCAGTCATAGTGAGAAGAAGTGTAATAAAAAGTTCAGCACTTTCAGGTACATGCATATCATCAATATCACTTTCTTCTTGATATCGAGATTTCCATGCAGTTTCAAGACTTAAAAACTTATCCATTTTTTCCAATGCACCTAGAATTTTCAAAATTTTAAATTTTAATTGAAAGCTCAATAAACATTTAAAATATCTATTTTAAAAGACAAGTAAATATTATTTAACTGTTTCAGTCAGATGATCATATATTTAAGGTAATTTTTTCATAAGAACTTTATTTTCTTTCAAAGCAGAAACATTGTAGAGTATTTAATGAAACATAAATACAAAATAATGGAGGGAAGGAAACTATTTTAAATTCATTTAATGAAAGTTCCTTTATAAGGCAGTTTGAAAACAGCACATTACAGAATAAGAGTTGGTATTCAAACTATGGCTTCAGATTTCAAAATGACGAGGAACCATCTAAGATATTTTGTTAAGTATCAAAAACAAACTACTTTGAAGAATTTTTACTTAAATTTAATTAAAATATTACACAATTTTACCATTAAAAAATATCATATTAGCAGCAAAGAAGGAAAAAAAAAAAAAAAAAAAAAGGAAAGAAAGAAAGAATGATTACAGCATTAGCAATTTTCATATGTGAGATTTCCACAAGAGATGCTATAGAAATTTCAATTGATTATTTTTATGTGAATTGAACACAGCACATATCAATATATTATACTTCATATTATATTATCAATATATTATATTTCATATTATATTATCAATATATTATACTTTATACTGCTAGATAAATTTATAAAGCATCTACATTTACTAAATAAGCATGTCAAATATAACTCCAGTTTAAAAGCTGGAAATTCACACGTCATGTGCAGTGATTGTTGTTGTATTGTCAGTGGTGGATTTTGACAATGAGGCCACAGGCGTTGAAATATTTTGAGGCCCCTCCAGAAAAAACTATTGATGACAAGAAAGTAATAGAAACTAAACTTACTTGGACTTTTGACTTTATCTTCATACTTGTTTCTAATACAGTTTGATAATTGGAAGCAATTCCTGTATGTTAATTAATGCATCTACAATTTTTATTTCTCTTTATTTGTACACAGAATATACTTTTTATCAACATAACATATATATATACACACACACACACATATATATGTGTTATATACAATATATTTAAAAAATATTTTTGAGCAGTTTTGTGGCCAAAAAGAGAAGGAACTTTTGAATTTTTTTAAACTTCACTTTATTTCATTCCATCCTGAGAGGCATAATTTATGTACAAGCAAGAAATGACAAGGCATGTCAATCCACAGCGCAATACAAGAGCAAAATATTTTTCCGAGCTATTTTATACAATGAGATTTTTATAGGGATTTCTTTACATGTCCATTTAGAAAAGGGGGAACATAGGTATCTTTTAAAAGAATTTGTTCATCTTGACAGATTTTCATCCCTTTACTCAGAGTGTGGGAACCCTGATTTAAGAATTTTTACAGAGCTCATCTAGCATTAATTAAATATAAAAGGTGGAATTGAATAAAGAAACAAGAGAACATTTTAGATTTAAGTTAATATGGGTTAAATTAAGATAAAAATTAGGAAAATTAATTAAGATTTAATTTAGGTTTAGAGATATCATCACATCACACACACACACACACACACACACACACACACACACACACACACACACACACACACACACACACACACACACACACACACACACACACACACACACACACACACACACACACACACACACACACACACACACACACACACACACACACACACACACACACACACACACACACACACACACACACACACACACACACACACACAAAAAAAAACATGATTTTATAAACAACACTTGATTTGAAACAAGAGTCATTGAGTCCTTTTGCGATTTTTATTTTTTATAACTTCAAGGAAATAGTCCAGTTTTTATATATTATGAAGATCATTTGTCCAAGCTCTGGTGAGTATGCTTTAGCATAAACATAGGTAGGCAGAAAGAAAGACTGAGAAAATATCTTGAATGTATATATTTTTAGAAAAATACGATCCTGCGCACATCAGAAATTAAAGATACAGGAAATATTTTTTAGAGGATAGATAAATTACAAATTTTAACACATAGATATATTTGCTGTGGACTGATCAGGTTTCTTTATCTTAGATATATTGATATGATTAAAAAGGCTTAAAAAATTCAACACTTTGTCACCCTTCATTTTTTTTTTTAATTCTAAACTCTTTTATTAAACAAAATAAAAGAAAGAAGTGACAGTAATGGATACAACAGTATTCAGACATTAGAATTTTATATTAAATGGGAACAAAATTTAAAAAATATATACTTAATATGTATATCATTTTATTTTTCTTAAGTTTAAAAAAAAAGAAGCTTATTCAATTTAACTAGCAAAAATGGTTTCCCCGCAGCTTCTCAGTACGTTCTTTAATAAAGGTATCACCTCCCTCCCACATAAAATCATGAAAATTGGTCAATATTGTCAACATCAGGTTTTTAATTTGAGACACCCGCATATGAGTTTTGTGCTTCATAGTAGAGTGAAAAAAAACCCCAAATATGCATTCTAAATGTATTTTTTTTAAACCAACTGAAATTAAAATGTAACACAGAATGCAGTTTCAATTTCATGATCATATATCAAATTTCATTGATCTACATCGTTATGTCTTTATATAATCTCATTTACATGTATGCAAAAGTACAGACTAACAAATGGTCAACTCTTTGACAGATTTAATTCAGAATTTGATAAGTATATTGATGCTAAATTATAACAATAGATAATAAATAACAATAACGATTTTATTTGTTATAGCTATTTACAGCCTATTGTAATAGCTACTCAAACAGCCATACTGACAGATTTCATGTCAATGGATTTCATTCAAAATGTAATAGAAATCTACAAATTTGTTGTAAATACCATGCAATCAAGTTTAAATTTGTCTAGTTCAAGACGTTTTTGAGATTTTGTGTTCACAGACTTATAGACAGACATAATTCCCAAACTCTGCTTTATGGACTCATTGAAATCTGAAATGATAAAATTTGTCAAAATCTTGACTTGATTTTTTTTCTTTCTTTTAATTAGGGAAAACTTGTCTATAATTCTTTGATAATATTCTTTTTAATAAATAAGTGAGAAAGTTGACTCATATTATTACGAAAATAGTTTTTGACTATTTTAGAAGCAAAAGAAAAAAAAAAAAAAACAGTCTATCTCAACTTGCAATAGAGATTCGAAATGACTCTCCATTAGATTTCAATTTGGAGAAAACTATACAAAGAGCAATGAAAGAATTTTTGCTTGAATATTTAATTATCATTTATAACTTACCAAATTTACTATGTTTCCATTAATTTAGAAAAAAAATGTAGTAATATTTTTTTTATGAATTTAAGTGATCTGACTTTATTGAAAATGGAAGTACTCGCCTTGAGTGACAATGGCATTTTTGAGAGGGGGAGGGGAATCTCCTCATTAATGGCAACTTTGATTCAAGAAGAAAAGAAAAATCGTTTTCATTGGATAAGCAAAATGATTGATAAATATTCTGTTTATGCTTTTAGCGCAAAAGACACTGACTGCCTTCAGCGACCAGGTATTAGCCATTCAATTACAAGTAATAATTTAGGCTTTTCAATTACCTTTAATCAACTGCATTTCACCAAGACAAATGAAATAATATTTTAATAATTAATTCTTGCACAATAAACACAGAGAGTACTGACTAATTATGTATGCATGCAAAGAGGCAAAATTAATTGGCGAATAAAACTGACATAATCTATAAACTGACATAGTCTATAAATGCAAGGGCTGTATTACAATTTTATTTTGCGGTAGCCCTCAAAATGGGATGGTAAGGTGGACAGGCGATCATTGATGATTTATCTAGAGAGCATAAGTTTCCTGTGAAATAAAATTTGGAGAAATCTAACAGATGGGTGAGACTGTCTGACTAATCAATTTCTTTCTTATTATTTTAACTATATAATATTGATTTAATAATATCAGGGGTTTTTTTTGTCATATATCTTAGAAACTATCTAAATGCCACAGCTTTTGATTTTTTTAAAACTCTGTATTCCCGTTAGTACAGGGTGTCCCACAAGGTACGCAGCATCTAATATTTTCAGATTCTGGTAGAACACGTCAAGATAAATATTTTGATGTAAAACATGTGGGGTCCCCGAATAATAGCATAATAGTCTAATTACACGAATAACATTAATTATGAATAGACAGTTTGTATTCCAAATTATGAGGTATGTGACGATTGCAGAACATGGAAGCTTCCTTAGATGATTATTGCCACCACGACATTAACGGCGGCACGACGATCAAAAGTACGTACGAAAGATAAACAATTATTGGTTTATGCAAAATGGTGCTAGACCTGACGGCACTCAACGAAACTTCGATCTCTTTGTGGAACATTTTCAACATAGATTGATCGGGCAGTACTCCATTACGAAAACAGATAATGTTGTAGAGTGGGCACCTTACTCCCCGGATCTTAACCCATGCGACTTTTTTATGGGGACATTTGAAAGACACAATATATCACATACAGGTCTCAACATTGGGCGACTTGAGACCAGTAATTGAAAACCGAGGTCAAGAAAATTGCGACACGTTTTGCAGAAAACAACTGCGAATTTCGATTCCAGACTTCGCTATATCGTTTGTTCGACCGGCCGGCATTACAAAAATATGTTGTATTGAAAGTTCTCAATAAACATAAATTTTTGCTTTATTTTATTATTATTTCATTTCTTATTTTATTCATTTATAACACAAGCTTCACGCATTAATTAGACTATGACGCTAAATTCGGGGGCCCCACATGTTATACATCAAAACACTCGTCTTGACGTGTCCTATCCGAATATGTAAATATTCGACGCTGCATACCTTGCGGGACACCCTGTATTTATTCCTTCCAACATTTCATTTGGCTATTTTTATACATTCATTTCTTTTAAAGTAAAGGAAGAAAATTATGTGAACCAAACCAAAAGGAAGAAGCAGGACAAAAAAAAAAAAAAAAAAAAAAAAAAAATCAGAGTGCTTTGCATTATGATATATGTTAAAATAGCTTTTGAGGCTCCTTGGAGATAACAAAGCACAAGGTTCCGCTGCCTGTGCGGAAAACCGCCATTGTGTGTTGTTTGTTATTGTTGGTAAATATTCACAAATAAAAAAAGATGCTTAGTTCTCATACTTATAAAGAGTATGAGAGCTAACCTATACTTTGTTTTTTTCTAATATTTTTAAATTTAAACCCATTAGGAAATGCTGTATTTTCCATCTGATTCTATGCAAAAATTACAAATGGAAGAGAACAAATCTTCAGATTTGATAGATTCATTGAAAGTGCGTCAACAGATTAATAACTTTTAAGAAAAAACGATGCTATTATTCTAAATAGATTCCGAAACAGAACTAGCTGAATTTCTAATCATAGAAAAACTTTAATGTATTCATGATTGTCCAAGAAATACAAACAAGAAAACTGAAAATTTATTTTTTAATCTTTGACTTGGAGAACTGGATGGATTTATATTGACAGAAGAAATCAAAACATCAAATTAAGATTAAATCAAGCATATAATTTCTATTACAAGAAATTACTTAATATAATTAATTATAATTACTAATTTGAAAAACTAAATGATGTTCAACAGAAAGAATTAAAATATATTTTATAATGATGTCAGGAAGAAAATATATTACTATCCTGTTAGCTCGAAAAATAATTTGTAATACATTAAATAATACTTTTCAGATTATATTAGTGTCAGTGAATAAAATAATTAATGAAAGCAAAATATGAAGAATTTTTGATTTCATTTTATTTATAAGATTCATAAATCGTTTTGATGTAATAAGAAGGAGTTAAACCTCTCAAAACTTATAGGTCAAATGCCAAATTTTTAAGGTTTGATACCAAAAGCAATTTTACTCTATTTGAGGCCTTCGTATAAGGTTTTCTGTCAAACAAAGACTTAGGCCATAGTTCCTTGATCATGAATTTGAAAATTATGGTTTAGATTATCATAATCATGAAATTTTAAGGAAATTACAAAGAAAAAGAATTAAACAAAACAAAATTTAATTGTACATGATTAAAATTAAAAATAAACAAACAATCAGAGCTTATAACATTCAACTTGCACTTGAATATTAAAGAATATACATTGCAGAAATTTTTAATGTAAAACATCTTAATTTATATTTTTATAAAAATAATTTAATGGAATATAAAACTATATTGTCATGAAAAAATTAAATAATTTCCTTACTTTGATGCTCTAATAATCGCCATCTAGTGAAACAAGGTTCAGAAGATAATATTTGCATCAAATTTGGATAAGATGGTGGATAGCCTTGATTTAGAAGTTCTTGGGAAAAAAGCAAAATTTCATCAATTGTATGGCTAAGTAATTTATCATCATCAAGTAATTTTGGAAGATCTGCTTTAAAACGAGTTATAGCCAAATGAACCAATCCTCTCATCATTTGTACCTATTAAAAATAATATTATTATCAATTATTGATTCTTTTTTCAATCTTATTTACATTGAAAGCAAAAAATATTTTCGAATTTAAAAAAATTATACATTTATGAAATTAGAACTATTTTTATACAATCTAATATTGGTGGTTTTCAAAAGTTTTATAAAGTAAATTACAGTTATACCTAATACACATTTTACTGAATTATTTTAAATTAAGTAAAATTATAATTCAAAGAAAATGCTAAAAAAATGCCAAATACAAATTTTACATCATAAAATTCAGAAAAGTTGTTTAGCAATATTTTATATTTACAAGACAATTCTTTATAAATATGGATTATACAAAAATTAATTTTGCTCAAAATAAGATTTTAATACAATCAAAAATTAGAAAATAAACACGTAAGAGATAGTGCAGTTTTTTAAAACTGAGTCAAGTAACTAATAACTAATAATAGTAATAACTAATAATGAAATACACCTGTTTTAACAATTAAAAATAAGAAATATAATTACTATTTTAGCAACCACTGTCATTACCATCAACAAACTTAAACAATCACACAGGTGAAAAAAATAAATAAAGTTAAAGTCACAAAAATTTAAAATTGGCTCCAGCTCAATAATGTCAGTTTCTTGACAAATGAATTTAACTATAATTATACAAAAAAAAAAGAAAGAAAAGAAAACTGCTACAAAATATTTAAAAGAATTTTAAGCACCATTAGTATATTTAATTAAGGTGTCATTAGTTACAGTAAAATAAATAATACACATCATTTTAAAAAAGATATTGAAGAATTACCAATTAATTATGTTACCATATATATATAAAAAAGGGATATCTTATATAATCCTGTTATTTACAAGATATTAAATAAATTTTCAAAAAAACACTTGTTCAAAAATTGAATTCGCTGGCTTAAAAAAATAAATAAATAAATAAAACTTACCCGAGCACTGAAGCGTGAAAGTTTTTCCTTTTCTAATAAGGGCTCTACTGTCTTCTCTAAAAATGGAGTATGATCTGCAATCCAGGTGAGTATTTGAGTCATGTACCACTCTGGCTGAAATTAGAATAAATTGCATTACAATTACATAAGATAAAATTTCACAAACATATAGAACGAATAAAATTCAATTCCATTTATTGTAGCTCAGTAGTGTGTATATATATATATATATATATATATATATATATATATATATATATATATATATATATATATATATATATATATGTCATTTGAAAAGACAAAAGTTTAATTTTGAATTCTTAGATGGTAAATAAAGTTAACCATTCCATGACCAATTTTAATTAAGCACATTTAATTTAAATTAGTCAGTCTATCAGATTTTTAAAGATAATACAGAATATAATTTTTTTTTATAAATACTTTTATCAGAATATCAAAAAGAAAAATATTATTTATAGAAAGGCTTTAAATGAATTGAAATTGTAATACATTTAATAATGCATTTTAATCTTTATATAATGAATAAAAAATGTTTTCTTTCTTTCTTATGATATCCATTGTGGCATGAGAGCCATCTCCAATTGTTTTCTGAGCATCAGTTTTTTACTATTTTTATTTCATCTTCAGATTTTTGATATTTACTATTTTCTAGTTTTTAGATTTTATATCCACTCTAGTTTAAAAAAGATATGTATTGCTAATACCTAATACAAGAATCGATTATAGTCACATACTTTGATTTAAAGAAAAGAAAATGAAAATAATAGAACTAAGTTCGTCAATTTTTGTTTTTAATACAACCGAATTAGATTTTCTAGTATCTTCTTTCAAAATCCAATAATTTAGGGATTCTGGACTTTGTTAATTGTGACTGCTAAGCTGATGCAAGTCATCAACATTTTTTTAAGAAACAATGAAAACATTAAAGCACAAGATTAATAATTTATAATCGAAATAACACATATCTATAATGACAAATAATATAATCTATAACATGCATGCTAACAACTATATAAGCATGCACCATTTAAAAAATAAAACAGTTTTTGCACAAATTTTAGCAATAGTGACTTACAAAATGGAAAATAAAGCCTACCTTATCAAGTCTGTTAGTTGGTTTCTTCCCCATGAAATGAAATACAAATCGCTTTTGTAAAGGCTGTAACATAAGTTGGAGAGGAAGAAGAAGAGTAGAAACTTCAGCATCTTCTTTTATATCCTGAGTTTTGATATAAGTATCTCTATTAAATAGTTAAGGTATATTATATTACTAAATTACATTTATTACTTTAAAGCTAATCTGAAATTATTGGCAAAGCTCACATTTATAAGTGAAAATTAAAATAAAGACCCTAATGAAATGGGGTTTAATTCTACACTGCAAAAATCTTCATTTTGTAACCAATCTTGTGAATACATACAAGTGGGCAAATGTCTAAAACTTTAGTTTTTCACTTAATTTTTAATCTACTTAATTTAAGAACATTTATTGATTGCATAGAATTTCAACATTAAAAAGTTTTCCACCATAAAGCAAAAATGTAGAAGATAAATAACCTTATTAATCAATTATTCAAAATAAATTTTTAAAAGATTAAAAAAAAAGTATATTGTTGCCAATAAGGCAAGGTATGCAATATAAGATTAAAGCATATAGCTATTTCAGCAGATTTAAAGAAGACTAAAAGTTGGTTTTAGATCATGGAACTTGAAGAAATGTGATTTAAATATATTGCAGCAGTAGAAAATATTTATGTATCTAGTTAAGAATATTCCCCTCTTCTATAAATTTTGTTAAGAAGTAAACAATTTAACAAGAATAACAGGAAATAAAATAATATGCATTCACAAATACACATAACATATGAATAATAAATAAAATCATAAATTTGACTATGTTATCATACAAGAAAGAAAAAAATAATTGCAATGAGTTACTTTAAAATGATAGGAAATTTCTCATTCAGAGAATTTTAAACTGGGGGAAAAAATTGATAATAATTTACTCAAAATAAAATTGACTTGTTAGCCAAAGGGATTGGTATTAGACAATGACAACATCACATAGAAGAAAATTAACATCAAGGTGATGATTGGAACTATATATTTTTTAAACAAGATTTAATTTATAATTAAAAAAGGAATTTTGCTGAAAAAGAAAAAACGAATAAGATACTGTAATTTCAAGCAACAAATCGATCAGTTTGCTTTTTCTTCCCATATTATTATAAGAAACCTTATTAATAAAATATCTTTTGTGGTCAACTTACATAAATTTGAACTACAAAGTGATTTTAAAAAAGGATACGGAAGTGCTATTTTACACAGCGACAGGAAAAGCTGATTGAATTTCATTAAAGCATCACTAGACTGGCTTGGTAAAACAGTTAAATTTGTAGAAGAAACAGGCCAATATAGATTTCCAAGAATCTTTTGAAATTCACTACAAATTAAACAAAAAATGTATTTATAAATATACAGTACAAGAATGAAAAATAACTTTTAAAAGACTTTCTCTATTTTTAAAGATGACATCAAAATCGCCAGAAAAGAAATAGAATGTTGGAATTACCATTTTCTCCTATTTAAATACTTACACAAAATTTTAGATTTAATGTTTTCTAATTATATAATATATTAATGTTTCCTAATGGGTTTACTTTTTTCACTTTTTAAATAAATAAATAGAAAACAAAATTTCATCCACAACCTAAGTAAAAAGAAATTATGAATGATTCCATCTTCAGTTATCCCTAAGTTAGTTAAACTTTCAAAGTACAAATAAGAGAGAACAGTTTATAGATTATAAAGAATAGAAACAATTTAACTCAAGCAAGAAAAAACATTCTTATTTTTGATGATTAACAATATGGTAACATGTTTTAAAATTCACAAATATGAAAAATAAATGCTACTTTTTTTTCTTTCAAATAAATACAATAAAAGATGATCAAACTGCTCCCTTAATATTGTACTTTACAAATTAATATGACAATGTTTTAAAATCATATTCATCTTTTAGGCATAAAGTGGCATCTGAGTTTCACAATATATTAAAAAGAAATACATATAAAATAAATGAAGTTTATCATTATTCTTAAAATAATTTTTCCCTAATCTACTGAATTCAAGCATCTCTACATCTTTCTAGTCTTTCAACACTTCTCTGGGTTCAATTTCTGTAATTTGAACTATCTAGTGTAAAGCTACAATACCACATGGAAACTGAATGGTTAAATTAATGTTTGAGCAGCTGGATTTTAGCAAAATAATCTTCTCAAGCTCTAAATATTTCCAAGCAATTTCAATTTTTTTCTTCTACCTAGCTATGGTGAATGTATCGTTCTAGTACTGCCTTTTTAAGAATATTAAAAATCAAAAAGCTAGTAAAAAATTGAGCATTTTACTTAATTATAAAGAAGAATAAAGCTGAAAGTTAAAAGTAAATTCTCTTCTGCCTATTAAAAAAAACAACAACAGGAGCATTTCTTTTTCTTTTTCTATCGACTGCTGACAACATTTCCCTTTACAATCTTAATACTACATTTAAAAACATACATTCCATAGCAAAATATAATAATTTTAATTTCTTCTACATCATCTTTATAATTTTGAAAGAAAATTTTAAGCATGCTTTGTATAGATTAATAAATTACTATTGTAATAAATACTTTATAAAGTTTAATGTTATAAATATTTATAATAATAATATTTTTAACTTAGACAAATTTCTGATATTTTTATAATAAATATATGAAATATAACATAATTAAATATATGATAATTAGCCATCTCTGGTGACAAGCTTGTTTACCCAGATTACTGATTCTTAAATTTATTAATGATTAATATGGAATGCATCATAAAATATAGCACCTTGTTATTTGATGTGACTGGAAAGCTTGAATTCAATGACTCAATTTACTGCAAGTTAAAAAGTGTATTATTAAGAAATAAATGCAGAAATGAAAATCCTGCTATAGTATTAATGATAGCAAAAGTACAAAATTAAATATTTTGATGGATGATCTTGAATTATATCATAACATTTAATAATATTGTTAAAGATAATGTATTAAACTGAATTAAAAAGTATTGTTAAAATTAAGGGGAAAATTGTATGGAAATGAAACTGATATCATTAAAAAGATATTTGTGTGTGTGTGTGTGTGTCTTCAGGTAACACAAAGACCATTTTTGTAATATAATTGTTTTAAAAGATATATGAACATCAGTTTCCATAGGTAAGTTATTACGATTACTTATCTGGCAACAGATAAACCTATTTGTGTGGTCAATTAATTTTCTGTTTGGAACCTATTCTCTTTAAACTTTGTTGTTTTCTTTCATATTACTGAATACACTTTTTGATGATATGACATACCGTTTCCAAAACATTTCTAATAATATTTTGAAACTCCATTACTTAGCTAAGCGAAGTATTGACTTCAATGCAGCTGCAAAAATGTAACACACTGACGGTTTTAATATCAAACCCATTACCAAAATTTTTATTTCAAGCATGAATAAGCACCGAGAAATGTATACAGTGAGATAATATTTACCATTTTTATAAATATAGTCAAAAACTGAATGGTTCATAAAAAATTAACAGCAGTATTACTGTTCTTTCACTTTTCAAAGGATTCGAATATTGATGCAAATCACAGAAAATGCAAATAGTGAGAAGTTCCTTATTCAGGGAAAAATTATTTGTAAATCTGAGAGGACTAGCAAAAATATTATAAAAAAAAGGGAAAATGTGGAGCTCTGGAATATGAATGCAGAGTAATATAAATTTCATTACTATTACTATTTATTTAAAATCTGAAACTTATTTTGAATATTGTACTCTTGAATCATTCCATTACATATCTTTCCGATTAATTTAATATTTGAGATTTTATATATACATGAATAATAGTGGTAAGGCATGAATACTAATTATTTAAAATTTCAATACTAACTACAATGAAAAACTCAATTTACAGGCTATAAATAAATTCATTATTTTATAAAAATATTTTTAAAAAATTATACAAAGCTGGATTTATAAACTTCTTAGGCATATTTATTGTTATTAATAAGTTGTAAATTATGACAAAGAAAAAAATATTAAATGCTCAATAGCTATTTATACAATATTCTAACAGAAAAATGCACATACCTTCCAAATTTCTCCCTTAAAACATCATGCCAATATATCATTGTTTTCGTCACATATGTGACTAGATTTTTACAACCAGAAGTTCTTACTTGCTCCCAGTAATCTTTAAATTTTGAATATGTTTCAAGGATTTGATTTGCTTGGTTACTTTTCAAAGATTCTTCCATGACTTCACTGAAATAGAAGAATTTTTAATTGATCTAAATAAAATTTTAATATTATCAAAATAAAAGATAATATTTTAAAAGGTATAAAATAAAAAATTACAAAAAAAAAGAAGTCCTTATTTTAATGATTTAAAAATTATTAGTTTAGATTCACATATGTAACTTTATACTGATAAGCAGCATGATTAAAGTTAGAATGAAAAATCAAGGATATTTTAGTTTAGTTACATTAGTGTCCCATTTTAAAGTTACGAAAGGTTGCTTTGGGAGTAAATTCTGCAGTTTTAAACTGTGATCAGATTGAAAATGCATCAAATAGTTAAATAGATCCTCTTTAAAATTTCCTACTATAGCAGTAGAAACACTTTTCAGAAAAGGAGGGAATAAAATATTTTTTAATACATTTTTTTATCCTTTTCCCCTTAGCTTTGTAGTCGTCTATTAATGATTTATTAGAAGAAAAAAAGCATTTTTAAAAGCTAATCTAGACAGCAAATGACAGCACCATATCTATTTCCATTTTTTTTAAAAATCCTAGTGGATTTATAAAGTAACATAATTCCCAAGTAACATCATTTTCAAAAAAGAAAATAAATTTTTTGTGTAAGCAAAATAAATAACTAAATTAAAATTAATCAGCATTATGTCTGTGTGTGTAATAAACCTTTAGGGCAATCAAGCATTGAAACTTCAACTATTCAAGGCTAAAAATCAATATTCTGCAATTGGACCTAGAATCAAAGTCCATTTCACTGCTTAATTTTTTTATAAAGCAATTACAATTCTACATAAGAACAAACTGATTGGTTTAGATTCACACGTACTACTTTGAATGGAATTAAGAACACAATTTTTAACTGTAGTGTGTATTTTCATACCATATGCTTATTGTTTAAATTACAAAATGTTTTGGAAAAATAATTGATAAGCAAGTATCCAACAAATCTTATATGTATATACAAATACTAAAATTTATTTATATTGTATAGTTATTTATTAATTAACTGTCCTAAAATTTCTAACTGAATTAAAGAATAATGATGATACTCTTATTAATTAATCATACAATGGTGAGAGTAATCAGCCATTTCATTGAATAATAAATAAAATGCAGCACATGAGTATTGTATCAATATTTTCATTTGAATATTTTTTCATTACTTCAATACTTAACTTAGTCTAAAAATGATATAATTAAAAACATATTAGTGTAATAAAGAAACTTATATCCTGCTAAAAAAATAACATAAAACAAATTTAAATATAACATGTAACTTCTTAAATAAAAAATAATGCATGCTTCTTACAAATATTTATTATTTTGATCCATGTTATATACAATGAAAACAACTTTAGAAAATAAGTTCTTAAAATTGATTCTAGTAATTAAAAGAGAAAAAAATAACACAAACTTTTCCATTTCCACTTTCAAAATCCATTGAAAATAACCATAAAGAGCTTCAGCTTCCTTTAATTCTTTAACTTTTGAAGAAAAATGCTCTCTGATGGGTTGCATGTTGACCAGTTCAGATTCTGCTGAAATCCTCAATTGTTCACATTTTTCGGACAGATCTCTAACTCTGTCAACTGCATTTTCAGCATTCTTGATAAAACTATTGACATGTGCAGGATCTGCATTTTGTGGATTGACCTACAAGATAAAATATTAAAACAATTCTATCAAAAAGAATCAGCTCAATCATAATATGCTAAAATTTGGTTATTATATTTTAAAGAATGGAGTTACCATTTTGTTATAGTAAAAATTCACCCATAAAATAAATTAATATCATGTATATATTCAAGAGTCCAATATGCACTTTAATATTGTTTACAACACTTTAAAAAGTCAAAATATTATGCATTTTTAATTAGAATATTTCAAAATGCTTAACAGCTTACAATGTATACCCTCCAATAACTACAGAATTTCAATATGTGCTGTGGAAATTACATAAAAACTACAGAGTTAGAGATATATAACGAAAAACTATGGATAAACCTTAGATAGAAAAAATGAATATGGGCCAAAATTTACAAATACTAAAAATATCCTCTTCCTGAATCCTCACTCACAGCAATGCTGGATGGTAATGAAAAAACTTTTGGCATGGTAAAAAGAAAAAACAGAATCTTGCTTCAGCATAAATACAAAAACACAGGAGTTGTCCTTCATCACAAAAATGCATATGGGAGTTTGTTATAATATTAAACTGAGCAATGGTGACTCAAAAAAAGTAAAAGTGTGCACTATATAATGAAAAAAAATATTAAATGTCTAACAAATAACATTAATTTGTCTGATCAACAAAATTGTATTGTGTTATTTTTTTAAATAAAATTATTTCACTTATCTATTTAATGAATAACAAATGTCTATTAAATAATATTTGAAAATTTTCATTCTAATTAAACTTCTTTCAAAATATTTGTTTGTCAATAATTTGTTGATACTTGTTACATGCAATATATCTGTAAGAAGTATATCTGATGAATGGGTAACCGATGCTGAAAGGCATAAAAATGAACAATAGTACTAAACGAGTAAGAAATTTATACCAAAATTTTATTATTAACAATTAAATAGATCAAAGGGGAAAAATTAATAAAAATAAAATGTTTTAGCATGGAAATGACAACTGTGATGCAATTTTACACTTGATAAGGTATCAAAATGAAAGATATTGTTTTGATTTACTCTATTAAACAAACAAACATATCAGATTCTATGGCAACCAGCAGAGTTGTCTGTCTACATGTGAGAAATTATTGTGGTCCTTCCACTCTTTTACATACAATGTATCTTGGTATATATGTTTAACCCTCAATAGGATCTAAATATAAAAGTTTTTTTTTTTAAATGGAGCATGATAAGGTATGAATGGATATGACAACTATGATGCAATTTTACACATGATTAGGTATGAATGGAAATGACAACTATGATGTAATTTTACACATGATTAGGTATCAAAATGAAAGATGTTGTTTTGATTTACTCTATTGAACAAACATATCAGATTCTATGGCAACCAGCAGAGTTGTCTGTCTACATGTGAGAAATTATTGTGGTCCTTCCACTCTTTTACATACAATGTATATTGGTATATATGTTTAACCCTCAATAGGATCTAAATATAAAAATACTTTTTTAAAAATGTAATTAATATTTAAAATGCATTAAAAGATTTAAACTTGATACATTGTAGATATATGAAAATTTAATTAAGAATTGAAAAATTAGTGATGGTTCTATTATACTTCAAGGACTATTAACATATGACATCCCTACATACTTACGTGTAGTCTTTGCTGCGGCCCTCTGTTGCAGCAAAGACTACACACACCTGAATGCAGATTATAAAAATAAAGAGAAAAATAGAAGAATAATTTTTTATAGCAATGACTAAACTAAAGAATACATTACAATCACCAAATTGTAATGTTTTTAACTCAATAAATTCATTAGTTAATATTTTGGTAAAATTTAGTGAAAAATCTACATTGTGCTTTTTGATTTTACCAAAGCACCAAAATAATTCCGAAAAAATTCAATAATAAAAATACGAAGGAAAAAAAAGATTCTTTTCAATGCTTTCATGAAATGTATTGAGGCTAAACTAAAAAAATACGACACAAATACAAAATTGTAATTTTCTATATGTGAAAAATTGCCGAATATCTAAGCTAACTCTATTCTGCAATTAATATTCGGCGAGTTTTTTAATATCTGAGAAGACTTGGCAGATACTGGCGAAAAATCTTTATTGTGTTTATTTGTTTACCTTAGTAACAAAACTACTCACTTATATGCTAAATATGTTAACCTAACTATATTCTTTAGTTGATATTTGTCGAATTTTGTATTGTTTGGCATGACATGGTATAAATTAATGAAAAAGCTGTGCTTCAAGAGATATTTTCTAATAATATTTTAGGAAAACGACAAATTATTTCATAAAATAAAGTATTTTAAATGCAAAAACAGCAACAAATTAATGAAACGAAACGAAATAGATAGAAATAAATGATAAAAATTTTGAAAACCATAACAACCTCATGTTCAAGTTCTTCTTCATATTTAGTAATACGATTGAGAACTTCTTGTAATTTGTTTTTATCTGGCAGTTCCGTCCCAAATTCTGCATTAAAAAACTCAATCACATCCATCGATGATACGTCCGGAGAATCCATGTTTACATTTTTCTTTCATTTCACATTCCTCAGTTACAAACATGAGTACGTTTATCAAAGGAAAAAAAATGACTTGCCATAATGTCATGGAATTCTCATTGTTTTTTATTTGAAAACCCATGATGGTATCCACCTCATAATTTTGTTAAACAAATTTTTTCGTGATACATTCAAAATATTATTCTAACATGACAATATGGAAAAAAGTATCGAATTTTTTTTTTATAGTTGGTCACGTGACGTCTTTTTAAGGTTTTGGACGAAACTATTTAGTTTTGTTTTCGTATTAAATCTTATCGTTCTTCTAAGCCAGTTAAGAAGTTCAGTTTCCTTTCGTTCTAAATATTTCTCTCGTTTCCTTTTCCGTGAAAAAAAGAGTATTTACTGCATTCGTTGGTGGGTGACACGTAACGTGCTGCAACCTGCTTCTGTTGGTCCATGTGTAATGTAATACAAATTTTCATCATCCTCTTTGTGTTTTTTTTTAGATAAGAAAAAAAAAATCAAAACACAGTGATGAAATATTATGTAATTTAGTTCT
Organism: Argiope bruennichi; assembly: GCF_947563725.1. Lineage (NCBI taxonomy): Eukaryota > Metazoa > Arthropoda > Arachnida > Araneae > Araneidae > Argiope > Argiope bruennichi. Next base: position 100,062,873 of record NC_079156.1, on the reverse strand, counting down.
CAAAGAATTGAAGCTACACTACTTGTAACTTCAACTTTTTAAGTTTAGTTCGTTAGGAATACTTAAAGGTTAATGGTAAATTTTTTTTGTGCATGTTTTGTGTACACTTTCAAAACTATTCCCCACAATTTTAAGTTACTTATCTTTGAAATGCAAAGAGTTTCCCATTAAGTTTTATGCCCGTTGGAGGGATATTTTTTACTGTTCTCTTTCATTAATCTCAGTATAAATGTGCATAAATTATTAATATATTTGTTACATAACTTTAATTCTATATTTAGCAAATTAAGCATCTTATCCCTGTATGGTATTTAATTTGATTTGATCAAATCTTAAATTAGTTTAAATACTTTTGTTATCTGCAATATATATAGTAAATTTTTACTGGTAATTGCTTGTCTGTGTAATGAAGATAATGAATGTGATTTTCTTTCTTTTTTAGAATATGACTATTTCAACTAGGTGGCATCCCTTTACAATTTTCTCTGTAAATTTTTGTACTTAAATAATATTTTCTACCATGGCTTCAGTAGTTGATCAGACACCAAATACTGCCAAATCTTTAAATGATATTTTTAATAAAAATTCAGTACAGCCAGAGTTTGCTGAACAAGTGAAGAAACCAACTGAAGAAGGTGCATCAAATTTAAATGACAAAGTAAGAATTTTATAATATATAATATTAAGTATAAAATGTAAATATTTTTACTTATTTATGTTTAAATTGAATCAAAATAAGTCTTCTTTATGAATATGATTAATATCATAAATCTTTTATTACTGTTTATAAGAATATTGGAACTTTTTAATAGTTATTTAGATTTGTGAGTTATTTGAACTGAATTGAAATCTTGCCGTTATTGTTTATTATTCCATAATTAAACAATTTTGCATTTTAATAATCAAACGACTTTTTTTTAAATGTCAATGTTATTAACTTTTTATAAATGTACATTTTTTTGCTAAAAATAAAAACAAATAAATTTAATTTGTTATTATATTTTCTATATACCTCTCATTATTTTTCAACTAAAAGAATTTTCTTATCCTCTGAATTTAAATTCTTAGACAGTTTAAAGATTTAATAAAAGGCTTCCAAAATAAAAACTACATAAAATATCTAGAAAAATCACATTGATTAATTTATGTATTCTTAAAAATAATCGTTTTTAAATTTTTTAAAAAAAATTGCAATGTTGGGGCCAAATCTCATTAAGGCTCAAAAGATATAGAGTGAAAAAAGATTTTTGACAGACTAACTTTGTAAGTTTTGTTCAAATCTTGGATTATTTATGTGACATGGTTGAACACGTAATACAAAATTGCATATCAATAGAACTTTAGAAGTTATTTTTACAATTATTTTATTTTCAAATATCTTTACCTATGCAATATATATATTTGTTGAATGAAACAAACAGATAAGAGAACTTCCTAGCCTTTAAACAAATTTTCTCATCAATGTTGCATCTCAATTTCATCATATAAATGTAATATTCCCATTTGGATTGATGCAGATTGACTTTGTTGTCATGATTCTGAATTTTAGTATTTTAAAAACAAAACATTTTGATCTATTTATTCTTATTTTTTTATAGAATTGTTCTTTTGTAAAATGTAATATTCCCATTTGGATTGATATAGATTGACTTTGTTGTCACAATTCTGAATTTTAATATTTAAAAAACAAAATAACATTTTGATTTGTGTATTGCTTATTTTTTATAGAATTATTCTTTTCTATTAAATGGATATTGTTTCAAAATATTTGATTTCCTTTATGTATGTTTTTAACAAATTTTGTTTTGACAAAATTTTATGAGGCATTTGCAACAAATTTTTTTCTTTTTACATTAAAAGCTACCAAAGTTTTAATGCTCCTGCATTGTATTTTATACTTCATATTTAGTACATATGATGATTAACACTTCTTGTGTATTACTAAACTCTTCTTGCAATTTACATTTTATGGGAAAACTATAAATTACCATATTCAAATGATTTTTTTTATTTAATTTTATTTTTAGACAGCCTTAGTAAGCCCAACAGCAGAACAATTTGATGAATTAATTCAAAAGTTGGCTCTTCGACTTGAGAATGGTCATGGAGAAGTTATATATAATATTGGAACTGGAGGTATTAAATTTTACTTATTCAGTATATGTGATTTTTAGTTCCTCTAGAGAAAATTTTAAGGAATTTTTAAAAGCTATGAGTGCAGCTTAATTTTCAAGTTATTTAAACATTTCAAGCATTTTACTAAATTAATTTTTTTTTATTAATTGTCTTATATGTAAAACATTCTTTGACGAAATAATTGAGAAGTTCTTTAATGATGTTTTTTTTTTCATAATTTCTGGAAAATAGTCCAATTTTTACATTTTGACATGATTTCTTTATCTAAGTGATGGCAAGAATAGTGCAACATACAAAATAGGAAAGAGAGTATGATAAAGTGTAATGGAATCTCACTTAATGACCACAACTCATTCCTGAATCACACTTATTATATGAAATACTTGTTAAAGGAAATAAATTATTTCATAAGAATCCATGTAAAATAGGACAGCACATTTCATTCTGAAATAAATGCTCAGGTGAATTTATAATATAATTTATTATTTATTAAGCAAGCTTTTTCACAAGAAAATTATCTAAAGATATTTCATTTTGGTTACATTTGGTAATTTGATGAAAAAGTAAGGCATCATTAAATTTGTAGTATGCATAGCTTCTACCTGCATTTCAAACTATGATGCAATAATTTCCCATGTTTTCAGCATCTCCCCTATTTCATTGGAAAACTGTTGCTCTCCTGGGGCCATTACTTTCTCCTGAATAAATTTCATCCAAAGCTTTTTTTTAGCTGCATAATCTCTTCACTAGTTCTAACTGTACTTCCATCAACTCAATAATGTTATCCACATCTAATCCTATAATCTCGCACAATCACATTTCATGAATAATAAATAACCTACTAATATAAAATGGTTTTGCTTTCATTTATTTGGTGAATATTATATAGATTAAAAGATGTTCAGATACATTGAAGGCAATGGCAGATTTCCATTTGTGCAACGGATTAGAGCTTATAGGCTAAAGTAGGTGGATACAAACAGATTAAAAGAATGTAATCTGCCTAATTGCTAAACAAATTTGAAAGAAATACCAATTCTATAAATTTTAAAATATTAGGAATGAAATATAGATTTTTATTGCTTTTATTAACATAACTCTCGAATAAATTATAAATAAATATATAAAAATTATTTACTTAATTTTAATAGATTTGGTAAAAAACTAATTTGCTGCCATTATGTATGAAAAAATTCCTAATTAATAAATATGAATAATTTTTCAAGGATTTTTATTACTTTATTTTTTCTGTGTTATACTTATTACAAAAAAAATAATAAATAAAAATGTATGTTTTCAATAAGTTATTAAAATAAATTAAAATAATTTATTAATATGTTGATTAAGTTTAAAATTTATTGAAATGTGAGATTCTTCAACTATATACACTATTATTTGGATGTGCAATTTCTAGGGTCACTAAATGCCTGAACTGCTATTAATTCAAATTAAAGATACCTATTTTTTATTAGTTTATCTGCATAGCATTGCTTATATATATATTTTCTCTTACAAAAAGCAAAATATCATTGTATGCTCTGAATTTGCCTGTCTTCTCTATGTTCTGAAGTATGCAAAGGTTAAAAATTTTTTAGTTATGAATTTGCTATCTTTTAGGTTTGTCAGCATCAGAAATGGTCATTAGATTTTGAAAGAACATATCTAAAATGTTGCTTTTACTTTAATCTTTTGCTTGATTACTATTTTTTATCACTAACATTTAAATTGTGCCAATCTTATGATTATCAAAATGTTTGCATTATCAAATATATAAATTAAATCCGTGAAATTTATGTTGATATTGTTATAATTGAAATATCTTTCTTCTCTATTTGATTATTATATTTTTATAAATATTTTCTATGTATTTTGAATATAATAATGATTGATCAATATTTTGCTAGTTTTTTTAATTTTTGTAACTTTTAATGATGCAGTCAATTTAGGAATGGCTTTTAAAACTTTAAGGATAAAGATTTAAAAAAGAATTTGCCACATGCTTACAGTTTTATTTTGGTATATAACCTATAATCTTTTATATAAATTCTTGTAGCATATATTAGATTATAAGAATTACTTTATCTGTATATCTAAAAGAAATTAAGTTAATTCTATTTAAAGTTAATTGATTTTTTGTGGTATTTTAAAATGCTTGTTTAGTTCTGTGCAATATGTAATTGAAGTTATGTTGTAAGCATTGATTTTATTTTTACTTTATTCTTGTTAGGAAGTTTAGTCTCTTTAAATCATTTTAATATGAGGTACTTATTTTAACCTCTTTTTAGAAGTATTTTAACTCTTTCTTCATATTAAATAACATTTATTTATTGATATAAGTTTGTTAATTCTAATAAAATATTTGTGTTTCGTTATATGTTGCATTTTTTTATTAAAAGATAATACTTAGCATTTGCTCTGTTATTTTCTTATTTTTGCTTGCATCTAATAATCATCATTCATGATTCCCATGACCCGATGTCAGGTGGCTGAATAAACAAATAGACTAGATTGTAAAGAAGCAGCTAAATAAATATTTCCAAATCTGTGTCACCAATGCATTTTAATTATCTGAATACTTTAGCCACGTTTCCTAAAGCTGCAATATTTACTATTAATAGGCAATGTGTAGATTTAAATGCTCTATATTGTAACTATAATAAAATTTTAAATTCTGGTAGCATTTTAAAATTAATTTATAGATATTAAGGCAAAAAGTAATGAATTAGTGAATGATTATAAGTATTAATACTTTAAATAATTAGTTTGGTGCAAACATTATAGATAGTTTGTGATTTCATAATACTGTTCTTTTCTATGTTCTATTCTAGCTGAGTTATTCTTTTTAAAAAATATAGTGAAATTTTAACTTTGAAAGTTTTGCAGTCAGATGTGATCTTGTAATTTGGGAATTTACAAAGAATATCATGTTGTGTTATGTTCATATTATAATGTTAAATGTTCTTTACAGTAATGCATTTTTATTCTCCTTTATACATATAACAGAATTCCATATAACCTTCCAAATCTATTTTTCTCTAAATTAATTATATTTATTTGATAATTGCACATTTTTGCTTATTTTTAGTAATTTTTTTGCAAAACAAAATTCTTCTATTTTAAAATCTTTAACTAGAAAAAAAAGTTATTTTTTTTTCCTTCCTTCCTTTCTTTTTTTTTTAATCATTATCTTAATTATCTTATCATTATTATCTTTTTTAATATTATTTATTATCTTAATTATCTTTTTTTTAACACAATAGCAGTCATATTAAAACTCAAAGTATGTTATACTCATTCATTTTTAATAGCTGCAACAAATTTGATTCCATTTTATTTAATACAAAAAATATTTCCATTCATTTGATTGCATTTATCCATATTGCTTCATTAATATGTTATTAAATTGGGTAAAAAATAAATTTTAGATAATTTAATTTTTGAACAAAAAGCTTATAAATTAAAAAAAATTTTAAAAAAAAGTTTTTTCAGTATCACAAAAATACTTGAAATTTCACTTCACGATTATTTTGGCCAAATTATACTAATATTTTTTAAAGAGTATTTATGCTCTTTTTTTTTTTTTTTTCCCAATTTTTGTCTGAACTAAAAAAAAAATCATGTATATGATGTCGTACATATAAATTCAAAAATTTAACTTATAAATATTTTTAAAATATTAAAAATAAATAGAGCCTATAAATATTTCTGCATTTAAAAAAGGGAAAGTATTTTTAATAAAAAATTACCAAGTCTTTCTTTACTAATAATTAAAAAACATTTGAATTAACCAAAGTTTTTTATTGTTCTGTGAATGACTTTTTTTTATTTAGTTTTCTAATTTTAATGAATTACTCTATTTTAAAATCTAGAGTAAAACGAATCTGTGTTATAAATTGTGAATATAATTTGGGGAACTAATGTAATGAAATTTGCTATATATTTATTATTTTATGGAATTTTAATTCAATATTTTACTAAATAATGAATAGTTTGTTATGCAGAACATCTTTTTTGTAGTATAAGAGACTTCTTATAGTTTAGTAATTACTTTAGGATTAGTACAACTAGTAAAATTTTCTTTTTACATGTAATAAATAGTTGTTGCAAAATATACACATTAGAGATTGTTTCTAATTGTATAATAAATAGCATTCATTTTGTTAGAATAAAAATTAATTTTTATATACAATATGCTCTTTTTTTAAAATCCTTATGTATAATTTATGAAATCTTGTATGTATCTTTTTTAATGATGTCGTATTCATAACTTTCTTTTTATTTAATTATCTGATTAGACAATGGAAGCTGTGGTTTGTCAGAAGAAGAAATGGATGCTTCTGTCGCAACATTGGAGAGTATGGCTAGTACCTTAGAAGCAGATTGCGTTTTACTTCGAAAGCATAAAGTGGAACAAGGTCATGTTTCTGAGTATCTTGTTCGCAAAAGAGCAAAGGACAATGACTTTGTCGAAGTGCGGTAGGTATACTTATTCTTATTACAAAGTATGAAATTTTGTTTAATATATTTGGTAGTCATGAATAAATAAGATAACAAAACTACAAACTGACTTAAAAAAAAAATGGAGCTTGCAGCAACATTTAACGATATATATTGAAAGATAATTTCCAATTTAATTTTATTGTTTAAGAACAAATTATTGTAAGAATATATATTTATGTATAATATATGACAATCCTGCTTACCCTTAAGGTGTATGAGTGAGAATGCATGCAACTATTGTTTTTTTTTCCCTGTGTTGCATAATAATATGCAATTTTCAGTTTAATTTCAGATGTTCTCAAACTTAAAATTTGATTCTACCTAAAAAAAGATAAGGATATGTACCATAAAAGGGAATTTTAAAGGAGATGTCTTTTATGTTCAATTAAATCTTTTGTGTAATAATTGTACTATTCAAAATATGTTAATGGTATATGTACTATAATTTGAGAAATTGTGAACTAATTTAGTTTCATATGACTTTTTATATTATTACTACGTAAAATATTCATTAAAAGTTTACGAATAAGTTTTGTTTACTTAAATGCTTTTGGTATATGTATGCATTTTTGCAATAAACTGTATTGTTAATACAAACCAAAAGCCCAACTGTTGAACATAATTGTATAAAATATGTATCTTTATATATATATATTTTTTTTAAGTATCTTTAACCTTCCAAGTAGCAAAATATTTTAATCTAATCTCTTAGCTTTTAGAAATGAACTATTAAAGTAAATTCAATGTGCTTTTTACCATGCAATTGAAAACTCAAAAGAAATTTTAAAATATATACAATTAAATAAGAATATTTTATTTCTAAACAGGACATGCAAAAAGTGAGTTAAATATGTAATTTTTAAAGTATAATTTTTTTTATTTTATTTATTTATTTTTTAAAAAAAATTTCTGTATGTTTTATTTTTATTTTAGGTATTAAATTAAAAAGAAAATATTTTTTTCCTCCTTAACAGAGTTGCTGTTATAGGGAATGTAGATGCTGGCAAAAGTACTTTACTAGGTGTTCTTACTCATGGGGAACTAGATAATGGACGTGGGTTTGCTCGCATGAAACTTTTTCGTCACAAGCATGAAATGGAATCTGGGAGGACATCTAGTGTTGGGAATGATATTTTGGGTTTTGATAGTTGTGGGAATGTGGTCAACAAGCCTGATAGCCATGGTGGGCAACTAGATTGGGTTAAAATATGTGAAGCTGCTTCTAAGGTTAGTGCTTTTATCTTTATTTACAATTATACCAAATTTTTCAAATGTATTATTCAAGAATTCCTCCTCATTCTTCAATCTTTTTTTATAATTATTAATGGCATGTTAAATTTTCACCATATTATTATCTTAAATATATTGCCTTTCTCATTATCTAAAAAATTTTCCCCCTTTGTTGTTAGAAAGTTTAATTTTCAAGCAATTTTGCTTATTATTTAATGCGATACTTTTATTTTTGATAAATGCTTTTTCTTTTAAAAAAATGATTGAACTTGATTTTTCATCACTTTACAAATGAAAACACATTTATAAATGAAAAATAAATATATATTAAAGAATTGAATTAATTGGAATAAAATTGTAGCCTCTGTGATTCTTGTTAAGATGTTTTGATGTTCTCTACTCAAATAGAAAAAAAATTGAACATGTTAACGTGCTATTCCTCAAAAAGTTGATGATAATTTTTTTTTTGTATTAAATTTTTATTGTAAATTTTTCTCTTTTTCCTAAGGTTATTACATTTATTGATCTGGCAGGGCATGAAAGGTACTTAAAGACTACTATATTTGGAATGACTGGTCATATTCCAGATTTCACCATGTTAATGGTATGATATATATTTATTTTTTCACGTTGGTCTTAAATATTTGTATTGAACCATGAAAATACTAATATATTTTTAATTTGTGTCATGTTATTAAGTCAGACTTGAAATATATATGTATATCTTAAAGTTTATACATCTTAAGTCAACAAATAAAGGTCAATTTTTTTTAAAGCCAAATGTCTCTGTTGATACTAGTTAAAAAATAAGAACTGTAAGTGTATTTTGTCAATTTGAAAAAATTTTTTAAGTAATGTTATTGTAAGTTTACTAAATGAAAATATTTAAACAGTAAACTTTCATTTCCTGAGGAAAATACTGTTTACTTGTAAATAGTTTTAAATTTAAAGCAGAATTTTAAATTAGCATAGCAGTTTTGCTCTTTTTAAATGCATATGTAATAAAATTCATGTTACAAAACTATTGCTCACAGAATTGTGTAAAGCTAAAAAAAATTTCAAAAAAATAAAAAATAAACATGCCTATTTTATTCTCAAAAATTCAATGTTATGATTGAACAAAAATTCCTTTCAGATTATTATGTCAGACACGTAGAAGCGATGCATTATTTTATTACAGAATTGCCACATTTTCTAAAATATTATAGTGTGTGAAGCTTTTACATGAGTTCTTAAGCAGATGAAATTCTTATCATGAAAATTTATTGTGACTAATAATTTTTAAAAAAAAATGTTAATTTTTTAAAATCTAATTTTAAGTTTTGCATTTAAACTACTGAATGATGATTTCTGATTATGTAATGGACACTTAACTGTCTATTCCTGAATATAAGCTGATCTATGTATAAACTGAAAGTGTATTTTTTTTCCTTTAAAAATTTACCTAAAATTCTAAATTTATGAATAGGCTGAAATAAAAATTAAAAAAAAAAATCCTGAAACTATTAAGCATGTTGTCATAAGGATGAAAATATTATCAAACAAACAAAATGGACAAAATTTTTCAATCGTGTCACTATAAAGTAAAATGCCACAAGGTTAATAACACTAGTTTTAACTCTGATAACTATCTGATGCTAGCATATTTGTTGTCTTTTATATAATCTGTTGTATCTATACTAGTCTTAACTTCTGTGCCATTTTATTTTTGTTTGAAAGATGAATGGGAAAAGAAATTCATATGTCAAATTTTAAATTGCAGGTGATTATGTTTGAAGAAATTTCTTATGGCATGCATTTCTCCATAATTCTTTGGTTCTACTCAATAAACAATCAATAATAAAATATTTTTTAAAATAAAACATTAGTGTAATTGAGTGAAATTGGAAAGAGTAACATTATACCATAAGTTTTTCTAAATATTTTCTGCTCAGAATGCAGTATTAATCACCAGAAATTGTAGTAAAACTTATATTTGCATTTGAATGAGGAAAAATATGTATAGGAATGAATGCCTGCTATATAATGTAGTTTTCCATTCATGTAGTAATAACTAAGTATGATTTGTCTATTATGATACTGTGTTCACATATAACCATGCATTATCCAAAAATAATATTTTGTGATAAACACGGATGTACATACATTTAATTGTAAATTTTGACTCTATGAACACACAAGTTCTGCTACTTTCATCATCATAATTAATTCAAAATAGCACATTCCGTGGAACTTTAAAGAGGCAAATAAACTTCACACCATTTAAAAATCTGATTATTGCCCAATAGAAAATTAACACAGTTCTTGCCTGTTTAAGAATTAATTTGGTCTCATTCAATTTCTACATAAGCATTTGTTGTTGAAGGAATCTGCCTTTTGATGCTCAGTATACCAATGCCTGATATTGATCTCTACTTTTGAATAGAATACCTGCATTTTAATGATCAACACATCCACTACTCTCATTCTCCCTGACATCCTTTATAAAAAATTTTTAAAAGACAACCTTTATAAAATTCTTCATCCTCGTCTTTTTATTTTAATGAAAAATGATTTTTTACTATTAGATCTGATTTTTAAAATGTGTTTTTAAGTTTTTTCCCCCCTCTGTGACTTGTTTTTTTTAAAGGTTATGTATATTGACAGATTATGAAATGATACAATTTTTAAACTAGCTTTTATAATAAAGCTCTAACTATATGTTTAAAATCATAACGTTGGATTGCAATTTTTCAGTTAGTGCTGCCCATGTAGACAAGTTACTTTTCTTAGTTTTAAGAAGTAGGATTAATCCAGAAACTGATGGATTCCCCCCATTAAAAACAATAAAAACTTTTTCTTAAATTTTTTTTATAAAAAAAACATTCTCTTTTTTTTTTTTTTTTTTTTTTGTAAGTGCAGCTTGGTATTGTCAGTTTGTGCAGGAAAGTTCGTGACAAGCTGCACTCATTTCGGTTCGAGGTGGTAATCATGAATTATTCTTGTGCTAGTAAATTCCATAAAATGAAATCTTCAAACCTGTTCTATTGCGCATAAAACTGATTGTTGTTCATTGAATTTGTTTAAAGAATTCCATATCAAGGTATTACTTATTTATCATTTCTGAATTATTCATGCACCACTCTAAATATTTTGTAGAGTTTTCCCTGCTTATTCTGTTATCTTTCATAGAGATTTCAAAGTTTTACGATGTAAAATCATGCTGTTACAGCTATTAGCCTACTCTCATTTGGGTGAATCCTATATTTACATGATTTCTAATATATTTTTTCAAAAAAAATCATTTAGTTAAATTTTAACTTTTTTTTTGTATCTAAATTTAATTATAATTTCAGGTGGGTGCAAATGCTGGAATTGTTGGTATGACCAAAGAACACTTGGGGCTTGCACTTGCTCTAAATGTCCCAGTATTTGTTGTTGTAACAAAAATTGACATGTGTCCAGCAAATATTTTACATGACACAATGAAGCTTCTTGTAAGAATTTTAAAATCTCCAGGTTGCAGGAAAATACCTGTCATTGTACATTCTGAAGACGATGTCATAGTTTCAGCTACAAATTTTGTTTCTGAAAGGTGAGATAGTTAATTGTTTGAGAAAGATTTATATACTGTAAATTGTAATAATACATAAAACACTTATGGTAAAATTTTATAAATTAATACTTGTAATAATTTTTATTTTTAAAGCTTTTAGTTTTTGCTTTGTGTAGAAGTAATTTTTCACAATGAAGATTTTTTTTCTTTGTTCTTGATAATATCAAATAGATTTTTAATATTTTAATTTTGTTTTTAGGTTTTCTGTTTAATATTTTCAATTTTTTGTTCATGTAATTTTCTGCATTAAGTAAAAATTTTATTAATTTTTTAAAAATTTTCTAAATATGTGGATAAAGCATTAAATACGCATATGGGGAAAAATAATTTTAAAAAAAAACATTTATTATTTTAATCTTTATTTTCCATTTATTTTTAGACTTTGTCCAATCTTTCAAGTTTCAAATGTTACTGGAGAAAATCTGGGGTTACTGAAAATGTTTTTGAATTTACTATCTACAAGAATGCCAAATTCAGATTCAGAACCAGCTGAATTCCAGATTGATGACACATATTCTGTTCCCGTATGTTTCTTTAATATTTTAATTTCTAAATATCTTTCTTTTCCCAAATATCTTTTTCTTACATTTACTTCTCTTTAACATAATAACTGTGATTGAATAATACCTAATTACTCTGAAAGCTGGTTTTTCTTCTATATATAAATTTTCAGTGTGACCAAGCTTGATAAGTATTGGTCTGTTTTTAGACCAATATAAAATTGCTTGGTTGCAGAGTTCAGATTTGTGATAAAATTTCAGATTAGGTTAAAGTTTATGAAAAATTTGTTTAATGAATTGTGTATATTAAGTTCTTTTGGAGGATTCTTAGATTCTTATGTTAGCATTGTAGGAAAGTTGGAAGATTGGAATTCTACTTCAACTTTTGTCTTTCAGTTGTTAAAAATTTGATATTTTTGTGTAGCATATATTATAGTCTAAAATAGGATGTTAGTAAAGCAGATAAAATAAAGTAAAATCATGGTTTGTCGAATAAGATGTATTGACATTTTTTTGGCTCTGGTTAACTTGTCCCAAAATATAAACTAATTTGAAATAAATTGTTAGAATTTTTAATTGATTATTTTTTTTAATTTAGGGTGTTGGAACTGTTGTATCAGGCACAACTTTAAAGGGCACCATCCGATTAAATGACACCTTAATGTTGGGACCTGATCCTCTGGGACATTTTCAGCCTGTAGCAGTGAAATCAATTCATCGAAAGCGAATGCCTGTTAAAGAAGTTCGTAGCGGACAAACTGCATCATTTGCTCTGAAAAAGGTACTATTAATTCCATATTAACTCTTTTTTTAAAATATCAGTTGATTACTCAAGTTTTTAAGTGTTGATTTTCATTTTAGATTAGAAGGTCTGATATCAGAAAAGGAATGGTTATGGTATCGCCTGCCTTAAATCCAGAAGCATATTGGGAGTTTAAAGGAGAAATTTTAGTTCTTCATCATCCAACTACAATCAGTCCAAGATACCAGGCCATGGGTTAGTTGCTTCTATGAATAAAAAATTAGAAATAAATATTAAATTTTATTTTTTTGTTTTAAATTGGAACTTGCTCCTATGAACATATTTGAATACTAATAATTAATTTAAAGAAATATTCTGTGTATAATTTTACTTTTATTAATTTATGTAGTAATTCCCTATTGCTTAATAAAATATGATTTTGATAAATTCATTTAGATGTAGAAAGTATAATATATTTCAATATAGTTGTGCTATGGGATTAAAAATTTTTTTTTTCTTAGAGTACATAAAAAATAATTTTTCTATTTTAATTTATCCCAGATTGAATAAATGGTCAATGAGATTGTTACACTAAGCATGTTGAATTATATTTTACATTTTTGGTACATTATATTTTTTAGTACTGTTATATCCTTACTTGGGTATTATTTGCTTTTAATAAGATTTTTTTTTCCTTATATGTGAGCACACCTAGGTAATAGGACATGTTATAATATTCAGTATAGTAATTGCATTGTATATAAATGTATTTATTTTCAAATGATCTTATATAAGGTTTATAATGTTGATAATAAAACTTTCTCTGTTGGTATCTGAGATCATTGTCTACCTACTTTCTTAATAGAAAAACAGTGTTGACTTTTATCATCTTTACCATCTTGCTTATTTGTGGTTAATTCTATTCATAGTCATTATTTTCTTATCTCTTGTGCCTTTTCCTTGTTCCTTTAATTCCTTGCCTTGTTTTCTTTAATTTTGTAATCATGCCAGTTCATATGTGAACATTTTAAAAATTTAAACATACCAGCGCAAAACTCTGTTTTCATATTTCAATTGTACTAGATCTGAATTACCTTAATAAATTTTAATATGCTAATTTTTCAAATTGTTTATAATTTTCAAAGTATGTGCATTGTATTTAGATATTCATAATTATATTTTATTGAAAAATTCTTTAGTTAATTTTAAGATGTATAATTTTTATTTCATGTTATCTGTGTTGCAGATATATAATATTTTGAACTGCAAGTTTGATATGATTTCTCAAATCTCTTTACCTTAAAAATTTTGCGTTAATAGATGGTCTTGTTAAATTATTTTTGTAATATTTGGCTGTTATTTATTAATGGTATCTTATTTTAATCACTAGTTTTTAACATTTGGTATTAGTACATATAATGCTAAGATATTTCAGAATTATGTTTTTCTGTATTTATATGTTAATAATTTATCTGCCTTTTTATGTTCAGTAAAGTATTGATGAATAAGTTTTCAAATTGCTAGCACTGATCAACAGAATATTTTAAGGCTTGCTAATGACTTTATATTAATAGCTACAAGCAACAGCATTACCTGCTAATTATGTGTTACAATACATTTAATTTTACGGGGAGAGTATTATGGATTTAAACCACTTTTGTTCTTTGGATATTTTTATTATGTTTAATATTAAATAGTAATGTTATAATAAAAATTAAGTTAAATTATATCAGTTACTTTTAAATTCCTTGAAAGCATGTTCAGGATATATAATCTGGTATAATAAAACATAATATAAATTTCAACTGCGATGTTACTGATTAAAGCCTTCTATTTTATTTGTTGATTTATTTCTGATGCTCTGTAGCGGGTATGTATTCTTATTTACTGTCTAATTTTGATATAGTTATTGATAAGTTTCAGCATATGAAATAGAATTAAAATCTTATGTTATATTTCATAATTTTTAATCTGTATATCTTCTTTCCCCATTAGTTCACTGTGGAAGTATTCGTCAGACGGCTTCTATTCTTAGCATGTCCATGGATTGTCTCCGAACAGGTGATAAAGCACTTGTGCATTTCCGTTTTATTAAAAATCCTGAATATCTTCGAGTAGGAATGCGAATGGTATTTCGTGAAGGAAGGACGAAAGCTGTTGGCAACATCTGTTTACTTATCCCCAATGCTCCTCCATCAAATAACATAATGCGCTCAAAACCTATCAAAATGAGACCGTCCTCTGCCAGTCCAACAGAAATGCTTGGAAAGCCAGAAAATGAACCTCGAAAACCCAGCAAAAGAAGTAGAGGTCGTCATCGAGGCAATCGACCATTTGCTCGTATTCCTGTATAAATATCACCATTCAAAATCTTTGGACCATCTGTTGTATTTACTAAGCTATTAGTGAAATTAAGCACAATGTTCATTGTTTTATGTTTTTAACATAAATTATTTCCCCATCGATTGTTATTATTATTATTTTTTTTTTCCATTTTGATTGAACTTTATTTAGCCCTTGCCTATTAGCATTGCATTCATCATAGTTGTAAAGAAATTTTTAAAAAGCTGTTTATTTTTGCAAACTGAAGAAAATGTACATAATTAGATAACTAACTTTTTGACATATGTATATTATGTGCAGAATTCATTGTTTTAATTTACAGCTTTAATAAATATCATCTGTTTTTAATCAGTGACACATGATGTAATTTAACCATGTTGACATTACAAATATACAGTCTCAAGTTGCCTTTATAGATCCTATCTATGCAATATTGCCTAGCTCCAGTCTATGCACTAGAGTATAGGAGAAATTTTATTAATTTGCATATAAAGTGCATATCTGATATTAATTAATATGTGCTCCATGTCAGTTTAATGTTTATTTATAGATTCATTCATTGTGACAAGATTAATTCTGATGTTGTTAAAGAGTGTAGAAAGAACATTGAGATTCTTGGAGCACTAACGACTATTTTACAAGAAAATGTTTTAATTACTGTTCAAATGTTGCTTTAAAACCTGAATAAAATATTGATAATCTACAACATTATTATGTTTGGCCAGACTTCTTAGCAATGCATAGTGACCTTATATTATTAGATCATTTATATTTTGATAGTTTTTCATGTGTTAGATCTTCAATAATAGTTAAAATGTAAGCAGACGGAGATTTTGATTTAAAATTTAAATTACAGCTATGCAAGAAGAAAATCGATTTTAATTATCCTAATTAATTATTTTTTCCTGTTTTCCTCACAATTGTTTAGTAAAACTTAATCAGCAATATACTATTTTTTAAAGAGGAATGTTTATTGCACTATTCAGTAATAAATGTGCAACTCAGGTAGAATTCTTTATATGGGATTTAATATATCATGTGGCATAGCAAAGGTAGGTGGTGCTTGAGGTAGAATTCAAAGCAATGATAAATTAAATCCAGGTCCAGGTATTATTTTTTCACCCCACATTAGATTTTACTTTTAAAACTAATATAAATGTATTGATGTATCGCTTCCATGACATTTGATGCATATATATCTCTTGCCCCCATGTTGCTATGCCACTGAATGTATTTCGTACTGAACAGGTTTTAATTTATTTTAGAAATTGAGAAAAGATAACTGACTCACGGGAATAGTATTTTCATTATTTTATGTTCCTACTTAAAGGTGCAAAAAAAAGTTTAACCAAAGAAGCTTTAGCAAATGAAGTTTAATGAGCAGTGTTTTATATAGGAAAGAAAACTGTTACATTATCCATGTTTTCTACTTCTTAACCTAGTGTGCCTATCTTCTATGCAATGAATAACTGCCTTTTATATTTCCTAATGTAAGAATATTAATTAAACTGTTTTATTGTGAAATGTCACACAACATTTATTCTAATATTTCAATTTGTATATGTGTCTGTATTTATAAGAAAATATATTTTTCCTCTTTAATTGATATAAAATGCAGATGTTATTCACTCAAATATTCTTGTCAAATTATTGAAACTTTCATATGTGATTAAAAACAGTTTAAATATTTCTTTTCCCCAATTTTTGGATTCAGCTGTTAGGCCTGAAAAACAATCACATTATTGCTACATTAAAGCTACCAGATATACATTTGATTATGCTTCAAAAGTCTTAAATCTAATATAAATAACCTATACTTCTTCTGTGTAGCTTTAATATAGAACATTCGCTTCAAAGTATAATCCTTAAAAAGTTGAATGTGCATTAGCCTATGCTACTAGAAATCATTACTATAAATATTTGTGCAATTTAAAAACAAAATTTGTTTTGATCATTTAGTGCAATTTACCATACATTTGAGATCTGAATTGATATTTAGTTTTAATCTTCATTGTCAGTTCTTTCAACGAACTGATAATGAATATTATAGAATCTGACTGTTTTAAATTGATTCTCCTAGAGATTTAAAATTCCTCAAATAACTTTTATTTCTTTTAAAACATATTTTGAAAAGTTAAAAGAAAAAAAAATATGTGAAAATAAAGCTTTTTATTAAAGTTACTGACATTTTTCATGGGCTTCCAATATTATTACCATGAGCAATAAATGTTTGATAATCGTATAATTATTTATCAACAGAAAAATTATTGGAGATAAACGTTTTAACCTACAGCTGATTCACTGAAATTATTCAGAAAGCATTTTCTGATCTTTCTTTTCTTTTCTTTATATATATATATATATATATATATATATATATGATTCTATAAAAAGAATCTTAAAATATTTCTTAAAAACCTATTATTTTTTAATTCCTATCTATGCAAACAAATACTTTAAAAAAATTTATGGTGCGCATTTGTGTTTTCATACTTATGGTATAAAAGTGGAACAACTTTATGGTTTGCCTAGTAGATTAAAAATTCATACTTCCTTGCTGTGATCCTAGTTTTATGATTGTTAGGGGTTTTTCTACTAGGTTTTCTCTTCCAACCATTGCATTATTTATTTTTGCAGTGTAATGGCAATGCGTGTAAAAAAAGTTATACTTTGTTAAAAGTGTGATGTTTTTAAAAATGCATATAAGAGTTTAAATAATAATAAAATCTTAAACTTTTGACATTTGTTTTAGTCGTTTTTTTTTTCTTTTGGAATGAATATCTGTAATTATTAAGAAAATATGTATGAAATAAAATATAACACAAAACTTTTCACATAGTTTGGGCCACTGTGACCTGGTGGTAAGGTCTCGGCTTCAGAACAGAGGATTTCAGGCTCAAGACCCTCTGAACAACCATTGTGTAATCAGATCTGGTGCACATTAAATTCAAACAAAGCTCTATAAAGCTGTTTTAAGACCAGTGTTGATATATGGCTCCCAAATTGGGGGGGGGGAGGTCACTTCCGCTCAAAACATTAAGAAGTTGCAAATTTTCCAACATAGACATGATGAAGATTGTTAATGCACCCTGGTACGTCAGAAGGAAAATACTTCAAGATGACCTCTAAATTGAACCTGTTTCGGAATGTATCAAAAGAACATCAATTAAGTTCTTCGAAAAATTACCACAGATTCGTAACGAGTTACTTCAAATGCCAGCATATGATCCAGCTGTAGCCAGCTCTAGGAAAAGACCAGGGCTGCAATCGACAACTCCTTCTCAAATTTTCCACCTGTAAAAAGACTGAGAATTCACTAACTCTATTACCAATCTGGTGGATTAAAATCTCTCAAAATTATTCCTGTTTCGGCCTAAAATAGCTAAGATGAGCTACACGCTTGAAATTTCTGAATTTTTTCGAAAATAATTAATCAAAATAGTTAAATCAGATCCTCATAGTAGGAGGCATGTGCAACGGAATTCCATTAAAGTTCTATTTTTCCCCAAAATAATCAAAATATTATTTTATTAAATAGTTAAATGATAAAAATATTAATCTAACAATTCTACCAAATTTCATGATGTTAGAGCTTTATGCGCTCGTCCAAACTAGTTTAAATTAATTTCAATTTTTCCCTAAACTTACGAATTATAATAACTATTCCAAATTCTGATGTGAAAGTGTTCGTGGTCACTTTGTCACACCGCGGAACTCCGAAACATCACGAAGTTGTTGCTTTCATTTGATTTACAGGGACAATATACTAGAACTTATTCAAATGAAAGTCGTGTATCTTTAATTTCAAACATTATACCTGAGTTATTTTTCTTCATGTTTTAATGCCTTTTTCAGACTAATCTAAATAATAATCTAAACTTTTGTAATTGGCTTACTGATTCATTAGTCCAATTTTATTTAGTCTTAAGATAGTTAAGATAGCAAAGTACTGTGTAGTTTGCTATTTTGTTAATTTTTTTCCCCCTTGAGCCTTTTCTCCAATGTACATCAGTTGTTCGATACTGGCATTTGTACAACATATGCCAGTATCGAACAATATCGCAATTTCGAGATGTTTCTCTGATTTATTACTTTAATTCATAGGTTTCCTTTCATTCTTTTTCTGTTATTTTTGTGCTTTGTCGTCCTTGAATAAACCAACTACATGCAAATACGACGTTGCATAGGGTGATTTCTTTGTATTGTTTAGTGTGCTTTATCAATGCCTAAGTACCACCACTATGTAAGCATAATTTATAAAATGTAATTTAATTCAGAGGACCATTATTCTTTCCTCTATATATAGATCAAAAGTTTGAGCCGGATTTTGAATAAATTCTGTATTATTAGAATGATTTTGTCCCGCCTTCAAGTCCATCACAACCTGTAAATTACATATTATAGAAACAGAATATTGTTACAAAATTGTAATTTTGCTACTCGGAACAAATATTGTCATCATGGAAAAAACTATTATAAGATCTGTGCTGAGCGGGTGCCGCGTCAATGACCTGTGAGCTTGGCGACTAAATGAATCATACTGGAAAGTTCGAGAAGTTTCACGATCCATCCAGTAGGAACCGAGATACACGCAGATACGTCCTGATTGGTCTGGAAGATTCTAGCTCCGCCTCCCGGAACTATAAAAGACAGGCTTACTCGGAAGCTGCAGTGAAGTCGTGTGTGTGAGTAGTCGGAGTCGCCGACAAGTAAAAATTTGGAGGATTAGACAGCAAGGAAGCTGCTGAACCAGCGATAGAATGCGCTGCGTTATAACGATTGATTGGTGGTATTTGTAAGAGAAAAAAATTTCGTAACAATATTAAAGGAGAAAAGAGAAATAAGAAGTTTTCAGAAGTGTTATATCTCTAATATACGCCCTACCACTGATGTTGAATAAATCAACAATATATGTTTGTAACGATTTTATTGTTAAATATGCTTATATTAGCATTCAATTTTAACAAATAGTTATTTTTGATACAATGAAGTAGAACATGCACTTCAAGTAAGAAAAATTATATTTATTTTAGATCATAATCCAATTGAAACAACACTTCTGTTTTATGGCAGATATTGCATATCTGAATAATTTGGAATTTGTTTAAATAATTATTCACATAAAAATGCAACCTAATTTTTCTTAATTGCATCTGAAAACAGTTCCAACAAAAATTCTAAGAGTGTCGGATTTGGAATTGATAATAATAGGGGCCACTTGGCATCTGTTGCACAGGTTGCATTGGTGATGCTACATCGACAGAATATTGCGAAATTTGTTGCACAGGGGATGAATATGATGTCTTGCCCATTTGTTGCTGAGTCATGGGCTGTTGAGGTGTGTATGAGACAGGAATTTGTTGTTGAGTTGCTTGATTAGGATTAGATGAAAATGGTTGTTGCACGGGTAAAGGTGGTCTTGGATATATCATAAAATATTGCTGGGAAACTGGTTGCTGTTGAGGTGGTGGTCTGGGGACTGGTTGCTGCTGTCTGTATCCAGCTGCTAGAATAATATTAAGATAATATTATTAACATTTTATCAGTATTTAGAAAATAAAAGTAATTT
Source organism: Argiope bruennichi (assembly GCF_947563725.1). NCBI lineage: Eukaryota > Metazoa > Arthropoda > Arachnida > Araneae > Araneidae > Argiope > Argiope bruennichi. The sequence continues at coordinate 100,042,258 of NC_079156.1, read as the reverse complement.
TTTTATTAAATCGACAACAATTGTCGACAAGTAAAAATTTTGACACGAAATGTCACTTATTTGTTAATTATGATCAGCAGTCTTATGCTATAAATACAATAAATAGCAATTTTGAGACAGAAGTTGCTGTACTTCGCGAATATTTTGTCGAAATAAAGGATAAATACTAAAATAACATTGAATGCTATCATTTTAAATGACAGACTGAAATTGTAACTGTATTAATAAAATCGCCAAGAACGAATGACTCATTGTAAAGTCAGTGATAATTGTGAAAACTTTACTTAGTTTAAAAAATGTGTTTGCATTTTTCTAAAGGCGAGAGAAATATATATATATATATACTAAAAGAAATCTGAATGCAAAATTGAAATAAGAGTTTCCAGTCTTTTTGAATAACGGTTTTTTAAATTGATAAATTTGTAAGAATTTAATTTGAAAGTTTAACTTCTCCTTTCTGTTTAAGGGAATTATTAAAGTACGAATTTGTATCCTAACAGTAGAACTCTTGCTTATTTATATATCCATATCTGTCATAGTCAACTAATCAGTTTTGGCTATTAGCTTATTCGCTTAGAATATTGGCTTTGAAGGCTATTAAACTATTAATATGGAAGGCATTTAGTTAAAATTTTACTTTGTTATAAAGTTGAAAAATAAGGAACCAGTTTGAGGAAAAGTTAAGTTAGTTAAAAGGATGTAGTTTATTACAAATTACAGCTCTTTCAAATTTAAATGGGTGTATCATGACCAAAGAAAGCAGTTTTTTAAATTTTAATTTTAAATTTGAACAGCACACGATTGAATGGTTTTTGATGGACAAGTGAAACTATTTGGAATTTCATCATAAACAGGTCGCGTAGAAGGATGTAGAATCGAAAATGCGCTGGATTCTATTCTTTTGAAAACTCCAAATAAAAAAAAAATCTATTTTCCTCGAAAAATTAATTTTTCATTTTAAGTGAAATTTCAATACTCCTTAAAACAAACAGTTCGTTTCTTTGTTTGAACAAAGATATCTTTTTCAAACGTTCCAAAACATGAAAGCACGTAATGCCTATATGTATATAAAGGTTGATGCTGTAGAGAAATTGCTTATTCTTTATTTTGTGTTGACTGTTGACTGTTGCTATCGCAATAATTTATGCAATATTTGTCTTTTCAAATTTAACATTGAAACCTTTATCAGATACAAGATGTTCGAATCGAATAGATTTGATAACTTCATTAAAATTTTAATTATGATAAGTTTTTTGATGCCTTCTTTGAAGTAACCGAACAAAAAATTAGAACACTACATAAGTCAACCATCTAACTCTCCGACCCGCCCGAAGGCACACGGATTTAAACCATAAAACTGAATGACCTGACCGCCGCAACAGCAACATTGGCGGGAACTGTGGTTGAGTCCTAAGGGCCGTCACCGGCCACGGTACAACCCTCCCCGAAGGAAGTACGTCCCGTCATCGATGGGAGGAGCCAGATCCCCCACCTATTAGTGTACCCTCCAGGGTGGCGAGATCCAACCACCATGCCGGAAGCATCTCATCCTCATTTCGAGGTGCCCCCCCAGGGGGGATAGAGAACCACATAAAACAAATCATATCCTAAGGAATTTTTTTTAAAATTTAATTGCTTTATGGTACACAATATGCTAAACAGAGTCTATTGTTGTTAGCAATGTTCTTCAAAACTTAAAATAATTAACCTTAAAAATTTTAATATTTCTCAAACTTCTAAAAGTTTAAATAAATTATTCTCTGAATAGATAGATATCAAATAGATAAATGTAGTTCAGAATATTTCATAATATTTATCTGAATAGATAAATATAGATCAGATATCGGTTTCAATGATATGCTCATCGATAGTAAAGAACTAACATTTTCTTTAAATGTTGACACAAGTTTTAAAGCCTCCAAAAGCACGTCGAAAAATGAAAAGAAAATATTAGTAATTTTCTTATGAAAGCAAAATCCCAACATATAAAGAAAGAAGTGCATTTTGAACTTTAAAATAATTTTTTTTGGAAGGTGAGATATTGGGATATCGTCTTTAAATAAAATTTCCCTATCTTCTAACTAGGAATTTTTTTAATTTTTTTGAAATATTTTGCTCCAACAAATATTCTGCATAAGATCAGTTCAATTTATGTCAAAAATTGGGAGAAGCATTAATAGATAGAAATAAAAGCATCACAGTAAGGAATTTATATGTGAAGTTTTCGTAAACTTTTTGAAAAGAGCGTAGCTTTGAAATTTCATGATATATCAATTTAACTCACTCCTTTCCTAACATTGATATCGCTTTAAGAATTTCCAACAGTGCTGATCAAATTTATGGCTACAACAGTAGTTTCGAATCAAATTTTGGTTTCCATCGGCTGATAAAAAGGTAACCAAAATGCATATTTTCACGATAGATTCAGTAAAAATCCTAAATTAACGTCAAGGACCTATTTTCCCTAACTATCGTTCACCACCGTTATAGCACAAAATGCTCAACAACGTTGTTTCAATATCTTCATGACATAGCCGGCATTCAGAATATCATACAATATTTTGAGCTAATTGGAGAATGCCTTGCGAGATATTTGCGGCCTTATCGAAGATTCAAAATTTGCCGAGGAAGGGGAAATAACACTTATTTGTGAGTATGCGAGAAATTTTTAGAGACAGATCCCTTCATCTGGTTTGTAATTATATTTGGCTTTTCTGTCATTCGAGAATTCGATATAGATAATGTTGCTTAAAGTAAACGATTCATGTGCTTCATTCCACAAATTTGCAGCCTTGTTATTGATTCCAAAACTCGTTATGCGATATTCTTGATTTTCACTAGATTTTTAGAGCTTGTATGTTGCATGCACGTTAGCGCGAAGAGAAGAAAATTAGGATGTAAAATTTATTACAATTGATTATATGTTTTATGAACATAAATATGTAATCTATATGAATGTTGTTTTTTATATATGACTTTTATATAAATAAAGTTTTTGTCCGATCAATGAAATTTGACATTCAGACTTTTCAAGAGAGGAGAAAGGTCATCACCAACTTTTCAAAGGCCAAAAAGTTACGAACTTTTACCACTACTAAAAAATTTCTTAGATATTAACTCAGAAGTAAGATTTCTATTTCCGCTTCTATAATATATCTTTTTTTTTATTTGCACATGCAGTAATTTGTAGTAGACTGATTCCAATAAATTCACATTTTCCCCTCTTATCAGTTTATAAGGTGAAATTTTAAACCAATGCATTCCGTATTAATTATTTACTAGCTAGGAAAGCCAATATTCCAGACTGATTGCTAAAGGCGACTAGTATTATTATATATTTACATTTATCGAAATTGCATGGATAATATCGTGTTTATTATATATACTATGAATTCGACTGCTTCAGTAGCTTAACACTTTCAATGCTACCAACGAGATATCAATTCTTCCGGCAACTGACATTTTTTTATACAAAAAAATAAATGAAAAAAGTAAAGGTATTCTTCAGATATGTATTAGAACAACCTATCTAAACTGGCATAAGAGACAATTTGTAGCCGACAGAAACCTGTAATTGGAAATATCTGAAAGACGAGATATCTCGTCGGTAGCGTAGAAAGTGTTAGACCGTACTCGCGCCACTGGATTCATTAGTATTATTGTTACAGAAATGTATCATATTCTAGTATTGTAATTGCAATCCAGTGAAGAAAATAGTAATTATATTAAAGATTTATTCAATTAAATTTTCAAAAGAATACCCCGCCAAAAATAAAATTAATATTTCATTTATAAATAATAAATAGGAAAATACTTTCTTACCTGTGTTGATTTGCTGCTGCTGAACTGGGGTCGTTTTCACGCCGCCTTGAGACATTGTTGGTGGCCGGGCCACTTGAATTTGTGGAGCTAGAAAAAAAAAAATTTGTCGGCAATCCCTATTTTACAAATAATCCTCTAAACTGCTTCACCGAAAATATTAGTTATACTTAGTTTCATTTAAATTTCTTGATATGTAACTTGGTGTTCATTATTTTTTGAATGAAATATCTTTAAGAGTCAAATTGCGATAAACGTTAAAGCAGCATTATTTTAATAGTTTCACATCCGTCTGTGTATTGTGTGCACGACCCAAATGATAAAACGTCAAACGATTTTTCAAATTTACCGAAAATAAATTTTTTCAATAAGTTATTAATAATTGTTAAAGAATAATGATGATTAAGAATGACATAAAATTTGATTTAATTTTGCGAGAAATAACTCAGTCTAATATATTGATTCAAAATATCTATAAAGATTTCATTTAATTAAAATGGCAACACTACAGATAAAAAATCTTTTCTATTCTTGGAAACATACATAATCGACTTTTTGTATCAAACGATTTTTCAAAATACCGAAAGTTAATTTTTTCTTTAAATTATTATTAGTAATAAAACTATTTACTAAATCAATTGTCAATTAAACCATCCTTATGCTTCATAGTATTTGTGCACATAGAAAACAAAAATTGAAGAAAGAAAATTGAAGATGAATTGAAAAGAAAATTGAAGATACAAAAATTGAAGAAAATTTTTGCAGTTGGTTATAGCGATCATAAATATTTATGTGTTTCAATTTTATTTTTATAGAATATCCAAAGAGTGACTTGAAAATATGTGAGTCCGAACGCATGTTCTTTTAATTAAAGAAGTAAATCGTTTTTGTCTGAATGAATGGTAACAAAATAAATGAGAAAAGAAGATACAGCTGCTCATGGAAATTAGGGCATATCTTTGTTTCTCGAGGCTAATGTTTTCCCATTGTAATTTATTGAATCGATTTAATTTAATATAGATTAATAGAAATTTTCTTCCTGTTAAATTATTAAAAATCCAAAACATGGGAGTTCGTCATTTATTTTAATGAATAGGTTTAAAGAATAAGGGGGACATATCTTTTACTACTTCCTTTAAGCCAAAATTCTCACATTCAAAGTCATGTGCTAGATTTTCGTGAAAATTTTCCTTCTTTAAGTTGGAAATTCTTCTGAGATAAAATTTGATAAGTGAAGAAAAATATTTAAATTTTGCTTGATTGTTTTATATTTATTATTATCCGATATATATATATATATATATATATATATATATATATATATATATATATATATATATATATATATATATATATAAGTAACCAATCTAAAGTAAGAAATAGTTTGAAAACGAAACTAAAAAGAAAACGAAACAAAACAGTTTCGAAATCGCAACTAAAATTTATTACCGATTTACACTAAAACCAAAAAAGAACTTCATAGTATTTAGAGAGCGCAATTGCAGCTACTTCTAAAACACAAATGAATTGATACAAAAGTATTAGAATCAAGTTAATAGGAAAATCAAAAAATCAAATAAAAATTAAACCAAAAAAATTATAAAAAATATAAAAAAGAAATCGGCCTGAAGACTTTTTCAAGGGTCACCCTCAGGCAGGGATTCAAAGAAAGGGATTTTTTCTGTGAGGAAATGCAGACATTTGTCTAATAACTACTACTACCAATAACTACTACTACTACCAACAGTAGGTAGTTATTAGACATTTTTCTAATAACTACCTACTTTTGATTAACTTCGACAATACTAATATTATTACTAATTGCTATCCAAAAGATTTAATTCTAAAAGATACAAATAAAAATCAACTTGAGGCTACCTTTCTGGATTTAAAAATCGAAATTGCTAATGATAAAACAATAGTTGGTATATACGATAAAAGGGATGATTTCAACTTTAAAATAACAAAACTTTGTAACTACCATTCCAATCTAAACTCTAAAATTTTCAAAAATCTAATTTTCTCACAAGTTAACAGGATCAAAAGGGTTTGCAATAATAAAAATACCTATATTGAAGCATCAAACAACCTCCTTAAAAATTTAATTAAAAATGAATTTCCTAGAAATGACTGTAATGTCAATTTTTTAATTAAACAAGGTATGGTTTGGGATTAATCCTTTGGCTTAAATAAAAAAATAGAACTTTCCTTGCATATTGGATCACTCAATAGATGGCGCTGGGAGCCTACATTTGTTTACATAATTTACCGTTAGTTTTTAAAAAGCGGGAATCACAATCAATAGCTTAAAATTTTCCTTGACTGTTGATGGTATGTTCTGGCCTTTTCGTTTTTAATTTTAGTGCTATTTTTTTGTTTTTATTGTTATTTTTGTTATTGTATTTTTACTTTGTAGTGGTTATTTTCTTCTAATTTGTTGTTTTGTATTTCCTTTCTGTTAAAATGGTATATCTCTTGGGCATAATTACAGGGGATTTTCGGGTCTCGAGGAATCATTATTAGACAAATGTCTGCATTTCCTCACAGAAAAAATCCCTTTCTTTGAATCCCTGCCTGAGGGTGACCCTTGAAAAAGTCTTCAGGCCGGATTCTTTTTTATATTTTTTATAATTTTTTTGGTTTAATTTTTATTTGATTTTTGATTTTCCTATTAACTTGATTCTAATACTTTTGTGTGTATATATATATATATATATATATTCGCATCTAAATTTTTCATGCAAAAGATACTTTTGAAATAAAATATTATAACATAGTTCATCATGTGTGCAATTTTATGTTTAATTAAAGCGACTGTATCAATTAAATTAAATAATTTTTTAAACTTTTTAATAAATTAGACTGTATTAACTAACTTCTAGGAGCTTTCATTTATTAGCTATTTTATTAAAAATTATTAACAACTTAAAGAAAAATTTGGCTTGAATTTTTAACTAATTCTTTCTTTAATTGTTGATAGCTTTTAAAGAATGATTCAAAATGCGATTAAATATTTTGAAAGGCAGCTTGAAAGGTAATTAATTTAATAATCTGAAACATTTATAACGTTTTCCTTTAATCGAAATACCAATGCTAAAGAGAAAATAATATTTTCTAAAATAATACTTCCAATTTGTAGGCGTAATTTTTAATTAATAAATAATTTACTATTTTATTAATTGTTATGAATTAAGGAAATATATGTAGTATGAAGTACTGATTCGTTTTGCTTAGAAAATATTAGCTTTCTAGATAATAATGTTTTCAGCTCTAACCTGGCATGAATTGTTGCTGCTGAATTTGTACTGTTTTCACGCCACCTTGTGATTGAAAGACTGGAAGAGGCTGAGCCACTGGAATTTGTGGAGCTAAAAAATAAAAAGAAGGATATTCGAATTTAAAATCTGAAACATCGAAACAAGATAATATTTTAAGTTTGATTCAATCTTTATTTGGCTTGACTACCATCAACCGTTAGATACCTACTGTGAGTAATACATAATAATCAAATCAAGCAATTTACAGAAAAAAAATGTGAATCTAAAATAGATTTATGTTAAAAAAAATTGAGTTATAATTTCTCGTAAATTGTAAATGATTATTTTATTATAAATGACCTTGGCATAGATGAAATTCTTGTTTTCTAATCCCATTTCCCATGAGCAAACATACCACAAAAAAATTAAAACAATAATGCTACTTGAGATATGCTATTTCTAAATTTTACCCTACCTTGAAGATTTAACAATTTTGTGATATACGATTTATAATTTAAAAAAATATTTTTTGGTAAAGAAAGAATACAAAGAGAAAGTATTGTAGTTGTCAAAAAATTGATTTAGAGAATCAGATGCATGTTTATGCTTTAGATCTTCCTAATTTTGTGGGGGGAAATAGTTGAGTTTAGTTGTATTAATGTCCATTTTTTGAAAGAAACAGTAGGACTTTATAGGACGGATCTCGTAATTTCGGACCGCAGTCAGATGAGGAGGAAGACACCTGAGCTGCCACCCCTCTGTTCAAACTTCCACACCACACCAGCGGGTGGTGGAACATTTGACCTCGACGAACTTAATGTGCATTAGGCACACTTACACGATGGTTCTTCAGTGAAATCGGGTCGGATTTAATAAAAGATTAAATTAAATTATGCTCCTGTTTCAGTGGCACCATCTAATGGTGAGTTTGAGAAACTATGGATCTTATGATTAAAAAGCAGAAAATATTCAAAACGAAAACAATTTTGCTAATAATACACGAATTGAAGTACGTTTTTAAAAAACTGTAATTAATTAATTTTTTATTACCTTTTTTTAAAGAGATTTTTTATTCCTAATTATATTTCTCCCTCCCTAATCCCTTTTTTTTTCATCAATCTTATCTAATAAGATATGTGACCCAAAATAAGATAAAATCTAAATCTAAAAGATAAAAAAAAAATATGTCGACTGAAGTAATTTATTTCCATATCTTGTTATCGTTAGACTATTAACACAGAAGATCACTTAACACTTAAAATCGGGAAAGATTTATTTTTTGGTAAATATGATTTGCTTCTTTCGATATCAGAATTGTTACTTCAGATTTCTAAAAATTTTTACTTTGATTTGTTATAGGAATCATGTTTTCGAAATTAAATCAACACGATGGTAATTTGTGAAAAACGAATTGACATAGGTAAGACTTCAGACAGACAAGTAAATTTGCTGATAGAAAGAAAAATTTGAAACAAAGAGATAATCAAGATGTAATAATAAATAGGATTGGGTTTAATTCGCCTCATTTTCTCTCATTTCTTATTATTGATATATCTTCAAATACGAATTAGTTATGATGTTACAAAAAGCTCGAATCTCTTACACTTTGATTCAGAACCTTCTCCCAATTTATAAAAATAGACTCGTCTGATAACATGTGATGTTGACGTCATACTCGCCAACTACTCAGAATCAGGCTATTTATTTTTTAAATTTAATGTATACAGAATGTGTCATTTTTTTCTTCGATTTTTGATAGATTATACAATGAATTTACTATGCTTTTTATCAACAATATTAGGATCTTCTTTCATTTAATTTTAGTTTTGACACCTAAAGTTTTAATAAAAAAAATTATTTCCTACTTTTTCGAAACTAATGAAAGCATGTTTAAAAATATTTTTAGTAATAGTAGCTTTTTCTTTATGAATACTTGCCTGAAATGCTGACTTGCTGTTGTTGTATTGGTGCTGTCTTCACACCACCCTGAGCAGGAGTTTGACCCAATGACCTTTGTTGACCTTGAGAATTAGAGTTGCTTTCGCATTCCTAATAATTTTAAGAATAAAATAAACGGATATTAATATCATTTGGAAAAGGTTATTACTGCTTCTTTCAATTTGAACTACAATGAACATTTTTTAGGTTTTAGCTATGCCTTCACATTTCTTTCTAGTCGACAAGAAATCGAGAGCACTTGATGTAGCTTGACGGAAATTAAATATATGGAATCATTTAAAAAATTATAGAAAAAATCTAACACTACATTTTTCAAACCTAAATTATTTCATCGGCTTTTTAATTTAGTGTAATTATATTCACACCCTTAGAAAAAAAGGAACAGCTTTGGAATGAATCTTGCAAATCTTGCAGGCTTATGAAATTCAGAGAGAAAGATACGAGTACACAATGTACGTATAATAATGTACTACTGGTATTGGATTTAGAGAGTTATGTTTGAAAGAGCCATGTTGGGCTAGGCTGCGCGAAACTGGAATGCAGCGATATCAGAAATAGTTCTGGAAATGGAATGAATGGCAATGAATATTAAAGGAGAACTTTGATCTTGTAAGACAATTCTTTGAAATCTTATCTTACATTCTTTTCCGAAAGTTGCAAAAACTACTTTCAACACAGATTAAAGCGTTACACGATAAGCAAAGCGAAAAGAGTTTATAGTTATAACATACTCCTCTGAACTTCTTCCTGTATCATTATTTAAAAACCTATTATTTATTTATTGAAAAAAAAAAAAAATTGTAGGAAATTCGAACTTCTAATTCAGACATCGTAACATGATAATGTTTTACGCTTGACTGCTTCTGTCATTTTAAAAACCGTCTCATAATAACGTACACTGCATGAGTATAAATTCAATAGCTAAAACAATGAATATTATTATGGAAAAATTTACTTAAAAATTTTATATTTTATTTGAATTTGTGAAAAATTAAGCTAAGATAAAACTAGTTTCATTAGAAAATTTATTTTCTGAATTTCGGAATAATGTAAAAATATTCTTTTTGTAATAATAGACTTCTAATTTATTAAGAAAAACATTAAAATTCGAAAACTTTTCTTATTGAAAGCTCTCTATTTGCACAAGATATTGCGAGAGGCCGATATAACCTGGTTGGTAGGGCGTTGGATTCGCATTCTTTAGGTTGTGAGTTCGAACACCCTGGCAGAAGACTCTCCGTGTACATGGTAGCAGGTGCACATATAAATGTGTCGTAGCCACAAAGTCCTCTCACTCGAGATAATATCACTGGGGGTACTGGAGGGTGTTCTGATGCAGTTCTAAATTACGATCTGTGAATGAATTGTATGAATGAAGTCCACCCCATGAAAAGGGCTGTGACGCATGATTAGCTAAGACGTATTCATGGCCCTAGATGGCGCTTCTAAAACAAAAGATGCTAAAACTCGGTTTAAAATCGCTGACTTCGTCAACGGGCTTGTCTATGACAAGAATGCCGGCGATATCGTGTAGATATCGTAACAATGTTGTTGCCTACTAGGCTAGACGTAACTACCTGCCAAATTTGATAGCTTTAGGCCCGACTGTCTTTTCAGAAGATCGTGTTTTGAATTTCTTTTTAAAATCATGTATGTGGCAATTTGTAAATGTAATAAAACGCTTTTAATCGAATTCGAGCTAACCGAAACTTGGGTTATCCGAAATGCCTTAGAAATTGTAATATGCAAAACACACTCCATTACTCCCCTGGAATTTTATACTCCATGATAATTTCCGGGTGCGAAGACAAGGTGGTTTGGTAAATGGATGAGTGGGTTACATGGATGGTGGGAAAAAATTATGGGTCTATAAATTGCAAAAACAGTGTTGCTATCAAATGCTGACTTTATCGAAGAAGTCAAAATAGACCATGTTTATGGCAGAGTGATTTAGTTTAGTTTAGTTTAGTTTAGTTATATTAACGCCCCGTTGTAAAGCAACACTAGGGCTATTTTGGGACGGACCTCGTAATTTTGAACCACGGTCAGATGACGAGGATGACACTTGAGCTGGCATACCTCCTCTCCACACCACACCAGCGGGAGGACGTTTGGCATGACGGATTTAACGTGCAACTATGGCAGAGTGACACTTGACGATTTGTTTATCGAGCATTAGAGGCAAGCCTAAATTTTGTTATGTCTTTCAATAACCTATTATAGTAATAACTTGCTTAGCGTTTTTTAAAAGTAAAGTTACCATAGTATCAGATTTAACCTCTCATTTGCCTGTTTACAGTTATTTAGAGTAATACTTTTTCCTTTAAAACAACACGAAAATTACAGAATATATGTTGGTGTTATTTTAGATTGCCTTTAGAATTGGTCCAGTCAACAGGCGTTGACAGGATCAATCAATGTCTGCTATTTTGACAAGATAATGAAAATATAATGGAACATTGCTGTTCGAAAACGTTGAAAGAAGGACAAAACACAAACATAAATTGTTGAACTTTTTTAATGAATAATTCATATACTATAGTAAACTATAGTTACGTATATATTAATGTGCTTATTATAATATTGAAAATTCAATTTTAACTTTAATAAATTGTATATATAAGTGTATGCAAAGATAGCTTTGAATTCATTTTATACTCAAAGCATTTCATAATTACATATTGTAATTAGATGCAAAATAGTAAGGGGTCTTGTTTCTTATGGCACTTGTCATAGACAAGCCCGCTGACTAAGATCGTATCGCTGATCATCGATTTGAAGCCGAGGGAGCTTCTCTTGTTTTCAGTAGTGCTATTTAGGATCAAGAGTACGTCTTAGCTACTCATGCGTCACATTCGCTTGTCCACCCCTTTTTTATGGGGGGGGGGGGCGCATTCACACACCTCACAGATAAAGAACATCCGAATCGGGACTCCAACCCGGGAGGCCTAGATCAAGGGGAAGACGCGCTACCCCAATGCCAGGAAGCCGGCAGTCATGGATGTTCAAGGCTTAATCAAAAAAATTCGTTATTGATAACTAGCTTGATTAATTAGAGTTGAGCTTTAGTATGTCATCCCATAAATTAATACTTTAAACTTATTGTCATATTAATACTTTAAATATTGTCAATATTAATCTAAAAATGAAGAGTTCTATTATTATAATTATTATGAGCAATATTAATACTTTAAATATTGTCACGATATGTATCACAATTGTCGTGGCTGGTTCGTGAGTGCTTTGAAAAAATTAGGCAAATAGAAAACTTAACAAATTTATTGCAGATTCGTTCGAGTTACTCGGCTCAGTAACTCCTTCTCCTCCAAGAGCCAACACTCGAATGACATCACTCTTTTAATTACACTCACGCTAGTTGTCTAGCGCCATCTATGAACGTTTATTTCCTAACGCTTCAAAATCCAATCACTACAACAATATTAATACTTTAAATAATACGTGACGGCGATCTGGAGAAAGAAAAAAAAATCGCTGATAATATGTCCATCGTTTACAATGTTATGCTACAGAACACCCAACAAAAGATTGAGCAGCTTCTTAATATCCTTCGTATAACTAAAATGCTGATGTATATTAAATGAGACAAAAAAAAAAGTCTTGTCCTTAATTTTTAATAAATTCCATAGGTTTGTCAATTTATTTGTTTCCTTTTATTTAAAATTTTCGCATTTTCATTCTATGGTGATTTTTCCTTTTAACTAGGTCATAATCAATTCTGATAAAAGGCATTAAATGTAGTGTAAATAAAATATAATACAAATTAATTTAGAATTGAAAGATAAATTGGAAAAAACATGAAATATTATACATGTATATAACACTTGAAGCGCAATATACATTTTAATATATATTTTGAAAGATTTTATAATTCAAAATTTTACCTTGTAAGCTCCTAACACTTCTGCTGATACATTTTTTGCTGGTAGGCCGGTTTTCTCAATAACGCAGTCTTTGATGTAAAATACCTCCTGCAAAAATAAATTATAAAGGAAATTGAATGAATCGTTTTAACAAATATTTTCTTAAGAATCATTTTATAATTACATACAGCAGTTATTTTTTTCGATACAATTTCAAATATCTAAGTTTATATATGATTGTTGTAGATCAATAAGTATAATTTCACAATCTACCTGGAATTCCATTTTCATTCTTACCTTGGTTTCTATTCATCTGTTAAGTGGGTGCTATTAATAGGCGGCTCTCATTTTATAATTTACGCATGGCGATGATAAAGTTAATTGAAATTGATTTTGTTGTTGTTACGACAGTATTATGATACGAAATAGTTTCCCTAAGTTGATTGACACGACTAAATTAATTTTATTCTGTTTGGTTAACTATGCCTACAAAGTGGCGAAATTAAATGGTGAAATCAGTCCGGTTAATAAGGTTGGGTATCTCACTAAAACGATGCATAGAAGGCAGACGACCATCTATAATATGTCTAGGAAAACAAACTTTCGTACGAAAAAAAAAAAAAAATTGCGAAATCGGTATATCGGTATACAAAGATTGTAGTTGAAACAGAAGTTATTTGGTCATATATATATGTGTGTGTGTGTGACGGGCGAATAGTTGATTGCCGAAGGCTACTAGTTTTTATTTTATTTTTAAAATTTGATCTTTATATTATCGCAATGTCCGGTTAATCAAGCATCAGTATAAATCCAGTGACTAAGCTATGAAGTGTATTTGTAAAAATGTCCTGAAAAATGTTTAAAAAAATTATTAAAAAAAAAATTGCATGAAAATAAAATAAATATTACTAAAAACTTAATTTTTTAGAATTTTAAGTAGCCTCTTTTTTTTTTTTCTCTCTCTCTCTCTCTTTCTCTCTCTCTCTATAATATGCTTCAAACTATTGTGAAAACATACAAAAAAAAATCGATGGATTTTTTAATAAAAATTCAAGCTAAAAGCTTGAAAATTATTTCTTACTAAGAAATTATGCTAAGAAGTAATTACTTGTCAAATTTGATGTCTCTAAGACAAAGACAACCTTTTGGATGATTTTTATAAGCCGCACGATCCAATTTGCAAATAGAGCTTATAAACGTTATCATTTTTAAAAGCCTGGATAACTTAGAAGCTCTGATGATGTTTCACTCTATAAATTGTAATATGCGAATAAATAAAACGTTATATATGCCGAATCTTTCATTAATCATGTACTAGATCTAAAAAAAATCATCCAATACTTTTTGATTTAATATTATATTTTCATTTATTTCAGCACTAGAATCCCACTTGATTAGCCCAAATATTAATAAAACTGGAATTAATCTAGCTTTTTAATAATCAGTGGAATCAGTTTACCGCATTAATCTTCGGTAAAACTGAAAATGTTAATTCCCGCAAAAATCAGAGAAATGAACTGCTAATAGTAATAAAAAAAGAAACAATGTATACAGTAAATGTATTAATACCTGTACCAAGTATAAAAAGAATGAAAATTTATTGAATATTTTTCATCTAAAGAAATTAATAATCCTTACATTCTTCTAAATGGTGTAATAAAAAACTATGCGGCCTCCAGTAAATAATTAGGATGAGTATGCTTGTGTCGGGGGGAGAGGGGGTTACCAAATGAAATGCATCACTATAACTATATAAATACCGCATTTTTTGTAAGATCGTTAATCGTTATCATTTTTGCTATTCGATTTTCAAGGGCCTTGTAACTTTGAAAGTATAATGAAATAACTCAATTAATGTAACTTTTTATATATATTTTGCAAATTAGCAGTATTCTATTTCTTTAAAACGGTTTATTTTAGGTTTTTATTTCAACAAATCTATCGGATAGGAATTTATCGAGATTTTGGCAATCTCTACATCTACCAACTAATTAATCTGCTAAAATTGTTAATTAGAATTATCCTAAAATTATGAAATTTAAATTATTGTTTATTTTAATTATTTATAATTCCTCTTAAAATTATAATAAATACAAAATATCTAGCTAATTGTAAAATATATATTTAAACAATTTACAATTCGCTAAGTACAAAATATTTAAGAAATTGTAAAATATATATTTAAACAATTACAATATATAAAAGGATAACAAATTAAAATCTGATGCATTTTATTATACTGAAAATAAGAAATCATATGTTCAATTAATTATTTAACGCATACTAATTACGTTATATACCAACTATTTTACGTATATCAATCACATATTTCAATTATATTATTGTTTCACTTATTTTTGTGTTTCATAAGCATACAGTTATTATTTTATAAATTAAAAGACATTAATTCTGAATAATATAAAATATTTACGCATTTGTAAATAAAATTAAGTTGGAAGGGAAAAGTATTTATTTTCTTCATAGAATTTATTCTGCAAAAATTTTAAAACAATAAATAGAACGCTTAATGCTTCTCTGAAGGAGAGAGGGAAAAAAAAAACAAAAAAAAAACAGCATCCATAAATAGTGCACATTGTTTATGTAAGAGCGTTATTTTTTTTTTTTTTTTTTTTCCTTTCTGCTTCAATGTATTGAATGAGATAGTAGGTCAAAGGATGAAAATGCTTCTTCCCGTAAACTTTGTAGGTCAATTAGACAGCTGAGCTGCGATTAGGTTCAGGTCAGAGACAAATCTTTGCAACTCCCATGTGGTCTAGTGGTTAGGATTCCTGGCTTTCACCCAGGCGGCCCGGGTTCGATTCCCGGCATGGGAAGTAAGGTTCCATGGTGTAATGGTTAGCACTCTGGACTTTGAATCCAGCGATCCGAGTTCAAATCTCGGTGGAACCTTCCTTTTTATTTTTTTTCTTCCCGTGATGCAACTATTTTTATTAAATTAAAAATTAATTAATCGCGATATAAGCTTTTTTTTTTCTTCAGAAAAATTACTATAAAAAAGTTTTGAAAATTGCATTCAGATAGGAAGAAATTTATCAAAACTTGTATCCTAATAAAAATTGTATTGTTCAATTCAATATCTAAATATATTTTTCTGTATTAAAGGATTAAATGGGTTTGAAATAAAATTTAATAATAATAATTTAACGGGTTTTTTTTTTTTTTTTTGCAAAAAAATATGTTAAAGTTTAATATATCAATACGGGACTTTAAAACTTCTGTCATTTTCTTACTACATATTCTAGAGCAGGTTTTGTCAAAAGCATTAATAAATATCTTATTCAAGCAAAATAAATTCGACTGATTAAGTATTTGATTTGAAAGTCTTCATGTATTTTCCTTTCAAGCCGCTCTGTGTATATTTAATCCAGAATTCTTTGCTCCTTACATATCTACTTCTTTAAAATCGATGTCCAAGAAATATTATGTGATGTTTACTCTTAATTTGTAATTGCTGAATCAGTTAATTATTAATAAAACTTAGCTAATTCTTTTTTCGTTGAAAAAACACTATTTTAATCAGAATTACAATTGTTTTTCATTTATTTGCGACATATTCTTAATGATTTTCTGTCATGCCTTATTTTCGATCATGAGTGATATATATATATATATATATATATATATATATATATATATATATATATATATATATATATATATATATATATATATATATATATATATATATATATATATATATATATATAATTTATTGCTGATTATGCTAATTTATGACCTGAAATTCTGTATTTAATAGTTTCCGTTGAATTATCTTTTCCCCTCCTTCCATCTTTCAAGCCCTATTTTTAAACGATCGAACGATAACTTGTATGATAAAAAAGGTGTGTTTCATGTAATTATTTATTTTTGATTATTCTACTTCAATCTAAAATTCAGTGTTTAATAATTTTTAGTTTAATAACTGAGCCATTTTTATTTGATTTCTTCAAATTATATTTTTAATTTTAGAAAAAGTAACTCGCATCAAAATAAATCTACTTTCTGCAATTATTAAAAATAATGACAGAGAATTTGTATATATACGAAATAATTGAAAATTTATGTAATATTTTCTTTGGAAGTTATCGGCAACAGTCTTGTAAATAAATATAAATAATTTTAAATGTGTACAATATTTTATTGTATAAAAATTGAAATGCACAAGCAAGTGGAGAAAATAATTAAAAATGAATATTGTATTTCCATTGGACATGAATGACAGCGCGTTTATTAAAAATTTCTTTATACATATGCTTGTTCTTAATGACTTCTTAATATAAAATTCATATCTTCCTAATAGGAAATAATAGCTTTATAGCAGAAACGCTTTTTCTATCTGAAACTAATAAAATTCAAAGAAAAAATTGAATATGTATTTAATAAAATTTATTGCTAAAATTGTTTAACCAATGACCCACTTTAAAATTTTTTAATGGATCTTCCATTGTATATCATAATTAATAAAAAATATTGAACCAATCATTTACTGTACTTCGGCTTTCAATGCCCTGAATTTCCATTATTTCGTAATGGATTTTGACTCATACATACCGGTATTACTTCTTTTCCTTCCCAGACACTTTTGCAACGGTAATTGATGATGTCTGCTGAAGTCTTCACATTTTGTCCCAAACTGTTAGTGCAATCAACCCAACTGGTGAGATACTGAAATATGGGCACAAAATATTAATAACATAGAAATGCATTTATATTTGGATTAATAGAGATCATTAAAAATTATTTTCTTTTTATTTCTAACTAGCCGCCTTTGGCGACCAGCCGGTTCGCCAATCTTAATGTTCGTTAAAATTTTAATAATTAAATATTTTATGCAATTCCTACTTTAATAGCTTCTTCATCAAAATATTTTAAAACTTCAAATTTTGATAGCCATATAATTCACTCATAATATTATAAACGCCTTCAGTCATAATGTAATATGTATTTCTCTAATTTACTGTTAGTTCCCGTAGAATTTATGCTTTAAATTAAAGTGGAAAGGATTAATCTGCAATTAATATAATAATATTTTTTACTGAAACAAAGCATTTTTTTGTAATATGATTACTGAAAACAGTCACTGAGCGTTTAAACTTTATGGGCTCTAAAGTATATCTTTCTTAATGTATGTAATATTTCAAGAATTTGTCAACAAAATTTTCTGAGATGCATCATGGCCAGATCGATTAATTAACAATGTTTAATTTTAAATGCATCAAACACTAAGAAAGTAAAACGAATCGTTTAAAATAATCGGTTGAAAAAAGGTTAAAAAAAGTACTTAAAAGACGATGGACTTAAAACTATAAGCATATACCAAAAATATATAACTAACATAAATACACTTTAATTCCAAAAGCATGCAACTAATCTAAAAATAATTTAAATCATCCGTTGTCATGTCAACAATTAGAACACAATGCGCATACGTGAATTTTCAACGCCAGTTACGGTAACGGAAATGCGTGAGTTTTTCTACGCCAGTTGGGGTAAAGCTATGCAGATTAGAAATTTTTAATTTCCTCTATTGTTTTATTTTAATTCAAAAGTACTTCAGAATGAATCTGAAAGATCGATTCATTAACAATGTTTAATTTTAAATGCATCAAACATTAAGAAAATAAACAGAATCGTTTGAAATAATCAGCCGAAAAATCTTAAGCCTAGCCTCATTACTGTTTGGGAAAAAAACTGAGCCCTTACTCATTTGGCGCTGGGGAAAATGAAGAGATTTTTTATGGCGGGAAAGTTAGTTTTTAATTAATAATTAAAATTCTAATTAAAAATTCAAAAAAAGGGACCCCAGGTGCACATTCACACCCTCCAAGGTATACATGTACCAAATTTGGTAGCTGTACGTCAAATGGCCTTTTCTGTAGAGCGCCAACACACACACACACACACACATTGAGCTTTATATATAAGTATAGATATAAATATAGATATAGATAATGCCAATCTTTACAGTTAAAAATCTGTAATACATTTATCTCATATTATTTAATGATCCTGAAGATTCATCAAAAATTAATCCAGCTGTTATTATTACTGGAGATATCTGAAAATAAAAACATTCTGGAAATTATCGTTTGCTATTATAAAAACAAACCGCTGATTCTACAATTCAAGAATATCAGGGTTATGGTGTTTAATTTTATTCAGAAAATACTTTCCTTTTCAAAGTACAGATGCATTATTTGCATAAAATGAGACGGAAAATTTTAAATTTTTTTTCTGTTTAGAGATGTAAATTAGATGGCTAGATAAATAATGGATTAATTTCTTAGATGGAAATTTTCTAATAAGTTAAAATTAATTGACGGGAAAGTGAGCAGTACAAATCTAAATCCCAGCTTTTTATTTTAATAATTCGGTTCGACAAATGCAGATATAAACACTGCGCATAAGAACAATACTCTACCGGCATTTCTTAATTGGTTTCAAGTATTTTTTTTAAAAATTTAATAAGTATAGAAGGACAGTATCTGTTCAAAGTTAAATGCCAAATTGTAAATTTGGGATTATTAATTTCGCGTCAGACCGATAGAAATATTTTCCCTCAAATAATAAAATTATATATAAATCGTAAAATTAGACAGTTATTTGAACAAACCAGAAGAAGTAGTCACCCTAAAAATTTTTCGCATACTCTGTAATAAATTTATCATGTCAGAGAAGCCTTGTATGGCATTGGCGTACAATAGTTATGAAATATTAACTTTTGGGGTGAATTTAGCATTTTCACTGAATCTATCCTGTCATCCTCGGCGAGTTTTTTGGCTATTATTTCCTCGTATGTCGTTAATAGTATCCGGAAATTCAGTTTGAACTTTAGACACGTTTTCCTCAATCGACTGAAAAAAAGATTTGATGCAAAACTGCACTTGTAGTCACATAATCCCATATCAAATTTGATGTACTTAAGGTCATTGCGTTTTTGGAATTATCGTGTTTACATGTTTTTGAAAGTACAGACCGACAGACAGTCAACCCGTAGTTGGATTTGGTTCACAATTTGATAGATGTCTACACTAGAGATGTTAAATTTGTGTACTGAATCTTATCTATCTAGCTCTCTTTGTTTTATAGTTATCGTATTAACTTATATTCGAACAGCAGGACAGACGCACATCCTCTGAACGGATTTTACTCAAAATTTGATAGAAATCTACATATTTGGTGTAAAGACCGTATGCCAAATTTCAAATGTCTAGCATAAAAGCGTTTTTGAGTTGTCTTTGTTACAGGCAGACAAACAGACGGACATTTTCTAAAAATGTGTTTTTCGAACACAGAAAGTCTAAAACATGGAGTCATGTCAAAATCTCGAATTCCAATTTTTTGATGATTACTATATTTCCTCTATGATACTGTGGTGATGTTCATGTAGAGTGTAGTATAAAGCATTTCATCGCTATTAGAAAAATAAACTCTTTATTACACTAACAACTATCGAACATCGCTGCTTAGTGCATGTATACACAGAACGGGGATTAAAAAATAAATAAATAAATAAAAAGCTATTTTTAACTAAAATAACCACATGGATAATCGTTATTCTCAATATTTAAATTGAAGTTATATATATTACTGCATTTCAAGTACCACAGAATTCAGAACGTTGCGTGTTATATTCCTTTCATAGTTTATACAATACTCTCATGTCCTCGATTAAATGTTGACAAATCGTTTTGCAGGCGCAGCTGCTCTATGTTTAATTAAATATCATTGGGTATGTTTTCTATTTAGTTTATTCTTTCTATGCTGTGTTCTTGTCACGAACCACATTTTGAGAATTTGTTGATTCACCAAACGTATGTATGCAACCATGCAATAATGCATTCTATCTAGATAAATTGGATTCATTTTTTTTATTTGGTTTAGATTAAGTAACCAGATTTTAAAAAAAACAAAAAAACTTAAGATCGGGATACTGGTTAGGGGAGAAATGCGATTTCTGCTAAAGTCCAAATTACTAGATTAATAAAATAACCCTAAAACTTTATCTCCGTGTTACTTTTCATTAAAAAAATAACAAATGAATATATAAAAAATATATAAATAAATAGCTAAACTTGTAACTTACAGGAAGCGTGACTTTGTTTTCTACGCAATCTAGAAGACCTACAGGATCTGGAACAACTGTGAAAACAAAATAATGAGAGTAAGAAAACGAAAGAGCATTTTTACGTATTTTTTTTATTGAATACACTAATGAAAATCTGTGTATACCTAATTCACTTATTTATTATAATTTTGAAGTAAAAAAAATAAATATTAAATCAATTGAAAAATCTTCACAATTTTTATAATGCTTTTAATTTACAAATTTTCACAATGGAAATAGTAATTATCACTTCAGTATGAATTCTTCCATATCCAAAAATTTTTTATGCATATTTTTTTGAAAAAAAAAGTAAAATTATTTGCAATTATAAATATTTTTTGCATTTTAGATAGCTAGTAAGCCGATTTAAAATTAATTGCAGCTAAACTCTTTAGATTAAGAAATGTGCAGAAGATGTTATGATACATTAATATGAGAATGTGTATTATGAAGCCTCTTTCTAATTAAAAATGATAGAAATTTGAAACAATATCAACTCCGTTCATAATATTGTTTGAAATTATTGTTATTTATTTTACAGAGCATATTTATCAAGATTTTTTTTGTTAACAAAAATATATAAAATATCGGAATATTTTTTGATAAACCATATACAATCACTCTTTTTATTAAATAAAATTATTAGAAGAAAAAAACGCTTATTTTGCTGAATTTAATTTTGATATTCTTATTGATGATAAATAAGGGAAGAAACTGTGACTCTTAAAAGCTGCTATTTCTCAGTTTAGATAAAAAAATTTAAGATAAAATATTTTTTAATTAAATTAATCTTTATGTTCTTATTGATAATAAATAAAGGGCAAAAATCCTAATTCTTAAAGGTAACCATTTCTAAATTCTACATATTCAGCAAAAATTTTAAATTAAAAAAACAGTTCCAGAAGAATTTCTATAATGAGAATAAAAAATATATGTTTACACTACTTAATTTTGAAATGTATTATCTTCTAGACTCTAACATCTACCATTAGATTCAACTCGTTTTTTAAAACTGTTAAAAAGATTAATTTCCAAAGAAAATTAAATTTTCGTTTTTCGACGATAACCAAAATGTTCTTTAGTCTACATATTTGCACATTAAATCAGTTTCTGTCTCAGTTAAATATTTATCGTGATTAGATACTTAATTGTAATAGTAAATGAAATATAGATGCAAAAAGTGAAACATCTGTTTTAACTTACGGCATTGCCTTGTTATTTCAGCTCCAAAGTCATATTGCTGGCAAGTGCATACAAGAAACACGGAGAAAACTATTAGCAAGATGTTCACTTTCCACAAAGACATGACGGCGCCTGGTAGAACTAAAATCTAAAACAGGAAAGAATTACAGGACATCTTTAAATACTTTATACTGAATCGGATTTGTGGCATGCAATATAAATTATACACCTTTTTCGCCCCTCGATTCTACGAATTAGAGAAAAAAAAGTAGGAAATTCGATGTCGTCCCACATTTTCTGATCCCAAGGGATTACAGGATTAAGTTTTGTAACGGTATGAAATTTATAGATTTCGGAAGAACTAGAAGTTTTTGTTTTATGTATATAAGCTACCACATGCAATGAATAACAATTAAGAATTTAATCTTGAAAAAAAAAATCTTTGCCCTTTGAGAGTTTGAATTTGTTTTATTCTAAGAAAGTAGAATTATTTCAAGATACATTTTTAAAATAATTACTTATATACATAATAAAATTCCTTAATTTTCAAATTATATTTTCTGATATCTAACTTTTACAAAAGAATTTCGCTCAATATCGCTGCTGATAATAAAGATGAATTAGACTTAAACACCATTAGGCCCGGAGCTGCCAAATTTGGCACAAAATATATTTTGGAAGGTGGAAATGTACACCTCTGTGCGGTTTTTAAATGTATAATTAAAATTTTAATTAATTAAAATGTAATGAAAATTCGATGATTTTTCGCCATAACTTCCGTAAGTATTACAACTAAAAAGATTTTTTGTATCATTTTAAAACTCAAAAAAAAAAAAAAAATCTTTTTAATGACATTTATTTAATAATTATGCAACTTTCTGCTGGATTTTGGCAATTTTTTTTTTTAAATTTTGCTTTAATTTCAGTAACAAATGCGTTGTTATATTGACTTAAAACCTTTTCATTGTTTATTAATTATTGTTTATTACAGATTGAATTGTTTAACTATGTGATTATATGTGCTAACCACAAGCAATAAATAAAAATTAAGAATTTAATTTAAAAAAAAATGTCTTCGTCTTTTGCGAATTTACAATTTGTTTCATTCTAAAAAAAGTACAATTATTTCAAGATACATTTTTGCATCACTTATTTATATATCTTACAAAATTGCTTAGTTTTCAAATTATATTTTCTGATGTCTAACTTTTCCACATTAATGTCGCTGCTGATAATAAAGATGAAGTGTGTGTCCTTGTTTTGGCGCGCTACCGGAGAGACCATTTGGCCTGAAGCTGTCAAATTTGGCACAAAATATATTTTGGAAGGTGGAAATGTACACTTCGGTGCATTTTTTAAAAAATTCTTAATTAAAATTTTAACTAATTAAAAATGTAACTAAATTTTAATGTTTTTTTTTTCACCATAATTTCCATAAGTATTACAACTAAAAGAGATTTTTTTGTATCACCTAATGATACTAATTCAATAATTTTGAAACTTTTCTGTGAGTTCTGACAATTTTTTTTTTGTAAAATTTTGCTTAATTTTCAGTAACAGATTGCATTGTTACACTGACTGAAACCGTTTTCATTGTTTATTCATTATTATTTATTACAGATCACATTGTATCCTTGTGGGATTTTTTTTTCCATTGTTGATAGCTAAGGAAGTCATGATTTTGTTTTAATATCTATGTAGTTTACATGAAGAATGAGAAAGGGAAGTTAAAAAATATCGCAAAAGTCAAAAGATAAATGAAATGGACGATTACGTTATGATGATTCTATTAGGATTGTTTGTACATATAACGATGTAAAGCTATTAATGCATTTTGAAAACTAATTAATTTCTGTCACAATTTGATAATTAAAAGTATTTTTTTTGAGGGACTCCTGAATATTAAGTTATGTATACGATACTGAATTGAAAGTAAACTCAAAGAATATTTTTAGCAAAACAGCTGGTTGCCAAAGTCGACTAGTATCTAATAAGTATCGGATCTATTTTCTTCAGTAATGCTTCCATACTACTGTTGACTAATATTTGTAGTATATTTTGTCCTCCAATATTAGTTTTTAGTTTACATTATACTTTTAAAATTTATAAATTTATTATTTTAATCTTTAGCTACTGTATTAATTAGTTTTAGATTCAATTCTTTTTTAAAATAAAATATTTCGGGGATTTTTTCCAAAAATTAAATTATTTCAGATTTGTGAATATTAAATTGACTTGACATATTAATCATGAATTAATAAGATACAAGATTTTCTGGTAAGCATCGGATACGATACTTCGATACCAACAGGAAATGTATTCTTTGATGTTTCTTTTTTAAGTATATTTTAATTTGCTTTGGGGCTTGTGTTTCCTGTGTGTTTTTGGTTCATGCACTCTATAAATGGAGTCAATCTCTGTAGCCTGCTTATTTTAAATAAATAAATATAGATAAGTTAATTCTATAAATATGAAGATGAAATCTTTTTCACTTTTTTGCGTCTTTCCTGTCTTGATTTTTTTATTTTTGTTTTAATATAATAATTGTACTTAACAATATTTAACAATAACTAGCATAATGATTGAATTTAACAATTTAAATTTATTTCGGAATGAAAAGACATTATTAAAATATATTTCAAAACACTTTATTTGTAATATAGAAAGGAGGATATAGGCGTAATCAATATATTAACAATTTTAGTAGCTGTCATTAAAATTTCAGACTGGAATTATATTTTCCATTCCTTTGTTTTCCTAGGAATAAAATGATTGTGAAAATACTTTTGACGATACCTCCTTAACAGGATAAAGTTGAAGAGCGTTTCGCAACGTGCAGACATTGTCTTTAAACTAATTTTAGAAGATATCAAGAAGCTGTTCAAATAATCTTTACAGATTTTACATTCATAATTATTTTGTTGAGAAATTGCTCTGCAATATAACAGAATTTGATAGAAAATAATATTTTTCGCTTTTTTTTTAAACACATTTTTTTGAAAGCTCCAGATATTGATAAAAAATAATAAAGGAAAATTGCTGCTCAAGATTTATATGTATACAATTTATAAAAAATTATACGTATATGAAAGATAGATCTGAAATATAGTAATTTTTTTTAGATAAAAAAAGTATAGCTATATTTATTGATTATTCTGCTCAGCTGAAAGGATTTTTTCTCAACACAAAAAAGTGTTATATTGCATTACATAATTACTTTTACAGCTTCTTTCCTTTTTATTAATGCAAATATTTTTTTTTCATATCCCAAAAATTTATGTAATCACTTAAAGTTTACAAACTGAATTTTATTTCCACTTATCCCCATCATTTAGAAAATTATTGATATTATAGTAAAAAAATCGATCTATTTTTCTTATATCAACCATAAATTAGAAAATATATTCACAGTAAAACATAGCTTATGTATGAGTGCGTGCGTGCGTGTGGGTATATATTGGTGCAATACAAACCAAACCATTTGATCTACACGTACCTTGGAGAGTAAAAATGTGGGTTTCGGAGGTAACTCGGAGGACTTTTTTTTTAAATTTTAATTAATTAAAAATTAAACTTAATTTGGTGTTTTTCTGTGTTAACTTCAGAAAATATTAGCGCACAAAAGTAAATTTTACGCCGTTTCAAATTTTTTAAAGAAGAATATTTTTAATGATGCCAGTTTAATATTCTGACAAAGTTTTGCTGACTGCTGGCAAATTATCAAAATATTTTTTTTTTGTCTCATTTCCAATAATTTTGATACTGCATTTCAATACTTGATCTTTATTGTTGAAGTGTGACTACTAGAATATTCCTGGCATGCGATTAATTTATATATCTGACTATTATTTAGAGTTGTTGAAAAAGCGTTGGAAAAAACGATAAATTCATTCATTTCTCAGAATGCAATTGTTTTATGTAGCATGGCATTGGTTATTAAAAAAACAAAATGCTAGAATAATTTTTTTTACACATAATCAGAATGTACAAACACAATTTAATTCTCAATAAATAAATAAAAATAAAATAAAAACGAGTTTTTGATGAATCTTTACATTTTATACTTCTTTAAATCTGGAAACACCATCTTTGGAATTATGTTTCCGTTATGACTGAAAATATAATGACTCTATAATTTAAAAACAAGATGTAGGAAATTTGATATTTGATCATTAAAACAAAATTGTAAATTTGTATAAAATTTGAATGAATTCTTCGTTAAATATGTTCGTCCATGTGCAAATGAATACAAAAACTTGATAATTAAGTAGATGTATTTTTGATTTTTAATTAGGTAGATGAAATTTGGGATGTAATTTTATTACTAAAATTAAATTACAGACATATATTCAATGGATTCAACAATTTCTCGATAAGTCTATTTGTGCATGAAAGAAGGCGATAACTCATGATTTCAAGCTTAACAAAATTTGGTATTCGATCATTAAAATAAAATTGTAAATTTGGATTAAATTTTATACCAAATAAGTCAAATGAAAGGAACAAGAAAGGGGGGGGGGAGAAACAACGCAATATATTGTGTAACCGTCCATTAAAGTCGTAAAAAAATAATAAATTTATTAAAGACCTCGAAGAACATCTGCCTGGCTTTCCTTTGGCTATAAATAAAATGTGGGCACTTCCTGATTAAAAAAAAAAAAAAAAAAACTGAAAGAAAAGAATAGTTTATAAATCTGGATTCTCATTAAAAAAAAAAGGAAACATTTTTTTTTTCATACATATTCACTAATTATGTTACCAATAATAAATCAAAGCCTATATCCACTGAAAATCGGTTGATTAAGAACAAGTAACGGAAATACATCCTGAGTAAATTTAATGAAAATGAATTTCTTTTTAAATATTTTAATGCAGCGTTATACAACCTTTCTTTCTTCTTTTATTATATTGATTGTTAAATTTTGCAACAACTACTGTTATGCCTCCATTCATCCTTCAATCGCTTTAACCTTTCAAATAAATTTTAACTTTCCTTTCAAATAACAAATTTGGACTTTCCTTTCAACCTTTCCTAAATAAACCTTCCTTTCAGATAAATTTTATAAATAGCATTAAAGTTGTAGGTTAAATTAAGAAGTAAACGACTCCAATTATCTGACAAACTTTTGTAGGATTTATTTTTGATCCTACAACTTAGACAAAAAAAAAATCGTTTGAGATTTTGACAAATTTCAACGTTCCAGTTCTGAAATTATGTCTGTTTGTGAACTCGATAACTCAAACATTCTTTGAGCAATCGGAAGAAATTTGTTATATGGACTTATGAGCAAATTTGTAGGTTTCGAAATCCAAAATCGAAGTTAAATACATTCAGAGGAAGTCTGTCAGCCCGGCTGTCCGAATATAAATGAGTACGGAAAATTCTAAAGGAAGAGTGCTATATGAATAAAATTTAAGACCCAGATTGAACATCTAAAGTGTAAATATGCATCAAATTTTAAATCAAATCCATCAAACAAAAGCAAAAATTTACTTTTATTTTTCGTTTAAATGATTAATAAAATAATTCTTTTTCATCTTTATCTGCTGACCATTCTAAAGTCAGCTCGTGAGTTATATCAAAATTTCTAACTCGGCAATTTAAAACAACTTAAATCTCGAAGCCAATCATTTATTAGTTAATCAAATAAAAAGGAAAAGTATTTTATTACGGCAACATCCGACCGGCTTTGTTTCCTTCTAATCCTCGAGTTAATTCTAATTTATTGCAGTAGATTTATCTTGAAAAGTTAGGTCAAATATTTCGTGCCGAAGCTTCTAAGGCATGTGACAGATTTACAACTGAAATCTGAAACTGATGAAAGGGAGGGATGACAGTTCTTAAGAAAAATGTATCCAATTTTTATTTATTCATTTATTTTTTACTTTCTCACTTATGAACTTTAGAAAAAGTATTGTAATCGTCAAAAAAATTAGATTTTGGAGATTTTGAAAAATCTTCACGTTTTAAATCTCCTCCGAGTACGGAATACACATTTTTGACAGAATGTCTGCCCATCTATTTTTCTGTGACAAAAATAATTTAAAAGAGATTTGAATTATATTGATGAAATTTGATATATGGGTTTTACACTGAATTTGTAGACTTCACTCAAATTTTGAGCTAAATTCATTCAGAGATGGCGTGGTAAATAGCATATAAGCCAGTTAACAACTACGCTGCATGGGCAATTACTTTTGAATAAGGGTTATGTTACTGGACTGCGAACCACAAAGTCCCAGGTTCTATCCTTCGCTCATCACATAACCCCTAAATTGGCGACCTCGGACGATGAACCTTCAATCTTCGTAACAGCTGTTGTGGCGCCATCTACCCGCAACCAAAGTCGTCAGACTCACTTGACGCGGCAACCCCAAAACACCCTCGTCATAACGCTTGGAGCTACTTAACTGGGTACAGGCCGATTAAACAACAGCTCAATACATCACCACTCAACAGCCATATCGTTCGTCTTACCTCCGACTCACTGGAGGGAGAGTCTGTGGTGAATAACATATAAGCCAGTTAACCACTACGCTACACGTGCATATGCTTCTGTATCCTGGTTATGTTATTGGACTACAGCCACAAGGTCCCAGGTTCTATCCTCGCGCAATTGAATCCCCCGAAATAGTCTGTTTATTCAAATGTTAGTTAATATGATAACTACAAAACTAAGAGTGGTAGATGAATGTTTGGTACAAAGAATTTATTTCTATCAAATTTGGGACCAAATCCGTCAAGGGGATTTATTTTCTATCGGTGTGTTCTTTCGCAAACTGAACTGCGATAGCCGAAAAACGCCATGACTCAAATACAAGAAATCTGATACGTAATTTTGTGAATACAATCGCAAGTTTTTGTCAAATTTTGATTTTGATGGGTTGGAAATAACAGGTTTAAAACACGAATTCGATTTATTAGCACCTATTGCTAAATGCCAGGAATTAATCACCAAGAACTGCCAGATGCATTTTGTAAAATTGCTAAATTCACATCAAAGTTTAATATTCTGTTATTATTGTTCGCTTATGCCATGCAAGGCATTCGTCCTCTTACCATAGGTTCACAATTTTATCCGATGGTGGTGGTGGGGGGGATAATAGCTGAATTAGTGACTATGTGAGAAAGTTTTAAGGAGACCATTCCCAATGATTTTCTCATGTAACGAAGTATGACGAGATAAAGTTTTGAAATCATCAAAAATTATACCAAAAGATTTCGATTAATCTTTCTTCCACTTCGATATAATAATAAAAAAGAAAAGAATTTTATTTGTATGCGTCTATGAATGCTATAATTCAAAAAGGTAAAAAGCTAGCAAGATAAAATTTAGAAATTTAGTATGTGACCCTTACGCCAACTTTGTACATTTTCAACAAATTGTACGCGAAATTCGTAGCTTCCTGTAAATGCAACAACTCAAAAATGCAACGATTTCACAGATAAATTTTGGAATATGATTTTATTACTAGAATTGTATCAAATTTTTATCAAATCTGCCAACATCTGACTACCTGTCGACATGTCAATTAAACGCGATGATTCAAGAATGCAACAAGTAAAAGAAATGAAATTTGGAAAGTAATTTTGACACCTAAATTATATACCTAATTCCATTATGAATCAATCATGTAAAGGAGAGAGGTCTTGAACGCCTCCTCAATTCTCTTCTTCTATCTTGGGGTGCATCTAATTACACGAGAATATCTATTTGATATCAAAAAAAGACAGAAGAAAACTCCTTGAACACGTTTATGTTAAGAATAGCATGCATAAAACGCGCGTGTTTTCATCATGATTTCTGAGTCTGCGTTCCCAAGTAGATTGCACACCTCTCAGAAAGTCGCCTTTTGAAAAGACCCTGTGGGAATTCAATGTTCAATCAGTTCTATCAACATCTTTATAAGCTCTGGCAGGAGATGTTCTGGGAGATTAAGCATGTTGTAGCTATATGTTCATCCCTTAGATAAGGACAAATAAGGCATACTTCTTGCTTAACATGTCGTATAACAAGTAGAACATTCATCACTGCGTAAAACATTCTCAGTGGAAGATATAAAATTCTAGATGTGCTGTCAAATTTCGAAATCAAATACACCAACTGGTTAAAATCCAAGGTGAGATTTTCAATTTCAAAGTTATCGATGCTGTTTTTTCAATCAGTTACTTCGATTCATATTGAGTTAGACTACAGGAAGGATAAAGAGAGCCGAATTACATTTGAATATAGTACTCCATCCTTCCTTTCTTCTTGACGGCATTGTTTTGGAAGTCGTGGTCAAACAAAGGGTTCTATTTATGTGTTTGCATTCAGACAGTAATATGTTCAAGATCTTTATTTAAATATCCTGGGTCCATTTTTAGATAAAACGCCTTTAAATGGCACTGGAAATGGTTTACCCTTAATAACTCATAAATACTTTTGTAAACTAGATTCCATTTTTATGACAATAGCTATTACCGTTTAGAAGTTAAGAGGAAGCACTACATACTTGTGCGTGTGTAAAACATACTTTGAAAAAGCAGGCATAAAGAATTTTATTTTTCATGTTTTAGCGAAATAATCCAGTTCTTAATTTTTATCAAGATTTCTTTGTCCAAGCCATGGAGAAAAATTAAAGAAAGTAACACAAAGAACGGTGCAAGAAGTCAGAAAGTTAGGGGAGGAAAAAAAAAGGAAGGGGAGAAAAAAAAGACAGTGAGAAAGTATTCGGAGTTTATATTGTTTTTGAAAACAATCTGCCGACACAGTGTTTTGATTTCGTAGAAAAAAAATAATAGCCTGTGCAATTTAGAAATTAAAGTTGCAATGAAGCTGCAGTTCGAAATTCGAATGATTAGACTGTAATTTCCAAATTGTGTGCTTCCAAGTTTCAAAGTATATAATTTCTGAAACACACACACACACACACACACACACAGCCTTGCTCAGGATAAAAATAATATTAATCTGCGTGCTTATAGCATTTTAAACTTAATAAAATAATTTTTCAACAATTTCATTTTGTATTATCTGATTGTTCAGCCAATAATTAAATCCATTTCTCTGTCTCTCTCTCTTTGTTTCAATATTTTGAATCCCTATGTACGAGTCTAGTAACCATCAGGATAACATTCTTCCCGTTCCATTGTTAAACGAAGCATTGTTATCACATCATGATACCATTCTCTTCTTTTTGGTATTTGAGTGCCTGACAAAAAATATTTCATAGTGTTTCCTCTTCTTCCTCCTAGGATTTTCTTCCTTTGGTAGGTACCATATATAGTTACCATGATCTCTTACATATTAATTAGGCCAAAATTATTGTATAAGGCGTTCATGGTAAATTGAAAATCTTTGAAATTTAAACGAAACATCGCATATAGAAAGAGCAATTAAACTAACTTCAATGAATTGTTATGCGTGCATGTTTAAAAGCTATGAATATTTCTAAGCGAAAGCGGAAATGGAAATTCTGCCTTGGTGTTAACGCTCAAAGAAAGAAATTTTTGTTTCATAACTTTAAAAATGACAAAAATATGAGGGATGAATCTGATTAAAAAATAAAACTGATTTGAATTTGGTTATAACAATAGGAGGCATTGTTACACACTTCTTAAACTAATTTTTAAAAATTTATTTTAAAAATGTATGGCTATTAAATTAATATCCTTAAAAAGTTAATTATTTGTTCTTTAGATGATACATGGATAATTTTTGTGTTATAATTACTTTAAAAGTTATTGATTACAAAGTGAACAATAATGCCGAAGTTGCATTATTTTTATATGTATATTTAAATATCTTTAAAAATAATTATTTTAAAAGCTTGAAATAACAAAATTGACTTAAAAATAGGCTCCAGAACAGCATGTGTAGGTTTCATTTTGCTACTATTCACTCTACGGGCCACTAGTAGTAGTACGGACCCGTAAAGTGTCAACTCTATGGGTTCAAGTTTATGGAAGCGTTGCCTACGATGAATTTGTCAGGATTAGATGACCTTCTGTTAGTGTGAATTTAAAGTGCCATTTCAAATATCGTCATCTGCAGTAAGTTTAGATTCATGATTACATGCTCTGTCTACAAACAGCTCTCGTTTACTTAACAACTAAAATTAAAAAATTAATAAATAACTGCATGTTATTATAACTTCTTTGGTCTACGAATTTACTTAACTTCCTAATTAGATAACACACTCTATTTGAGACAATTATTGTTATTTTAATTCTGTAATAATATAAGAAGCATTTGAGATATTAATGCATTTTTGGATTTTAAATTACTTAATATTTTTACTTAATTGCAGATTCAAAACTAAAAACTCAACAATTTGATGCGCATGTCTGAAATGACATTGTATGCAAAAGAATTAAGTACTAGCCACATTTGGCGATCAGTCAGTTTGAAAGGAATATTGAATGTATTTACTTTTAAATAAATATTTAATGCATAACTTAAAGTTCATAATTTCTCCAAGAAAATATTTTTAAGTATAAAATTTTGATAGATGTAACAGCCGTTTTATTTTAATAAACTTGTATCTATTCTGCCTATAAATCATATATCCTAATAGAATCAAGTTCCATGATATCATAGTGATATTAAAAATATAACTATCAGCGTAATCTAACTTGAGAAAACAAGTAAATATTTCATTTCATTTTTCATTAAACTATGTAAATATTAAACAGAATTTTTTTCTTTGGCTTTTAAAAATGTAGCGAAATCTGACGATTAAATGTGAAATAATGAAATTTTTTTGAATTTCATTGCAAAAATGAAATCTATTCATGTAAACTATGTACAATTTTCTAAAAAAGTATTGTCAAAATTTTAAAAAAAAAAAAATTGGTGGCAGTTAAATTGTTGTCATTAAAACATAATTTTTTAAGTTATAAATATGCAAAAATTAATTTTGTGCTGTAATTTTTCAGGTGTTATTAAGGAAAAACACCAAAATTAAGTTTAATTTTAATTAATAAAAATTAAAAAAAATCGCTGACACGCGCATTTCAACCCTCTGAGTATATGTTCCAAGTTTAATAGCTTTAGGTCATATGGCCTGTAGTGTGCCAACACATACACACACACACACACACACGCATGCACGAACGCACACACGTGCACACATACACACAAATGCGCGCACACACAAGCACGCACGTACACACACATGCTCATTTATTTTTATTATTAGAAGAGATAAATTGAGTATTTTGAGCTTAAATTTAGCGCAAATAAGTAAGTAGCCATTAGAGAAATAATGAGTTTCTGTTTCATTCTGGTTTTTAAGAATTTGATTTTAAGAAATTAACAATATCAAGAGAAAACTACGCAAAAGTTCTTTGGTCTCATATAATATCCTATATTAATAAAAGTTACAACTAAAAATAGAATTCCAACTATTAAAAATTCAGATATCATGGAATGGGTACTTGTATGTAAACACTGTAGGACAGTGGTTCTTAATCTGTTTAAGCCGCGACCCAAATTTGAGAAATATATATAAAAAAATCTTCAATCCTACGATGATTATTTTTTTTAACTTACAAATTTTTTATTTATTTTTTTAATAATAAAGACCCAGATTTAATAATAATCATCCAGTTGAATACTAAATAAACCAGCAATTTTTATAGCAGAAATAAGTTGATTCTTAATATCAAATGACATATCATTAATTCGTAAACGAATTGTATCATTTGATAATGGTATCTTTTGTAATTTCTTTGAACTTTCATCTCCACACATGATACGTGCCATGTCAATGGCAGCAGGTTTTATAAGTTTTTCAGCAATATTATGGGGTTTCTTTTGTCTTGCAATATGCCAAGCCACATGAAAAGAAGCAAGTGTAGCTTGTTTGGCAGAATTTATAAAACCACTACTACTTAGTACATCCAAACGCTGTCTTTTTAAATTGGCTTCTTTTCTTTCGAAAAAAGTACGATCTTTTCCCTCAAAGGAAAAAATTTTATGTTTTGCATCAAAATGTCTTTTAAGTTTGTTCGGTTTCATCGATTCATTACTTAATATTTCACTGCACAACACGCATTGCGGCTTGTTCACTCCTCGATCATAAATGCAAGTAAAACCTAATTCTAAAAATGCTTCCTTGTATTCACGTTTTGCCATTATTAGGGTGATTACAATTTTTTTACAATTAATTACAATTCTTTACAATTACAATTTAGAAACGAGTTTTTGACAGAGAGCTTGCTGAGTCTGCCCGCACGCAAAGCAATGGCGTGCGTATTACCAACACCTCCTATACTCTGTTTCACCCCAACTTGGCAGTATTGTAAAAGGCAGAAAATGTGACGCTCCGGGCTGGGAAAGAGTTCCCCATCCATTTTGACTTTAAAACAACCAAAATGCGCTGAAATTTATCAAATTATATCATAAATTACTGATATCGTTCTTTTTTATCAGCATGTATTTAAAATTATTCTCAAGTTAGGAGTGCTTACCTACAGTGTAGGATATAACGACAAAGGCTGTTATCCTCAAGGAATAATTAAATTTCATGGAGAAGATGGCGAATAAACAGAATACACAGTGTCCAGAGGTATAGCTGTGCACCCTTGCCTTCTGGGAATTATAATTCAAGATGCCTGGCCCTCCAGGTTGGGGGTTTGGCGTGGGGCTACATATATATATATAGTAGTAAAAAAAGCCATATAATATTAATATGTCAACCGGATGTATTAAAATTTTAAAAGTATTAAAATATGACATAAAATTAGACCAACCAATTAAAATGTTGCAACAGTTTTAAAAGATAATACTTATAATGTGTATACTTATAATGTGTTAGATAATGCGTATTTTTTTTTTTTTTGAGAATATTAAAAGTTTTGCTCTCATTTAACATACTAAAAAAATGAAAATGTCTGAAGAAAGCAACTTAATTTTAAAACTGGTAACAGCACAAGACAGATAGATGTGATTAAAAAGTGAAATGACAATATGTTTCGATGTTATGGTGGAAAAAAGTCAAAGTTTTCTTAAAGTGTATAGAAATTTTTAATATAGCAATTGATCCCCCTAAGGGCTTTGGAACTTCGGTGGCGTAGAAAGAGAGGTGGGGGTGGGGGACGGGTAAAAAGTGGTTCTGATGCAATGAATGTTGGTCTTGGGAGGGCGCAAAGATAACAAATATTTAGTGTTCTCACATGAGAAAATAGCTACTGTTATTTTTTGCTAAAATTCTTAAAAATAATCCAAATAATTTAAATTTTTTGAAAATTATTCCAAACATTCTATTTATTTGCAAATTTAGTTTGTTCAAGTAAAAATTCACAGATAAAAACATAAAGAATTTTACCCATTTTACAATCGCCAAGAAATTTCTTAAGCAATTCATGAAGCTTTTTTTATAAGTAAACTAAATAAGAAAGCAAATGCATGAATCCTTATTCCATTTAAGAAGGTAAATTGGGTGCAGTCTGTCTTGATGCTGCATGGTAAATGTTATCTTTGAGTGACAGATGGCATAGGGACCTGGTATTACCTGACTAATTTTGATTTTTTTAAAAATTACATTTTATTGCTTTAAAACGACCCGAGAGAAACCGCATTGTAAAAATCAGATTCTCGACTCCTCAATAAATAAATAAATAAAAATAATAATCCACTGAATTTAAAAAGTAGAGGAAAAAAATGCAGTCTGAGGACCACTCAGATCTGTGATCTAGTGGTCCTCACATATTAGGATTTAATGATAAGGATTTTCTAAGAATTGATTGTAGTTCAGAAGATATTATTTGCTGGTTATATCGCTATAGAAAAGTTCGTAAAGACATGACTCAAACTATAATGTTTTATCATAGACATTTTTTATCGCACAGAATGACCACAAACATATTCGATAGATTTTCCCTGTTTCAGATCGGAAACTTATTATGTAGATAAAAGAATTACAAAAGAGCATCTGTTGCATCATTAATTTTCTATTGAATCTATAAGTCAGCAAATATGATCAAGGAGAGCCTTTTTAGTTACATTAACGTCCCGTTTTTAAAGCAACACTAGGGATATTTTGGGACGGATCTCGTAATTTTGAACCGTGTTCAGATGACGAAAATGATACTGAGCTGGCACCTCCTCCTTAAACTTTCACACCATACCAGGTGGAGGAGGGATCAAAAGGAAGGAGGAATAAAAAAAATTACGGACAATTCTTATCCTTGCTATGCTACTTAAAGATATGCTTTTCAAATTTGTAAACTGTAGCTATCTGTGCGGTTTGTCTTTCTGACTTTTTTTTTTATTGCATGAGAAGAGAAAAAAACGTTTTATTTTGAGGTTTCGACATCTAAAACTTAAAGCAATTTTTGTAATTGTCTGTCTGTATAGCTGTGAGCGAATAATTCAGAAAGACATTAGGTCCAGTCAGTAATTTCTCAGTTGTTTGTATAAGTATACCTTTACCTCATCTTTTCTTAGCCATTATCTTAAAATTAGTAGTGGTAAGTGCATAAGAAAAAAAAAAAAGAAAAAGAAAAAGGAACAAGGCTTTTCGTTCTCGTTCTTTACATTTCTAACTTCATTATCCTTAAACTTATTGTGGCCAACACATTTGCGAAGTGAGTGTATAGCAATGCTTGTTTAAAAACAAATGTCAGAATAGTTTTATCTTGGATTATTTCTATGTGAAATGATTATGGAGGTATCGTCATTATAACTGAGAATCAGACGCCAGAAAGGGAACCAGATGAGAAAGTATATAAAAAGTATAAATTTAGGTTGTATAAATGGCAACACAATATTGTTTCGTCTGCCAAATAGTTTTGTTTACTTTTTAAAACAGAACTTGGCACGTTAGACATTCGTGTGATAACTTTTACGAATAAATTATGATAAATATTTTAATTTTCTACTTAATATAAATCTGTGATATTGATTATTAAAAGACGGTAAGTATTTTCTCGTGTCATCTTCATAAGAGCATTTTCTTTTAATTTCAAAAACTGAGATGCCGGTTTCCGTATTCGGAGATCAAATACATAAAATGAAGTCCCAATACTCATTATTTCTTCCAAATTTAGATGGATATTGGAGTATTTGAAATTCCAAAAGATTTGGAAGTCTTGCCTTTGGGAGAAAATGGAGAAATGGAAGTGCTGCCGGTTTCGGGGAAAAACCGATTGAATACTTCGGTAAATAATTTCTAAAATAAAACGTGAACTTGAAAATGAAAAGAACGGAAAGATATATAAATAAGTAGTGAATACGTTATTAATTTCCTAGTATATTGAAGAAGTTTTCATACTTCAATATTTTATTTATAGTTAGCAGTTTCATTTATTAAACAATTCATGCATTGATTTTAATATTACAAATATTAATGTTATTTTATTTTGTATTTCCAAGTAATCTAAGTTAGTTAGTAACTTTAAAAACTCGTGTAATTTTTTTCTTCCAATATAACTATTTTTAACTATTTATTTAAGTACTGATTCCATGGGCAACATGTCACATTTTGCACTTGATATGCTTAAAATCTCATTTTTAAACTGCTTGCTAATTTATTCTTCTAATTAATTTATGACCAATTCTAATTTATGACCCAAGAATTTCAAGTCTTGGGTCATATCTGATCATTCTGTCATATCTGAACATTCACTCACATGTATGGATTAAATTCTATAAATTTTATATAATATTTTTCTGAAAAATATTATCATTCAACAGTGGGAAAGAAATATAGACTTTTAGTTGTCTTTCATATGTCATTGTCCATAAAAATTTAACAATGTGTCAATGGAAGCTCATTGACATATTGTTGGCTAGTTAAAAATTCTTTGGCATTGAATACCTTTTGAATGTATGTATAACTTATTAATAGTTGGAATAATCAAATTGTATTTAATGTAATTTTTATAAATTGAATTCTAATTAGTGTTTAAAGGTGTAAATGGGAGATTGATTCATATACTCCAGAATTTTTCTGAAAATTTATTTTTTTATTAAAATGTTAATACTGTTCCAGAGATTATTTTAAAAACTGCTTTGTTTAAATTAAAAAAAAAAAAAAATGATTTTTTTTTTTTGGTTTGCAAGATTTGAATGTTGTATGTAAATCATAAACAATATTTGATATTTTTGTATATGTTATTTGAGTATTTTTACATATTTAATGAATTTCAGATATGATTCAACCCTATAATTAAAAATTTTTCACTTATATATGTATATAAATGACATTAATTCTTAATATAAATTTTTAGTTTTCTTCTGTGGTTTAAGAACTTTATATATTGTATTTTGAATATATCCAATACCAAAGGTATTTTTGTATCAATATAATCTAATAAAATTTTCAAATATATTTTTTAGAATATGTTTGTGCCAAAAATTTATTTTATTTCATAATATTTTTTTTAGAAATTGCCATGTGGGCTTCCACCAATTCTTCCTGATACCAATACTATGCTGAATTCATTTTTAGAAAATCCTGAAAAATTGC
This sequence comes from Argiope bruennichi, assembly GCF_947563725.1. Taxonomy (NCBI): domain Eukaryota; kingdom Metazoa; phylum Arthropoda; class Arachnida; order Araneae; family Araneidae; genus Argiope; species Argiope bruennichi. Next base: position 100,003,574 of record NC_079156.1, on the reverse strand, counting down.
CTATTTTTCATTTGGATGCTGTGCAAAGTTAAGTTAAAGGTTTTTCCATTGTTAAAAATGCTTAATTTAAAAAATGAGATGAAATCCTTATTTAAAACTACTTGGTAGTTTTCTTTTAAAATGCAAACAATTCTTAAATTTATAATATTATATTTTTTAAAATTATAGATTGGTTCCTATTAAGCCAAATGTTTCCTCTCTTTACTCTATAAATTTATGTCCTCTTCAAACAACTTTGAATGTAAGAAGGGACATGATGACTGGAAAGCTGTTAGGTTTCACTGAGGTATGTTTTATATATATATTTAAAGCAGATTTTATCTAATGAATTCTATCATTATTAAAGATGTTTCAAACATTTTATTTTCTGCATATTTTATGTATATTTAAAACAGATTTTATCTAATGATTTCTATCATTATTAAAGATGTTTCAAACATTTTATTTTCAGCAGACTTTAATGCATTTGCTAAATTATTCATTAACTGAGATTATTATTTCATTTTACACATATATTTCATCATATAGGGTATCTACTCTAATCTTAGTTTAATAATTAATTTCTGAACTGCCAGTGTATGCTTATATTTCTAATTGGTTTCAGTGACATATGGTTTTATTCTAAATAATTTAAAGAATTATAATTAATGTTATTTGAGTCCTTTTTTTAAAAACAATTATTATATCTTAATTTTTATGATATCTCCTAGTCCTATTAATCATAGTTTTTAAAACCATTCTTGATACAATATCATTTTAAACAAAAATGATAAACTATTCTCAGACCAAAATTGACCAAATTATTAAGTTTCAAATTTCATTATTTTAGAACGCTTCTTGATATTACCATTCATTGATTGGCAGATCTATTTTTAAGTGACCATTGAAACAGTCTAAAATTACATGATTAGAGTGGATACTTAGGGTTATTCTCTAATCAATAAACAATATTATTTGTTTATGATATATGATTTTTTGGGCTGAGTTATGACCAAAAAATATTGTTCATGGAAGTTTTTTAAAAATTTTAAATTTTTTTAAATCTAAAAATCGAATCTATTAAGTTTAAATTGAAGATATTAGAGGATAATTGAATTTTCCATTGAAAAGGAATTCTATTAAAGTTTGTTGATTGTCCATAAAGCAGATATTACATAAATATTTGTTCTTACGTAAATAATTACTGATTCATTGACCTTTGCCTTATTATTGGTCCAAACACATAACCCAATTCTTCAATGCAAAAAAAAAAAAAATTATTGAAAGTGCCATTGTTTCAGACCTGAAAATGTAAATTGTCCTGCCCTTCCATTTCATTTTTTGAATATTTTATTCAGAAGATATTTTTTTATAATGTGATCTGGTCTTTATTTTTAAATAATTATAAAGTTTATGTAATATTTATATATACATTTTATATATTTGTTTGAAATAAAAATTGATCTTCCATTATGAATTATTGTACAATTTAAACAAATTTCATGTAAATACTTAAAATGTATTTACCACATCATTATGTGCAAACTGTTCTAAACTATTAATAACAGACACCTGACAGTGCTGATAGAAAATGAAACTCATTATTTCTAATTATAAAGTATTTCTTTAGATATTATTAAATCTTAATTCTTTCATAATTAATCAGAATTATGAATGAATTCTTAATTAATTTATAATTAATCATTATCTTATAATACTGTTGATTTTGTAGGATTTTATAAACTAAAAAACAAAACAAAACATAGTAACATATTGTTACTTACTTATTTATTTTTCATTTAACAGAACTGTAATTTTCCTTTTTTTAAAATTAGCACTTAACACTTTTACACTTAATTCATCATTTTGGTCCTTCTTTCTTTTATTTATAATTTTTTTTATATCATTTAACAACAATCTTGGGTCTGGGCTCCTTTAAGACTATAGGAGGCATGGTCTTCAAAGAGTAACAGATCGTAATTTGATTCTGCTGTTCTATAGTTGTGGCACTCATTAATAAATATTTATAATTAAAGATATAATCCTTTATAATAATTTTTTAGGAAGTAAAAGACATCTTTGAGGGAACCCACAACACATCAACATCATTATCCAGAGCTCCTGGTCCTCCTGATGCAGGAGTGAGAGGTAGCACAAGTAGTTTTCCATTTTGGCCTGGTGGAATGGACGAACCTTGGGCTGACTTATTGAAAAAAGAGAGTTTGGATGCTTCACTTTTTGAAGAAGGTGAATTATGGCATAATTATTCCAAACGATTTAATGTCTCTTACTTGCTTTTCATATCTTTTAGTACTTTATTTAATATTTATGTCAATCTTTAAATTTTACCTTTTTTTTTTTATTCCTGCTAAATATTGAAAACCAAAGTATTCTGTGTTAAAATGTTTTTTAAAGTCATTAGAAATTTTTGATATGTTATAATTTATGATTTTATTGATTTCAGATAATTTAATCTCTATTGCTCAGATTCAACTATGTATATTGATTGTCACAAATTTAAAACTTATTATAGCATTTTGATTTCTATTTATAAATATATTAGCTTAAATTTCTTGATATAAGTTGCAAAGACAAACATCCAATAAGTCTTTCTTCTTTCTCACTTAATTTATAAACATTCTATAAATTTGACTTATTTCCTATTTAAATTTTTCTCATTTATCTTCTAAATATTCTGTAATTCTGATTTATTTCATATTTAAATTTATGTTTTGGGGTATTAAATTATTAACTGATAGGGGAAAAAAGAGATTCTGAAGCTTTAAATTTTTTTTACTGCTAAGTATTATTAAATTTTTCATTTTTCATTTGCTGATCAAAAAGAACCATTGGTAATAATAATAATAATAATAATTTTTAAGGTTTTGTCCTCCTATTATATTTATTTTATAAATAAAATAGGATTTGTTTATTTATTAATCTTACCATAACTGCTAGTTTTCTTTAAAATGTAAAATGCAAATTCAAACAAATTTCTGAGTCACCCTATAGTGTCAAGTTTTTTTTCCCTTATGAAACTTATTATGCCAACTATTGTTTCTGAATATTCTTACTTTTTATTATCAATAACACCCATTAGGGACACATCTAAAAAAAAAAAAAAAATTCTAAAAATAATATAAGTGAAATAATTTTCTATTCTTTTCTAAATAATAATAATTTTATCTGTTCATATTGATATTGGAATATTGGATGTCAGTATCTTTTTCCATTCTGAGAAAATATTAATTCTTTTATAATTTTTTTAAACATTTATGTTAACTTTTTGGGGGGTTTTAATTGGTATATTGATCTTTTTTAAAAGTCAATATTCTATCAACAGATCTTCTTGACACTCCTCCTGGATTCAAATGTGGAATGAAATTTGAAAGGAAAGCCCAGGATCAAGTTGATTACATTCATACTCAGCCTCAAAAAATTAACCTCACAGAATTATTGGCCATGGATGATGATCTTGATTTGGAAGATTTGACTGAGCCTGAAGATAAAAAAGAAGTGGATCTCGAACAGGTATATGAAATTTTAACAAAAGAGCATTTTTTTAAGAATTAGTCTAATATTAAAATGTAATACTGTTATGTTGTTCTTAATATTTTAAGAATTATATTGATTTTAGAGTTTATGATAATTCAGTTTCAGTGTACTGAATGCTGAGTAATGAATTGTGAATATTTTATCTTTTTCTCAAAAATTGGCATTATTTTAAAATTTAATTTTTGAAATAAATTCTATGAAACATATTTTTCTAATCTAAAATTATATACTTATAAATTTAAATTTGTTACAAAGATAAATTTTTTAATCTTTATTTTTCTTTCTTATAGACCCAACTCAAACAACCAGATAAATCATCTGATGCTGAAGATGCCTTTTTGAAATTGGTAAGTTTGTAATTAAGTTTCTATCATGGTTAGTATTTTTATAGAATATATAAAAGTATTTTTTTTTTGTTTTGTCTAATAAAATTATTTTCTTAAAAAATTTCCATTTTTTAATAACATTTTTATATCTACATAGCTATATAATTGCATATATATATAAGAAAATTAGACTTTTGTAAAAAAATTTTTTATTACTGATTATAAAAAAAAGCATAGAGATTTACAGTAATTTTAGTATATATGTATATTGTGTGGTTTGTATGTTTACTATATAATTGTGTTCAGCCTTCTTAAAAAAAAGCTCGCAGTCACTGATGATCCAAAATTAATTTATTGTAATCTTAATGGATAGGATAGATTACAGTCAAAATTAATCTTTGTTTCATTAAATAATGAAAGTGGAAATTACCCTTGAAATAATATTTAAAATTGTTCTGGGCCATGACCATTATAGAAGTTCAGTGCACATGATCACTGTGAAGGTTAAAAACAGAACGAGATTGTTACAAAAACATGACTAGTTTTATGCATTCAAAACAGGAATTTCTTTAAAAAGAGTTGACTGGATATTTCATTAAAGTTTGCAATATTTATAGGATTTTGAGATCAATTTCGGGCAGTTTTAAATTACAGTAATAGTTTTTTTAGAGGCATGGGAAAGAACAGGAGCTTGCATTTCTTTAAAGTTAATGTAAAAGTATTTTAGTTTTGAATTTAAGTTGCAAGAAAAAGAATTATTTTTAAAAACAAGGAAACAGTATATTATATCCATAAACTAATTGTACTGCTATCTTTATCAATAAAATATTTTTAATTAAAAATTTTAGAAACTCATTTATTGTCTAAGCTTATCTAAATATGCTGAATTTGAATGTGATTTAATTATTAACTATTGTTGTGAAATATATACAGCTAATTATTTAAAAAAGTTTTTCCACAATCTCTAAAATTTTAGATGGAACTCAACAAAATACGAAATCAATAATATTTTCTGAATAAAAAGATACTTGATAACTTCTTTAACGATTTCCAAGTTTAAAGGTTTAATTTTACTAAAAGTGTAAAACAAAAATTTAATTTTATATTAAAATTATGATAGATTAAAAAAAAAAAAAACTAGGCTTCTTAACTTTTATTTAAGTATTTTTATAGAAATCCATAATTTTCAATTTTTTTTCTTTTGTTACTGTTTTTATGTATCTGTAAATATCTTAAAAACTGATTTTAAATTTTTAAATTAATATGAATAAAAATACCAATTACTGTTATTTTTTAAATTTCTAAATGTTGAAATGCTAACATGATTGATGAAACTAAGTTATTTCTATTAAATTAATGTTTCTTCACGTTTGCAAACATAATCATATCAGTTTTGTTATTCTTTTATTAAAGTATATATGTTCCTTTATAATTTACATTGTAAAAAAATTGTTTAAATAATAAGTCCATTTTTCTTTTTTTTATTACTATTATCTATTTTTAAATAATTAAATTTTTTGACAAACTAATCATTTTTATGTATAAATGTTATTGGTTGACAGTAAAAAGATCATAATTGATTTAATTTATGCAATACTAAATGATTTTAAATAATTTCAGACATCATTACCAGTGTTGAATATCAGTGAAACTGAGAAAAAGAAGCCTGTTACGAACTACGAATGGGCGGTTATTGATGATATAAGTCGATCAGTTGAAGATTTTAATGAAAAAGTTGCTGAAATGGCCATGACTGTATGCATTTCTTTGCATTATTCTCTTCCTTTTTTTAAAGAGAGTGCTGAATATTCTCTTATAGTTTTTTTAAATATAGATGATTTTTACTTTTTTATACCAATTATAGTTTTTGTTTGAAATTGCCTTATTCTATAACTTTATTTAAATTATTTATTGGAGCTGTGTGTTGCTTTTATGTTTGTGATTACAAAATCTTGGTAAATTATACTATTTAATAACAGATATTATATTCAGTATATTACAAGGGGAAACTACAATTGCAACTTCATTAAGCTAAGTATTAACTAATTAGCTTAATCATTAATCTAATCATTAGTTGACTGGTTTCATTGGCTAATGCATAATATGTGTTGTTCACATTGTCTTGTTTTGACATTTGTGTTTATTCATCTCCTCCTTTAGGGATGCCATTGTTCTCTTGGCATATGATTGCATTTTAGATATTTTGCGGATTAATTCAGTGAAAATGAAAATTAAAAAAAAATATTGTAATTTCATTAAAAATAATCTTTTAAGATATTTGCAGCTACTGTATGACTTATTTATTATTAGTATTATTATATTTTAAATTAATTCTATTGAACTTCTGTAAAAAAAGGCTTAAGTTAAAAAAAACCCATGAAATTGTTTAATTATTTAAAATTCCTTCAATAAATATGAATTTTCCCTTATTTTGTATAAATTCTCTTAAATAATATCTTAAGTTTAAACATATCTTTAAAATTGATTTAATTTGTTATTTTTCTTCTAAAATTAATATGCAACACAAAGTAATATGAAAGTTGTATTATTTTGTTTATGATTAAAATTTAAATTTCTTGTCATATGGCGAAAATTATATTTCTAAATTTTCATGTTTTTAAATGTCGTTTTTTGTGTTCACACTTTTTTTGTATTTTCAAGAAAAAGCTGTGATGGGGGATTAATAATGGATCCGTACATATACACAATAATAATTTCTATACATTGTGATACTTATATTTTGTCAAAGATAGCAACATTTTTAATTATCTTTGCTGTTGCAGTATGATTTTACACTTGATCCTTTTCAACAAAAAGCTGTTCTGCATTTGGAAAAGAAAGAAAGTGTATTTGTTGCAGCCCATACTTCTGCAGGTAAAACAGTAGTTGCTGAATATGCGATTGCCTTAGCAAGAAAACATGTTGCCAGGTGAGAATACAAAGTTTATTCTATTGTCCTGAAATACTGACATTTGATGCATTACTAATAAATCATTTCTGTAGTTTGTAATATTATAATTGAATTTATTTTTAGTAAATTACAAAAAAAAAAAGAATGATTTATTTAAAAATGTGTTGATTATTTCTCATTTTTATTAAAAAAATCAAATTTTAACTTTGAGCAAAAAATTCTTATATTTTTTTGTAAATGTTAGGTTTTGAATAAAATAAATTTATATTTGGTGTTAATATTAATAAATTTATTGTATGGTTTAATGATAAATTAAATATTAAACTACTTATAATATTCGCTGTGTGATTTTTTTATTAAATATAAATGGATCTTTAATTGATACTTATGTATTAACCACATACCAGAAACTGACCATCTAAATAATTAACAGATATACCAGGTTAATTTATTGATTATGTTCTTCAATGAAAGTTGATCTTTTTCAGTTCATTATTAATCATCGATTTGGTTAATTTCTATCCATTTGGTCTAATAACTTTTGGTTATATTTAAATCTTACCATTGGCATATAGTTTAGCCAAAAGTTTGTTAATGCCATATCATTAATATATAAGTACTGTTTAATCAATCTTTTAAAACTGCAGATAAATCTTTTAAAAACATTTCCAGTTTAGAGTCATATGTTATTTATTGTGACTTTTTTCTGAAAACATGTATATTGTTCTTTCAGAGTAATATATACATCTCCAATAAAAGCTCTTTCCAATCAGAAGTATAGAGATTTTAAAGAAAAGTTTGAAGATGTTGGGTTGATAACTGGGGATGTGCAGATAAATCCTGCTGCTTTTTGTCTGATTATGACTACAGAAATTTTGAGGTAATACAGAATTATTTTAAATTTACTTCATTTTATTATTGTATATGGATATGAGTTTTTGTTATAATGCTAATGATAAATAATGTTAAAAGTTTAGTTTAAAAAAATAAAATTCATAATTCAGGCCCTGATAATTTAAAAAACAGAAATAATTTAAATTAATGCAATGATTTAATACAGTGCTCAAAGGTTAAAATAATATATAACTAATTGACTTATTGGGTCGCCAAATCCTTGTTGTCTTTTCTTTCCATATTTTGAATCATTTGGCATAAGTCTAGCAACCATAAGGATTTCATTTTTTCCTGCTATTTGTTGTAATGACAGTAGAAATTTTTCCGTATCATTTTTATTGCCGTGATCAAAGTGTCATTTTCATTGTTTTAATGTCTATGCATCTGACCAAGAAGGAAAGAAAGAAAAAAAAAAAAAAAAGCACCCCATAATGCTCTGTTTTTTTTTCCTTAGATCTTTTATGGTAAAAATTACTTTTTAACAACCTTATACTCAGAATTCAATTATTTGAAAATCTGAAAATTGAACTAAACATTACAGAGAGAGAAATTAACATCTTCGATTGTTTTGCATATATATTTAATGATATGTGTGCTATGATCATAAAATCAAAACATTAATAAGCCTGAAACCAAAACATTAATAAATATTCTATTTTGGTATTAATGCCCAAATAATGCAATATTTTTACTGTAACTGTAACAATGACAAAAACACAAAAAATTTGAAAAGCAATACAATTTTCCTGAATTTAATAACGATTTAAAGCAATATTACAAATTTTATTTAAAATTAATCTTAAAATTTTTTTTAAATTAAAGAACAATTGTATGAAAATTTATATAGTAGTATTAAAAAGATTGTTTCTCTGAAAACTGGTATGTAAATCATTTCTGTATGATATTCACATAACATTAATTAAAAAAATGTACAAACAATATCATTTTGAAAAGCAAAGATGCTGAGGTTTCACTTAATTTATATTATTTAACTAAACATTTCAAGAAATTATTAACCTTGAAGGTTTGAATTGCATAGTTGACTTGTAAACAGAATGTAGAAGGGCAAGTGCAAGTTTTATCTTGCCCCTAAGTCTACTTTCGAGAAGTTCTTGTGATATTAACATTATCCTCTTTTTTGTATGTTGATTATGCATTATGAATAAATAAAACTGTAAGAATAAGCAAATCTTCATTGTCAAGTCTGTCATGGATATTTTTAATTTTCTGTTAAATATGCAAGTAAAAAAAAAAATATTGCTTGACAGATGTGTTTTTTTTTTTTTTTTTTTAAATTTGGTGTTTCTCAAAATTTCAAATAGTTGGAGATTTTTTTTTTTTTACATGACAAAAACAAAATATTTACTTTACAATATATTCAGAGTTTAATTTTTTAAATAATTGAGATAACAGTTATGTTAAAAACATTTTTACAAATTATTTAGAGTTTAATTTTTTACATAATAGAAATAAAAGTTATGCAGTGCATTTTCCTTATTGATGCTGTATATTAATATCAGTATTATTATTTTTTTAAAAATGATTTTCTAAGATTTTTTAATACTTTTCTACCTGTAATATCTTTTCCACAGAAGTTGAAATGGATGTATAAAAACATTACCAAAATTAATATGCAATTAAAAACTGATGCTGCAAGGATTTTTTGCAATTCTTAGTCACCTAAGTTTAAAGTCAGTATTAAATACATTACTTGAATAATTTATTTGATTCCCCCCTTTTTTTTTTACTTTTAATCTTATACATTAATAATAAATGCATTTTTCTTGAAAATTTTACAAAATGTTTTTTCCTATAAATTAATGTAGATTCCATTAATTTTTACTTGCTGCTAATAGGAAAAAAGATAATGATGAAATAAACTAATATTCTCTTATTAACCTGCTAATTTTTGCTGTGATTAATTTCTTTCTGATATTGCATCTAATGCAAATATTATCTTGCATTTTAATCACATTACACTATGGCATCAATGTCACATTATACTATGATTGTCATTGAGAATCAAACTCTTCATTTTATCAGTATGTCGATTAAAAGTGTTTATTAGTTGATATTAATAGAAAAACTTTTTTTTTGTAAAATTTATAACTAATTAGTAATTTTATGTCAAAAATGTTCTTCATTATGGCTATTTTCTTTGTATTTGGTTCAAACAATATTTTTAAAAAAATTCTGCGAATTATTTCATTTTGATTCATTCTTTAATGTTTTATTAGGTCAATGTTATATCATGGATCAGATGTTGTTCGTGAATTAGAATGGGTCATATTTGATGAAGTCCATTACATAAATGATTCTGAAGTATGTATTAGTATAAATTTTTTTTTTTAAAATTGCAAACAATTTTTGGATATTTTTTTTAAAAAGCTTGTGTTTTTTATAGCGTGGTGTTGTTTGGGAAGAAGTTTTCATCATGTTGCCAGACCATGTAAATTTAATAATGTTAAGTGCCACTGTCCCAAATACAGCAGAATTTGCTGAGTGGTTAGGGTAAGTTTCTATTTAATCCACCAAGTTATTTTTAAAATCAATATATAAGCATTACAGTTTAGATGAATGTTCCATTGTGATGAAAATAAAAAAAGGGCAGTTGTAGTTTCTATCTATAATTATGATTCTAAATTCATTTGAAATTTCTTGCTTTGTGATTCTTTACTTTCATTGTTTATAATGTGTAATTTTTGTTGCTGTTGTATTTAAAATAAAGAAATACGATTTTTTTAAAAAAGTGTTCTTAATTTGTTTGAAATGTTTATTTTTTAGTGGAATCAAGAAAAGAAAGATATATGTGATTAGTACTTTAAAGCGTCCTGTCCCTTTAGTACATTATTTATATACTGGAAGTGTTGGAAAATCAGAGAATGACATATTTCCAATTGTTGATCCTTCTGGAAAATTTTTGACTGATGAGTAAGGTTTATTTTTCCTGATTTGCTCCTCTTTTAAATAATAATAGCTTTTTAAACAAATTTTTGAACATTATTATTAGTTTTTTTAATTTTTTTTATTGATGGAGATATTTTTTGTATAACAGGTACATGAAAGCTTGTAATTCTAAAAAAGAGAAGGACAAATCTAAATCTTCCTCAGGACCCAAAGGTCCAAAGTATAATATTACTTTAGCTCAGGTAAAATAATCTCTGTCTTAATCTTGGTTCATTCATTTAATTTAATTTCTTATTTCATATTTACTGTGAAATTCCTCACATTTTTAAATTATTAATGGATAAACAATAAATGAAATTTATTCAAGGATGAAAGCCCTAAGTATGTAATAATTATATAATAATATTGTATCACATTTATTTCTTATAACAATAACATATATCTGTTATTTGATTTCTGTATTGGATGGGACTATGATACTTGCAAGAAAAATTCTATTGATGCTATTAAAATTTTGCTATTTTGGTATATGTTAAATTTGATATCAAAAGTCAAATATCTTTTCTTTGGTATATTATAGAAGTTTTTAGAGAAAAATACCATCAACCTCATCATCAGAGCATAGTTCAAAATTAAAAATCTGCCTCCAAACAGCTGTTGCCTCTTTTTAAAATGAGACATTAATATTTTATAATCCATAAAGTTTATACATTAACTATCAAAAGTCAAATGTTTATAATATAACTATAATTAATATCAAAAGTCTGATGTCTTTTCTTAGTATATTATAGAAGTTTTAGGAGAAGAATACCATCATCCTCATCATCAGAGCATAGTTCAGAATTGCAAAGTTTGCCTCTATTCAAAATGAGACATTAATATTTAAGAATCTGTAATGTTTATACATTATCTAACCATCTCCTAATGATCAGCTTGTTTATTTGTAGTAATGACTGAGTTTCAATTCATTTCATTGTGATGTTCATAGTTCCTTTTAAAAAAGTACTTTTACAATTCAAATTTTGATCAACATTTTAGGCATGATATTATAATAGCCTTGTATGTATTCTGTTCATTGCATACACAAATATTCTTTAATGGTACTGAGCCACAAAATAAGGATCCTTATTATTTAATATCTAATTACACATTGCTGGATTTCAGTTTTACTTTATTATTCCTTATGAAAAATATATGACAGATTCCTATGTTAAAATAGCTTGATAAATTTTGCATTCAGCAGTATGTTAAGTAAATTAAATCATGCTGATAAAAAAGATTTAAAAAACTAATCATGTAACTTTTTTAAGTTATTTTCTAATATATTTTATTATCATTTTTCAATCATTTCAAAAGACTAAAATTTTGTTTCATTTGAATGAATTAAAATTTTAGAAAAATCACTATAAGGTGCACATTTTCTCCCTTCCTTCAAAATATATTTGTGCCAAATTTCATAGCTTTTAGATTAGCTATCTACTCTGGAGAGTGCCGAACACACATTTTAATTTATTATTAATTGAGGTGTCTTATTTTATGTCTCATTCAATAGGATATTATGACGTCTTTGATAGGAAGAAGTTTTCTTTTCTCATTATTTTATACTCACATAATATTGCCTATTTTCTCTTTTGTGAAAAATTTAGTTGAATACTTACAAAAAAACTCAAGAGAAGAGAAATCAAATATGTAGCAGAGAAAAATGTTTTGCTTAAAATTATTGCTCAGAAAAAATCCCTAAATGTATAAAAGTTTATATCTATAACTTTTGATTTCATTGCAGTATCAGTTCTCATTTGTTCACTTGGTGAATTTGCTACTGTTTCTGAGAACATAGAATTTTTTACCGAATAGTTGATAGTCCAATTTACTTGTAGTCTAAATAGGTCTTTAACTAGCCAACCTCTGTTCATTTAGTTATTTAATAAAGTTTTTATTTTTAATTTTTGTAAATGTTTTATAAAACATTGTAAATGTTATATATTTATATGTTATGTTTATTTTTACTATATAGGAAAAGAATGTTTACATTGGTCTCTTAGGCTATCTGCAGAAAAAAGATCTCTTGCCAGCTGTTTGCTTTACTCTATCAAGAAAAAAATGCAATACACATGCAGAAATACTGTCAAGTAAAGATCTAACTACACAAGTAGAAAAAAGGGAAATAACAAAATTTTTCAATGAATGTATATCGAAACTTAAAGCTGAAGATAGAAAACTTCCTCAGGTAGACTAATATTGATATTGCTTTACTTAATCAATAAGAAATTTCATTGCTCATCTTTTTGTTTTCTTTTCTTGCAGTTATGCAAAATATAGTAATTATTCTTATTTCTAAAATGACAGATTTCTAATGGCTGCACTCTAAATATGATAATGAAAAGCATTTGATTTGCTAATTGGTTCAGGACAATTACTTGTACTAACTGTTCTCATCTGGGATTGTGAGTTTCCTCTTCTCTGATGATAGGAAATGCCTTATATGGTATGTTTGAGAGTCAATTTCATGATGAAGCTGAGGGAAATAATTAGGTATAATACTTTCTCCCATATTTTTACAAATTTAATTAATTATACTATATTCTCCTGATATGGAATTGTGAGTTACCTCTTCTCTGATGATAGGAAATGCTTTATATGGAAGGGGTTGCAGCATGGCCTTTGTTGGCCATTGGGATGCAGTCATAGTTTCCACCTCAGTGCTGCCATAATGATTACTATTTAATTTATCTTAGGTATGTAGGTAGGATGGGAATAGTTGATTTGTGGATACTATAATATTAAATCTGTTTGAAATTTTTGACTAAATCTGATTACAGATTAACTGGTCTATCTGCCTTTTTATGCTCATGTGAATGCAATAACTCAAAAATGCAACAAGCTAAATGGGTGAAATTTAATATCTCGTTTGTATTCCGAGCTTATAGATTTGATTCTAATGAAGTAAATCTAGTGACTGTCAGGCAATTCATCTATTCATGCGTATATGAACTCAGAGTGTACATAGTTTGATAAATAAGATTCCATGTATAGTCTTGGTTCTTAAGTGGTGGAAAAATGTCAAATTTTGGATTCAATCAGTGAAAAATGTCTAAAATGCACACTTGATTCTCTTTGTGATATGACTAAGATTAGCATAGATCATTCCATATTATGGAATGTTGTAACATTTACCCATTTCCCTCGCATGGCAATTGGTATTCTGTTTGAATTTAATGTCACCTGTTTTCCCACACATAATTAAGTGTCTATGGACCATCAGATGTAACATCACCCATATTCCCACACATAGTTAAGTGCCTATGGATAGCCACATGTGGATCTTTTTACTGGCACGGTTGCATGTCTCGGTGTTTTAAATAAATCCATCAAGTCTTCAAGGGAGAAGAGCGTCAAAATATTCAGATGTTAATTTTTTTTTTCCTTATGAAGAGACTCTTCAAGAAATGATCAATCACCAGCAACCATTGTCATTAAGTGTTGAACTCAGGTGGATGTCAGCTGGTGTTAGCTGTGAATTGATTATAATTAACATGTGTTTGGCAGAGGGTCAGCTACAAAGATGGATCATTAACAGACATTTCTACAATCGAGTTGAAACCATTGAGGAAGCATTGCTGAGCAGTTATTGGATGATAAGGAACTCAAGATCACCAATGAGAAAATCAGAAGTGGAGATCTGATGGAAATAAAATGCCTTTTTTTGTTTGTTTGAAAAGGGTGAGAAAAGGAGAAAAGATAGGAGAGCAGTAAGAGGCATCATAGGGACGTCGGTGTTTGCAAATTTTGTGAGAAGTTCCATGTGATGCGAGTTTTTACCCTTATAAAGAGAGATGGATTTCTGGAGTGGTCCCTGGAGTAGCCATTTGGGCTAACAGCCTGTTAGCATTTTTTGGTGTCTATTCTCCGATTTGATCGAGGAGCTGCTTCATGATTAATCTTTCAACTGTTGTGTGAATTTTGTAAATAATATTAATCTAGATGAGAACCATTTGTTTTGTGTACATATATTAGGCTGTAAATAAAATAATTGTTTTGTTACACTACTCTCTTATTTGATCGGTCAGGATCAAGATATTACAAAGTATATTTGGTAGTTGAGAGAACACCCAACAAGTTGGAGTGCTTATTAAATTTTGTTTTAACTTTTCTGTAATTGTTATATTTGATACACATGATCCATTGCAGAACTGAAGATAGCTCACAAAATAAGACATTCATGAAATTGTGTCCTTTAAGATATTGCATTGAAAATGCCCATTATTATTAGAAGTATGTTTTTTCTCTCATTTGAAATATTTTAATGTTCACTTTTTTTTATTTCCCATAGGTGAAATTAATGGGTGAACAACTTGCTCGAGGATTTGGGGTTCATCATAGTGGAATTTTACCTATCCTTAAAGAAGTGGTAGAAATGTTGTTTCAGAGGAGCTTATTAAAAGTAATTTATTGAAATTTTTTTATATTTGATTTCAAGAATATTTTACAGATTTTCAAGCAATGCTTTATTAATGAATTCATTGTCATTTTAAAGAATTTTGAGAAGGTCAATCAACTATGAAATTTGTTGGCTAATGAAGGCTGTACTATATTCTGATTGGATATAAAGCAAAAGACTATATACTGAATATAAACAAGTAACACTTTATATTCCATGCCATTTTACTTTTACTTATACTTCCATGATATGACCATTTTTCTTATATCATTCAAAAGAACTTTTGATAGATAATTCTGACAGCAAGATTGAAGATAAAATTTAAAAATGCATAGTTATTAATTATAATCTCAAGTTATAGGATGAAGCTGAGGTAAAAATTAGATATAATATTCTCTCTTGTATTTTTAAACAATTTAATGCAATTCTCTTAGCTAAAGTGTCATTTTTTAAAATTCATGCTCAGCATATATTGTTTTGCCACTAACCCATTCATTTCAACTGAATAGAAAATGAAAAACCATGGCGTCTATACATTTGAGAGAAACCCTGTATCATATTTCAATTAATAAAAAAATTTCTCATGCCTAAATGATTAAAAAATTTCTAATAATTTAACGATTCAAAAGTTTTTATATATAAAATGCTAACATACATGGCACAGAAATTGATTTTATTACTAATTGTCGAATGGCAGTAATCAAATGTGAACAAAATATCATACAAATTTCAGATTGCTTCCTCTTTGAATATTTTTACATCTGTACTGAATCAAACACTTAGCATAGCTAAGTAATGGAGCTGCAAAATATTATTAGAAGTATTCTGGAGATAGTTCACTATGTCACCAAAGAGGACATTCAGTCAGAAGAGACAAGATATAAAAGAAATCATAAAATAGTCTTCAAATAAAAATTTCATTCAAGTGCAAATTAGTCTTAATTGTTGGCAGATAAATAATTGGTGTAAGATTTAAGATTAATGTACTGTTTCTTGCAAAGCACATCAAAATCATGCCTGTCGTCCAAAAACTTCCTAAAAGTCTGCAAACCTGGGTGTATAACAGAAATGCTGACAAACAACTTATAAAGCAATAAAAAACTGTTAAGATTATATACTGCCATAATCGTTATGACTTGCCTATGGAAATTGATATTCATAATTCTCAAAACAGTTATCTTATAAAAAATACTGTTTGTATTATGTAAAAAAAATAACCTATATAAGGATATAAATTTCATGTCCATACAATTTTTCATTTCGCTGAAATAATATTTTTAACTTAATTTTATATACTATCTAAAACAATATTTTTAAATGCTATGAGGGAATTGGAACTCTCCATTAAAACATTCAAGCATGTGCTTTTGCCAGTCATTCAATCCGTAGTAGGATTTTCACTTCCATTTTTATTTCATAATATATACACTTAGTAATTTTCAGTAAACTGTTTTAATTGAATTCATTTATTTTAGTCACATCAAATTACAAGGTGAAATGTTTTTAAAAAAATTGCATCACATATTAATAATTATCAGCCTAGAAACCCAATAATTTTGACGAAAAAACTGGTCGTCGCCAAAGGCAGATAGTAAAATTAAAAAGCTGCTTGTGTACAAATTTGGCATCTAAAATGTTTAAAAGAATAAAAGCAAGCAAATATGCAAACAGAACGACTGTCAAATACAAAATACTGGCTAAATAAGGAAATTGAAACATTTTCTACATTGGATTTTGAAAATTTCTTTTTCTGGATAAAAGAAAATATCTGATTTTATTTTTTATATTCTTATACAATTTTTTATCAAAGAAAATGTCTATGGGAATTCTCATTGAGTTTGATGAGGGAGTCAGATTGTCTTCTAATATTGTCACAAAATTGGAGAAAATGATATTGGGGTGTTAATATAACTAAACCAAACTGTTACATAAGTTATACAGTAATAAGTAACAAGATGATTTGTTGGAGTTTTAAAAATTTAATAATTAGAGATTAATAGATTCAAAATATGCCATAAAAATTTGTGCTAAAAAAATTTCAACTTTATTATGAAATTTTAATTATTTGTAGATTCTCTTTGCCACGGAAACATTTGCCATGGGTGTTAACATGCCAGCTCGAACTGTAGTATTTGATTCCATTCGTAAACATGATGGTCTCAATTTCCGTGATTTGAAACCATCTGAATATATCCAAATGGCTGGTCGTGCAGGAAGACGTGGTAAAGATACTGTAGGAACGGTGATAATTCTATGCAAAGCTGATGTTCCCGATTCCTCAGCATTACATAATATGATGCTGGTAAGATGATCTATCTGTGTTATAGTTTTTAATTCTTTTAGTTCCACTGTGTTTTTTAATTTAAAAATTTGCATAATTGGATTTTCTATAAATATTTTTTTCCTTTTATACAATGGAATGCAAAGTGTTGCATTAAAAAAATTATTTAAAATTTAAAGAATTTTTCTCTCAAATTGCATGTTCTATTTTTATAAAAATATAATTTGCACTTTTTAAAAGTGTTTGTTAGTTATTTCTATTTTATTATATAGTATTAGTACTGTCACAAATATCATAAATTATGACTTATCTGGCATCATAAATTCCCATATTTTCCTGAATTGGTTATCACTGATGTTTCAGAATGATATCTTTTCCTCATTTTTACATTGAATTTTTAATTATTTCAGGGAAAACCTACCAAGCTAGAATCTCAATTCAAATTGACATACAGTATGATATTGAATTTGTTAAAAATAAAAACGTTTCGGGTGGAAGATGTCATTAAACGATCCTTTGGAGAATCAGATAATCAAAAACAGCAAAAAGTTTATCGAGAACTCCTGACTGAAGCCACACAGAAACTTGCAAGCTTAAACAAATTAGATTGTTCTTTATGTAATGTTGACATGGCTCAGTACATTATGTCCTTAAAAGAAGTTAGACTTTTGAAGAATGAAGTTATGGTATGTACTTTGTTTTGAAACTGTCTTTTCTAATACTTATTACTAGTTAATTAAATAATTTTTACTAATTAAGCATGTTTACTTAAGAAAAAAAATGACTTTGAGAATGATTCTAAGGAACGCAGTGGCATGGTGGTAAGGTCTCGAATCCACAGAAGAACCGTTGTGTAAGCGGTTCTGGTGCACTTTAAATCCGTCGGGGCCAAATGTCCTTTTGCTATTGTGGTGTGGAAATTTGGAGAGGGGGTGCCAGCTTAGGTGTCGTCCTCATCATCTGACCATGGTTTAAAATTACTTGGTCCATCCCAAAACAGTCCTAGTGTTGCTTTAAAAACAGGACGTTAATATAACTAAACTAAACTAAGAATATCTCTAAAATGTATTTGAATTTTATTATTCAAACTTGCTTCTACCATTGCTAGAGTATTAACTTGCATTTGTAAGTCTTATGTTATACTTGATGGCATACAGGATTTCTTTTTCTAAAATCTGAAAAAAAAAAAAAAAAGAAACATTCAGGTAATTTAGATATAAAAATGATAGGCTTTTACAATTTTGATTTTTTTTTATAAATTTAAATTGGTAATAAAATTTTTCTTCGAATTATATTTAAAGGGATGCAATTTCTTGTATTTATTTTTATAAATTATTTCTACCTTTTGAAGTTTTTTCCCTGCTTTTGGAAAATCATTCCATTTACATTCCCCAACCAACTGAAATGAAAATTAATGTATGTCAACTTTATATTTGATAATTTCAGATAATTGATTTTAAAAATTAACTTTGTAAATAGCCATTTATAATCTTTGCTGTGAATCCAGATAATTGTAAATAAAAACAGCTAGGACAAACAATAATTAATTGAATGAATAAATTACTTTTATTTTTTGTGAAACAGGCATTTTAAACATATAATTTTTGACATCAGAGATAGTATTCAGTATTTAAGGCTATTGTCAATTAGCATTAACTCTGCTTGAGAAAATAGTTTTATGAGAGATTAATAAGTTTGATTGCATTAGTTACATAAAAAAATATTTGTTATTCAAAATATAACCAAGAAAAATTATATTGAAAGAGCAATGCAAAGCCAATTTTTACTGGCCTTATTAAAAATACGACATATTTTACTGTAGCATGAACAATCTTAATATGCCTGCGTTTTTAGTAAAAAAAAGAATTAAAAAAAAAACAGGTTTATTTTTCCATTATTAAGATTGCAACTGTTCTATCTTAAAAAATTCCATGATAAAGTGAGAAATAATTAATTTTGCCTAGACGTTTCAAGCTGCTACTATTCAGGAGGGCTAAAATAAAATAAAAAAGAATTGTTTATCTAAGATATTTTCAAAAACTAAAAGAAATTAGTTTTGTCACTTTAGTATCAGACCTATTTTTTCATATTAATATAATATTTATCAATGAAAATAAAATGATTTTATATAATTTTTGTAAGAAATAAATTTGCATCTTACGTTAGTGTTTTACTCATTTTAACAGTTCATCTATTCATACTTTAAAGTGTACATGATTTTATGCTTTCTGTAATCAAATTAATTATGAAATTAAAATATATGTGCATTTTAAATTTTGGTCATTCTTTATAGTATGTAACATTTACAAGGTACTACCCTGTACTGTAAAGTCAGAACTTATGAACAATATAAAAAGATTGCTTGTAATGGTATGGCTAGAGTAGAAAGTGCGCATTTATAGAAGTATAGGCTGGGCTATGTGGCTTTCTTTTCTTTTTTTTTTTTTTTGTTATTTGACCTGTTCTTCAATTGCTATTGGACATTTGTAGTAACTAAGGATTTAACTACATTCAGTCGATTTTTTTTTCAAAGCCAAAAGTTTTTTTTATTAACATTATATATCAAATTATTTTTTCTTATCCTTTCAAATAACTAGGCCATTTTCCACTCAAAGCAAATGTGTCGCAATTATTTATGTGTTCACTTAAAGTTTTCCATCAGTAAGAATGCTTTGCATTCAGTGATTAAATTGCATGCACAATTTAAATGGTAATTACTCAAAATCTGATAATTTTTAAGTTGTCATGAAAGTAATTAGCTACTTGGAAGGTTAAGTTTAATTATTAAGTGCAGGAAACAGCAATAATCATCAGTCTGGTAATACATTCTTGATTATTCTGTTCTGATAAATTAAGAAATAAATGTGATTTAGCTATTCTTAATTTTATTTTCCACATCTTTCACTTTACTTAACCAGTTAACTGTTTTCTACTTGTCAAGGAAAAAGTACAACATTTTACATTATGGTGTGCTTATGCAATGACAATTATTATATTTATAATTAATTATTTATTATATTTATCTAATATATATATGTTTATGACAATTTAGATTTGCATTTTCCGAAGAGGTCGAAACAGTTAACTGGTTAATAAAAATTAAAAACAATGTTTATATAATTTATTTGAATGATATTGTTTTTATGTATGGTTGGCTGTTTAAAAACTTAAATGAAATTCTTTTTTTTATATTGAATATTCTTTATTTTTATGTCAAAAATTCTTTTTTATATTGAAATGAATAATTATGCTTTGTTTAATTAAATGATTGCTTATTAAATGTATAAAAAATTGCATGCAAATTATTTTTATTTATCATTTATTTATTAAAATTGTGTCTTTTAAAAATTTGTAGGAAAAGAAATGTTCACAAGCGCTAGCTAATAAATTGTTGGTTCCAGGAAGAATTCTTGTAGTGTCGACAAATGATCATCAAAATGTTTTATGCACATTACTAAGTATAGATAAAGAAAATAAAATGAAAGTTCTTGGTATTGCTGAAAAAAATAAGCCAACAGATTCCAAAAACTCATCAACAAAAGCAAATATTTTGCCTTGGACTAAGAAATTATTTTATCCTAGTGAGAAACAACCTGACATTCTGAATGTGACCTTTTCTGACATTGAAATAATAGGAAATAAAGTCATGAGGATAGATGATAGTGCCATACTTAAGGAGTGCAAGAGATTTCATGCAATGTAAGTATGTAGCTTTTGCTTTCTATATATCAAGAAACTTTTTAATGATAGTTTCTGTTCATCTTATTTGTTTTCCCAATTTTGTTGGTATTATATTGAAGTGTACTGTGTTACCTATTAGTATTTCTTTCTGATGTTTAACTTATTAGTACTTCTTGATGATTGAGTTTATATTATCATATTTCTAGTCTATTATTATAGATTTGACAAAGTAGTACAAATGTTAATGCATTCTTCTAAAATTTTTGAAATTTTAATTCGGTTTAAAAAATAAGCGAGGTTATTATTTTTTTATAATAATTTCCAAAAAAAAAAAAATATTTATATACAAAATGATTTTTTCATTGTTTTAAAGCCTAAGCAAATTATCTTCTCAGTAATCTATGCATCTATTAAAATAACATGGCTTTAATGTCTGACAGTTTATTGAAATCATGGACATGAGGTTTTATCTAAATAATTTAATGGGAATTAAGTATAACCAATATCTCCAGGGAACCAACTGGTCTCCAAAGGCAACCAGTTTTCTAATAAACTAACTTTTTACTGATTTTGAATTGAGTCCTAGGAACTAATTTTAATATTAAATTATTAAAAAACAAGTCTGTAACATTTTTGTAATAATTTTCTTCCATATTCCACTTATTCTGCTAATAATATGTATATATTAAAACTGGTTGAATAAGTTTTGCACTCATTTAACAGTACCATATTAAAATCATTATTTCATTTAGGCTAAACATTCTTTTATTTCACTGAACTAAAAGAAAAACTATGCTTTTTTGTATAAAACTATATGTGAATTTATAAAAATTTTATTATGTTAATTAAAAGTAATTTGATTCTTTAAAAAATTATTACAGGAATTCAAACCCTGGTCATTCCATTAGTGCTGCATTTCAGGAACTGTGTTGTCTTTGTGAAGCAAACTTAAATGGCTTTCCATCAGCCAATGTAAATTTAAAAGATATAAATTTTGCTCCTAAAGTACATAATTTAGACAGGTTAGAAAAAGCTTTGGAAAGCTTTACATGTGTAAAATGTCCTGAATTTTCTAAGCATGTAAGTACTTTCATTTTAAAAATACACTTTAATTGTTGAATTTCTTTGTATATGTATTTTACCTTTAAAACATTTTTTAAAATTCTATTTATAGTTTGAAGATCTTTACACTTTTATGCAAATGGAAGAAGATATTAAAGAATATTCTTACAAGTTATCAGAGCAAAGCCTTTCTCTGCATCCTGATTATGAATCTCGAAAAGCTGTTAGTGAATATTATTCTTTTTGTTCATTCGTTCATTTCACATTTCATTCTTGATTAAATATACTAAGCTTTTCTTTTATACTGTTGTGAACTAGCTTTTAAGTTTTACATCATATTATTTTAAAAATTAATATATCATTTATAAATTGAATTAATATTGAATATAAATTGAATTAATATATCATTTGTATATCAACAATTCATAAATTGTAAATCTGTATTTTATGTTAATTGATTAAAATATAATTATCATGTATTATAAAAGTGAAATAAATTTCCAAGGACTGGTGGTAGTCTGTTACTTAAAAAAAAATTTTTTTTTCCCCTTCTTTTTTTTTTTTTTTTTGAATGTTATTATAACCTCACTTTCCCTTTGTTTGAATATGATCTGTAGTGTTTTGCAACTCAGTACGGAAGTATCAGTTTATTATAAGACCTATATTATGGGAAAAAAATATTATTAAACCTGCAATTGGTACTGAGTGATTATATCAAATCAAAACTATCTGTTGAAGATCTTGCAGGTTTTAAAAAATTTAAAGAAGTCATTAATTAACAATTACAAAATGTGCATATATTTCTAATGAAAGAATTAAACAAGAATTTAATTAAAAGTAATTTTAAAATTTGCAGTCTGTGTTCACATTATGTGCATTTAAAAAATAAATATTATATATCCATTTGCATTACATGGCAGATTATTAGTTCAGAAAGAAGCAATACTGTAAAAAGTTTTTTCAAAATAATATAATTAAAATAAAATGGTATTAAAATTTTTTTGACCTCTTAATTGCTCCAGATACCCTTAAGTACTTACAGATTTTTTTAACAGCAATTAACCACATTTTTCTTTAATAATGTTTACAATGCATCTCTTTTCAATAAATGATATCTTAGAAAGAAAATGAATATAAATTAAATGAGATGTAATTATAAATAGGAAAATATGAATGCAAATCTGAAACTATAAAATAACAAATGAGAGAAAATGAAATAAAGATAAAATGACAGAAATCTCAAGAATGAATTTAGCCTTTCATAAGAGGAAATTTGGCTGAACATCAAATCTGAGCTGTAAATATTTTTGCCAAGTCTTCTAAATTAAGGGGAGAAAAGATGAATCTTTGCTTTTTCATGTGGTAGTTAAACATGTATATAGAGCAAAATTTTTATGCTTTTGAAAACAAACAGCATGCATACCTTGATCAGCGTTATCTCCTACTTGATGATTAATTTACTTTGTTCATCATTTTTATTGTTTCTTTATTTTTATTATTTCTCAAACTTTCAGGATTAAAAAACTGACTAAATAAAATTTAAAATGAAAAAAAAAAAAATATTAGGAAGGACTGCAGCCCTAATGGACGAGCTGTCATTACATTCAGTTGTAAAATTATTTCAGCAAAAAATCTGTGTTAATTTTTCCCAGAAATCTTCTTTAATAAATTTAGCTTGGTACATGATTACCTGGTGCAGAATTTCAATTTAGGTACCAGAGGGTTTCATTTCAAGATCTAATTACATCCATTATTCTCGTTGGTCTAAGGAATGTTAATTCTTTATTGAATCAAACATTGCCACTTGTGGAATTGTATAGAAGTTAGGAGAGTTGATGGATCAGGTGTCTTATTCATCATTGGATATTTATTCAAATTACAGGGCCTGCCCCTAAATAGAGCAAATTTTGTCCTATTGTGCACAAGACTTAAATATAATAGAATTAAATTGTCTTCCTTCATTCAAAATCTTTTGTATTTTCATCACTAGATATCCTGCGTTTGTTTAGTTGTTGTTTTGACTTATTCATAATGCTCATAAGCACATAGTAATTGAATTTAAAACAATTTTTACAGGTACTTAAAACATTAGGATACATAGATGAAAATGAGAATGTTCAACTAAAGGGAGCAGTTGCCAGAGAAATGAGCAATCATGAACTTCTTATCACAGAACTTCTTGTTAAGTCTGTTTTCACAGAAAGTCCACCAGAAGAAGTTGCAGCATTATTATCATGCATGGTCTTTCAACAGAAAAATGATGATGCAAATTTGGAATTGCCCAGTCATATGATTGAGGTAAATAGCTATAATTTTTTATATGTAACATAACGCTCTTTTACAATGTTTGTTAGCAGAGTAATTCAGTATTATAATAAAAATCATCAATAAATGGTTCTCTTTTTACCAAATTTTATATTAAGTGTACAGCTTGGTGAATGGAATTTTACATTTAGAAAAAAAAAACTTTATTTAAAATGGTAAGTGCATATAAAAATGATGAGGCAAATAATTGGATTTCTATATTACTGTGGATAAAATGCAGTTTTTGTTATGTTTTATGATATTTACATTTTTTTTATTTGCAATTGAATTAATCATAATGTTCTAATGCTAGAATCTCAATTTTAAGATCTGATTGTTCTGAGATCTGCTATGTATGTATGCCTTATACATGTTAATTCTGTCTTGAACAAATGACTTACTATTAGTTTGATGTGAATGATAGGACAGGAGACATCCTGTCATGTGCTGCCCTTTTATTTCTGACTTAAAACTGTTGATTTATTTGAAAATAAGCCTTATTTGATTTTAAAACAAGGTGATAATCTAGCTAGACATTTTCCCAGATAACAGAAGTGTTGCCTTAACAAATGAAACAAAGTATTTTAATTAATGATTAGTTAAAAATGAAAGTGAAATGGAAGTATGCTGAAGTAAAGTATGAAAAAATTCAAAATAAATAAATTTTAGCATATTTGTGGAAGCATATTATTTAGCATATTGCAGACATATGTTAAAATCCATAATTAAGAAATTAAGAAGGACAGAACTTTTTCCTTAATTTATTAATTTTGATTTAAACCAAATGCTCATCAGTTTTGAGTGCATCATCATAACTTACAAATAACATCTTTACTTTTCTAATCAAATATATCTAAAAGAATAAAACATATTTCAATGTATTCATTCATTATAGTATATAATTTTGTTAAGTTGTTAAAGTTTAAACTACGCTACTTTAAAAGGAACTAAAAATACAATTTCGATAAAGTTTATGATTTTTATATTTGAACAATTTGTTGTTGAATGCTGTAAATCACACACTGTTTGATAAATTGATTTTCATTGTAATTGAGAATTTTTAGAGGAATAGCAGAGCCTTGGCCAATGGGTCATGGATTAGAGATCTGATTTGAACTAGGGACCCAAGAAATATTATGTATTGTCTCTCACAGTCAGCATTAATGGCTATCAAAAGTAAATGGATCCAAGGCTTTGTATTACTTTTTTGCCTCCTCTTCTAATTTTGCTTTGAATAGTAATTGAAATGTTCCAATGTTTTGTCTTCATGATACCCCCTAAATAGATGTCTGGTTTATCTATACCTTCTCTTTGATCCCTTAAAGGGGCATTTCATATATTGGAATGAGAAGTTGTTAAATCAGTTTAAATCAGCAGACTTGTATATCTGTGACGTGGCTTGATGCCTCTACTTCGATATAATGAATAATGATCCAATAATGATATGAATTTAAGTTGCCACTATTCTGATGATGAGTCATACCTCTTAAATGATGATTAGATGGTACTAGGGATTGCAATACCGGTATACCGGGATACCGAATACCGGTATTTTGAGTCATTTGTACAATTTTGTAATACCGGTATTTACAAGTTTAAATACCGGTTTTTCGGTATTTACTAGAAATTTTTAAAATTGTCTCCACTATATGTTCCGGTATCGCGAACATAGCAATATTGTATATGTTTTTGTTTTTATGTCTCCCTAACGGGCGAAATTAATTAGCTAATTAATGGCTTAATTAATTGCTTAAATCTACATCAGCGAAACATGGATTATCCCTGAAAGAAAATATTGTATCCATAACGACTGATGGAGCAACAATTATGAAAAAAGTTGGAAAGTTGATTGGTGCAAATCAGCAGTTGTGCTATGCACATGGAATTCAATTAGGAGTAATAGATGTATTATACCAAAAATATAAAGAACAGAAGAATCCAAATACTGTGTATATAGAAACTTCAGATTCCAACTGTATTACATTGAAAAATCGCACAGAAGAAAGGCATACCGAAATAGAAAATGTCTTATGGTATTTACATAATTCTAATGATTTTAAAAATGAAAATGAAAAGAAGAAAAGGAAATAACCAATTCAAATCTGATTAAGTTAGAGTAAAGTTTCTAAATTTTTTTCCCACAAACCTATCTACATTCAGAATTCGGTTCAATTATCGAAGATTATGATGTCACTACTGTCGATAGTGAAAAGGATTTGTCTCTTAAACAAAGAATTAGCAATAAATAAAAAAATTTCAACAAACCAAAATACAATACAAAAATCAGCTATATCCAAAACCATCCGACGAGAAATCGATTTATTTGAAGATGAGGGATTTAGAGGTAAATACTTGGAAAAAGTATATCGCGCATTGCTAACAGTACCACCAACTAGCGTAGATGCCGAAAGAGCGTTTTCGACAGCTGGTCATTTTTACACAAAATTACTTTTCAGGCTTAATGACAGTACAATGGATGCATTACGTTTTTTTAGATCACATTTCAAAAATTTGTAATAGTACCACAAACTAAATAGTGATATTTACACTTTTTTTGTGATTTAAATAAATAAGATGTTTCTTTACTTTTTTGTGATTATATACTGTTATAATTTATAAGTTACAAATTATTTTTTGTGATATTTACACTCTTTAACAAAACTGGCAAATAAAAAAAAAAAAGAAACACCTGTGTTTTCTTTCTTTTTCCAAAATTTCTAATACCGGTATTAAAACCGGTATCCCGGTTTTAAGATTTAAAAAATACCGAATACCGGTATTGAAATTTTGGTACGGTATTGCAATCCCTAGATGGTACTCACCATAATGGATGCTATTTTGTGTCCATTTCAATGTCTGATTAATTGCTATGGCGACTGAACCATTCAGTTAATCCTGAACATTACATCAAGATAGCAGTAGAACATTTTTGTAGTTGTGACCATGCCACTGAATTCCATCAAATGTCTGCAGTGCATGCAAGTTGAGTGCATTCCTGTTACAGGTTAAAGTAATTTTTTATGTGTGTTGTGGAGATTTGGATTGGAATTCATTGATCAAATATTGTATTCGTCATCTAACCACATGTCAAAGTTATGAGATCCATTCCAAAATAACAGTCATGCATTTTCAAATTTTAAAACCTTTAAGTGTATGTTACTGAATCAATCATACTTTTTTTTAAATTTATAAGTAGAATATTGTTTGAGCAGAATTGATCAAATTATTTCTTAATGAATTCTTGAAAAAAAAAATGAATGGAGGTTTCATTATATAATAAAATAATCTTTATCTAATAATCTTTACTTTCTGATCATAGATTACTGTAGATTTTTCAGATTTTCATTTATAGGATTTAAACTTGTATGTTTTTTTAATCATATTTTAATTTGAGAAAGAAATTAATCATGCCTGTACGTGTTGCTAATTTTTATAATATCAATATTTTATCTTGAGCAAAATATTTTAATCTTTGTAATGATTTTTATTGTTATTTAAAAATTATTTTGCTAGCTTTAATATGAAAGAATAACATTTGCATGCTAACAGTTTGAACTGAAAGTAGTCATGCAGTTTAGTTTTCTTTTTGCCATTATTTTAATGTATAATTATAAAGCATCTGAAAATTTCCCTGATATACCCAGTGTTGAATGTGATGAAATTTTTTTAATGAAAAATTAATGGCATAATAAATTATTAAAAACTTCATTATAACCATTTCTTCTACTCCAGTATTTGAGAAAATTAATGTAAAATTCTGTTTGATATTAGCATTTGATGAAAATCATAAAAGCAAATCTATAAACAAGAGTTTTTTAAAATAATTTATTTTTAATGCAAAATTTTTTCTGGGACATTATGATACATAAGTTTTCTAATTGAAATTTTATTTTTAATGAAAGTGACTAGTCTATTGCACTAAAAAAAATTCAAAGAATATCATCGTTTCTAGAATTCCAGATTGTTCCAAACGATTTTTAAAAGCTCTAGCAGTCTAATTGCTTTAACTTATTTTAATACTTACTTTTTATTTTCAATGATTTATTTTTAAGAATGATGCAAATTTAGTTAAAAGTTGTGAATAGCAACATAAATATATGTTTACAACAGGGAATATGAAAGTAATCATTTTCAGCAGTGAGTTTTTATCTCCATTGATCAGTAATAAAAGCAAATAATAAAGATTTAGATAAATTTTCAAATTAGCAGAAAATCGTAAAAAAATTTAATTATAAAAAAAGCAATCTTTCAATAGCTCTATGATCAAATAAATCTTATTTGAACAGTACCCTTTCCCATGGCTTCTTTAAGTTAATGTCTAAACAAATTTTCAGCCCTATCATGGGTTTGCTAACACAATACTACATATGAACAAAGGAAGCACAATTTTTAATTAATAAAAAAAATTGAATATTTAATTATTTATCATGACACTTTTTTCTAGACCTTTTTTTCTGCTTCACAAAATTTCTAAGAATTTTTAAAATCTATTTTTTAGTTTGGATTTCTGGTGAAATATAAAAATTGGAATTTCAGTTTTATTTTTACTGATGATTTTGATTTGTTTTAACATCTTTTTATAATCAACATGATGATAATAATATATTTCTGTCTCTCCCTCTCTTTTTCTTAATGCAGAAAATCAAAGAAATACGAGAAGTGGCTATGGACATATCTTTAGTGCAATCTCAAAACAATATCCTTGATCCAAACTTTGTTTCCCAGTACAATTTTTATTTAGTACCTGTTGTTTATGAATGGGCTAAAGGCACAGTAAGTATTTTCGGTTTTGTTAATTACTGTAGTTTGAATTTTATTTCTAAATTAATGAATTGCTTTTATTGTAGTATTAAATCTGAAATTCCATTAATCATTTCAGATAATTTGTGTATTTTATGTATTATTATTATTCTGTAATTTATATAAAGATGCGTTTCTTTTTCTATAGAACTTATTTATTTAGACTGTTGCAATTGAAAATATTTTAATTAGAAGGGTAGAATAAAAATTATAATATCTTTAACTTAAAGTCTGAAAATAAATTAATAAGTTTGGCTGACGACTTTATTTTCTCTCTGTTAGATAATGCCTTTCTGTCCTTTTAGAACAGATTTCTGCATTTTCATCTTAATTCGCTTTATCCCAAAAGTAAACCATGTTTATTTTACTTTGGTATGACCAAAGTAAAATAAACATGGTCATACCAAAGAACATAATTCTGCAACCCCCTCCCTTTTGTTTTTTAATATCTGATGGTGTATCTGATGCTGAAATACATATCAGGCTTTCACTGCAATGTAAGAGCAGTGTTTTA
Source organism: Argiope bruennichi (assembly GCF_947563725.1). Taxonomy (NCBI): domain Eukaryota; kingdom Metazoa; phylum Arthropoda; class Arachnida; order Araneae; family Araneidae; genus Argiope; species Argiope bruennichi. The sequence continues at coordinate 99,973,922 of NC_079156.1, read as the reverse complement.
TCACATGATGTATTTATTATTGAATTTGATTGTTCAAAAGCAGCTGAACAGAGGTGAAAGATGAGGAAAGGACTGTATTTATATTCTGTATGCTTTATACATCTGTAATGGATATACATCATGTACATTTGTTACTGATGACAACATTGAGCTAATTCCACACCATTATTCTAAAACCAACGAATGATTATTCTTGAAAAGGCAAATCATATGAACATTAGTCATGATTTTACATATAAAATCATACATAATAGGTTTGATTTTTCTAAAATTTGAATCTGTTTGTTTTAACTGAAAATCTGTTTGTTCTGCTGAAAAGTTTAATCTGTTTGAAATAACAGATCCCAATTTAATAAAAAAGCATATGCACAGTTTTGTAAGAATTTGTCCACAATTACTATAGCATGAAATTCTGAAATTGAAGCTTTTTTAAATGTATCATTTAAAATGAAGCATGGATACACTTCTTCAAATCAAATAGGAAATGCCAGAATATGAAATAGAAGTATCCAGAACCCTTAGTCAAGAAAAATTTAATAAAAAGAAATGATTCTCGCATGCTTTTGCTATTCCCTAGGCAATTTCTTTGAACATTACCTGGAAAAAGAGTAAACAATGAAAATATTATAGTGGTTGCTTTGCAACAAGATATTTACAATTTGAAACAAATGCTAAAATCAACTGTCTGAAGGCTTTTTTTTATGCATGTACACATAACACCATCCATATCTATAAATTTCAGAATCTGCATTCCAAGATATTGGAGCATCTTTCATACAATGCCATTGTTGGATTATTACATGTTTGGGCCACTTAAAGATGCTTTAAGAGTTTGCGATTCGTCTCTGATTAACTGGTAAAGGAAGGTTGCATACACGATTTACTGCTCAACCAAAAATCTTTTTTAAATTAATTAGAAAACTTATGCAGTGACTGACAAAAATGCATTGAAAAACAGAATGATTATTCTAAAAATGATGTGCTTGTAAAGTTGTTGTCTGTTGTTGATTATAGAAGTTAAATTTAGATGTTTATTCACTTACCCTTGTAACTTATAATTTTTTTATTAGTAATGCAAGATAATTTCGAAAATAATCATAAATTTTGTCAGATAACATTTGGCAATGCCAATTTTCAACAAGTATTTTCATTAATCCACCCAAATTTAATTTTAAATTGATATTTGTGTTCCATATTTAACAGAATTAAAATTAATGTTTTTGAAGGCACACTGAGGCATAGTATGTATCAATTAAAAAATATATAAAAAATATACCTTTATTTTCCATGGTAGAAACATGTAATGAATATCTTTATTAAATTAAATGTCTATGTATATTTATATTGTATTTTTAAACATATATGTGATGAATCTTTAGAACGAACTGTTATTGCTGCTTTAAGTAATAAAAAGAAATAATAGTTTATTTTTATTTTTAGATATTTGCAGAAATCATGAAAAAGACGGACGTTGATGAAGGCATTATTGTCCGAAGTATCCAACGATTAAGCGAATTGTTAAAGGACGTCCGTAATGGTGCTAATCTGGTTGGTGATACTGCTCTAGCCAAAAAGATGGAAGATGCTTCTCACCAAATAAAAAGAGATATCGTTTTTGCTGCGAGCTTATATACCCAGTAATGCTATTGTACTTAAAAAGTATATTTCAAATAAAATCTTTATTATGTGTTTGCATTATATTTGTTCATTATTTTCTACAACAAAGAGAATAAGTTTCATAACCTTTGAATAATCAACCAGACCTTTCTATATCAAATCCAGTCAAATATTAGACTTCAGATATAAGAAGAAAAAAAACCATTAAATTTTTCTTTGAATGCAATAATTTATTTGGTAATTACAAATTTTCAAAAATAAGAAACAATTAATTTAATCATTATAAGCATTTAAAACTTTCTTTTTAGTTTAGGTAATTTTGCCAAGTTTTATAAATTGTTAACACTTATTAACCTGTAAAGAAATTTGTTGATAGCTTATTACAAAAGGTTTTAATAAAGGAATACTTTTTAATTAAAAAATGATTATTCGCATGAGTAAAAAATATTTGCCCGCACAACAATTTTTTTAAAAAAATGAGAAATCGGCTACAGTAAATAAAATTTTTATTGTTGCTTTATAGTACAAGAAACATGAATGAAAAGTGATATATAGATTCTTCCTAGGAGGAAGTAGTGAAAGGAAGATCATATTCAACAATTTAAGAAAAATTTAGAAAATTACTTTTTAAATATAAATAAAAAGTTATTTTTTTATTTGGAAGGGGGTTTGTTTTAATGGAAATGGGAAATATCTATTCACATATTCAAATGTTTCAAAAATTAATTCTATTCTGGAGAAATTTTGAAATCTTATGAAACTATAATGAAATATTTAAGTTTGGATGAGAAGTTGTCAAATAAGAAACAGTTTCTCACTTTGCTGGTGGGTATAATATTGATGTTTAATCAAATTATCGCAGCACCGATGACAGAATGAATATCCTGTGCAGAAGTTGGAGAATGGTTGCTGGAGCACTTTCCTTGTTTTTCCGTCAACAATTGTTCCATTAAACTCTGAATGTTTAGATGGGGCGAAGGTAAGTCCTTTAAACTTATATAGATTTGTTTCTCTAATTCCTTGGAGGGGGGGGGTATCTCAGATATTGGAATGAGAAATTAACGAAGCATACCTATATCTGAAAGCCTGTAGAATGCTCTTCTATGCATCAAACACAGAGTCCGAAATTACTGTTCGCGATCGCTGGGTCATGTATTAAATCAGACCCTTAGGCAGGGAGGAAGAATTTTTTGTGGCTATCTATACTATCCCATTACGGGACGGGAGATTCACGTATTCGTGAATTAAAAACTTCTTGATGTAGAAAGCGTCAGTTTTTTTTTTTTTTTTTTTTTTTCCTCTCAAGGTATGTAATTGGTGGTGAGATTGGTACGTAGCCTTATTATTGATGGCAGGGCATAACTCCTTCTAAGAGTTCCAAGGATTGACTGCTCGTAACAGTTTGCATATTCATATTATTATCTGTAGTAATTCGGCCATTCTCGAGGACATCATAATTTGTGAAAAAATTGCTCAACTTCTTGTGAGTATGAAAAGCATAATTTTAAAAAAAACCTTAAGGAACGGGCAAAAATTTCTTAAAAATTTTTATTAAACATATTTAAAAGAAAATATAATTGAAAATTCCATTTGGAGAAAAGAAAAATAATAAAAGAAGAAACTCTTGGTTATATACAGTTATTTAAGTTTTATGTTTTTAAATTGTTACTTATAAACGAATTTCAATCTATACTTATATATAAAGCTCGAATGTGTGTGTGTGTGTTGGCGCTCTACAGAAAAAACCATTTGACTTACAGCTACCAAATTTGGTACATGTATACCTTAGAGGTCGGGAATGTGCACCTGGGATCCCTTTTTTTGAATTTTTAATTAGAATTTTAATTATTAATTAAAAACTAATTTTCTATCCAAAAACTCTTTACATTTTCCCCAACGCCAAATGAGTAAGGCTTCAGTTTTTTTTCCCAACAGTAATGAGGCTAGGGTTAACATTTTTCGGCCAATTATTTCAAACGATTCTGTTTATTTTTTTAATGTTTTATGCATTTAAAATTAAACATTGTTAATTAATCGATCTTTCAGATTCATTCTGAAGTACTTTTGAATTAAAATAACACCGAATTAAGGAAATTAAAAATTTCTAATATGCATAACGTTACCCCAATTGGCTTAGAAAAATTCACGCATTTGCGTTACCGTAACGCGTTGAAAATTCACGCATGCGCATTGTGTTCTGATTGTTGACAATATTATCAACGGATGATTTTTGATTTAAATTATTTTTAGGTTAGTTGCACGCTTTTGTAATTAAATTGTATTTATGTTAGTTATATATTTTTTGTATATGCTTATAGTTTTAAGTACATCGTTTTATAAGTATTTTTAACCTGTTTTTGACCGATTATTTTAAACGATTCGTTTTATTTTCTTAGTGTTTGATGCATTTAAACATAACATTGTTAATTTATCGATTAATTAATAACATTGTTAATTAATCTATCTGTTCATGATGAATCTGAGAAAATTTTGTTGACAAATTCTTGAGAAATTAAGAAAGATATTCTTTACTCCCCATAAAGTTTAAACGCTCAGTGACTGTGTTATCAGTAATCATATTATAAAAAAATGCTTTGTTTCAGTAAAAAATATTATATTAATTGCAGATTAATTCTTTCCACTTTAATTTAAAGCATAAATTCTATGAGAGCTAACAGAAAATTAGAGAAATTCATATTACGTTATGACTGAAGGCCTTTATAATATTATGAATGAATTATATGACTATCAAAATTTGAAGTTTTAAAATATTTTAATGAAGAATCTATTAAAGTAGGAATTGCGTCAAATATTTAATTATTAAAATTTAAGCGAATATTAAGATTGGCAAACCGACTGGTCGCCAAAGGCGGCTAGTAGGAAATAAGTCGTAAAAGAGTAATAATAAATTCATTTGAATGCCAAACACGATTAAATAAAAAAGCACTTGACTCAAAAAAGCAAATAAAATGAAAGGATAAACAAACACATACAGCTATTTACATTTCTACCAAGTTGTTACAGTTCTCAACATGACTTCAGGCTACATTTCTACCAAGTTGTTACAGTTCTCAACATGACTTCAGGCTACATTTCTACCAAGTTGTTACAGATCTCAACATGACTTCAGGCTACATTTCGTTACCGTAATGCACTTGTTAGAAGAAGCTTAAGTAGAGTGAACTAAGCTCTACCGATACTTTGAAAGACTTAAAATGAAAATGGACGAAAAAGCAGTTGAATGAGGTTTGTTGCTGTTGGTTGGGAGGTTGAAACTTACATTAGAAAAGTTACTTTGTGAGAAGAGTAATGATGGTTTGGAAGAGATCTTACTGAAATGAAGTATTACGAAAGGATTTTTTTTCCCTTGAGAAATATAAGGAATACATGAAAGATGAGACTTGACGTGATTTGGCGCCTTACGGTTTTTACAAAAACTGGAATTGATTTAAGGATGGATCTCATTTAGATGCTATAAATATTGGTACTTTCTAGCAGAATTAAACTCGCTTCATGGAAGGGAGGCTGATGTAGACACAAAAAGGATTCTATGAATCAAGGGCATTTAAAACCCAGAAGAAAGGCATGTAACTGAAGTTTGTCTTAGAGAAACTGAAATTTGAAATTGAAAAGAATTGAGCTGTTCTGTGCAGTTGTTAATTTTAGGAACTTGGTAAATTACGATGAGGAGATTGTGAAAAATGGAATTTACTCTGCTATAGGAACATGCTTGAATACTTTGACATTTGGTACTTTTAAAGACTTGCAGGGCTAAGATGTTTAGTGTTAGAGCAACTATAATTGGTCCAACTGAAAGAATTGTTTATTGATGTTTAAATATTGTATCATGGATTTAATTTTTTTTTCTTTTCTGAAAAGTGTAGTTGCCACTCTGTAAAGCTAGATCTGCTCATGTTGATGTAACTGTTCTCACTCAGCAAGATTGCCGGATAATTTTCTGCATGTCAATAAAGTGTTCTCAATGTTATTTAGCATGCCCCTATGCATTAAAAGTCTTTTTTATTTAAATGTTTCACTGATTTTAAAATGTATAATCTAATGTTTGAGGAAGTATTCAACAAATATTTGCAAACGATGTAAATGAGCTTTGGAAGTAGAAATAGAGAGAGAGAGAGAGAGAGAGAAAGGAGGTAGAAGTGATGCAAATTGTTTCAATTTTCTTTGTACCATTCCGCAGCCAAATATATTTTGACATACCTTTATAATTATATAGAAGTGGATTTGAAAACGACTTTAGTTATTAGATGGATGCTCCATCGGTAAATTGAATGTGTTTTAATTTATTAAATGACAAAAGGGGGGAAAAAAAGAACATTCAATATTTTTAATGAATGCGGGTAGTTGTAGCCTGTATGTTGTCAACAATTCATTTAGATATGACGAAAAAATATTTTTATGCGATACCAAACCTCTTTTAATTTTACAATTTTTTATTATAGTATTATTATATAGTTTATTTATAGTGATTTATTCCTTCAAAGATTTGCCACTAAAAACGGAGGACTATCTAAGATTTTTAGAGAGTTTGAAACTTTCGAAGAATTTTTGTAGAACCAAATACTTGGAGATTACATTTGATAAAAAGTTTTTTTAATGGTATCAATTTAATGGCCAAACCATTTTCTTTCTGAATTTTGAAAGTTATTAAAAATATTTGTGGCATAATTTTCAACATTGCAATTCATTATTGCAGTGAAATTCGAACCATTTTCAATGTTCCATCAAATATTTAATTAGATGATTTTCTTTCAGTTTTGAAAGCTTAAGAAATGAGATCCTTCTACTTATATCTGTACATGAGAAATATGAAGTGAGATTACATTACCGTAAAAGACAATGTGCAATTCGAAATAGATAACCCAGATACTCAAGTTTTTAATGGAATTTTGACGTCATGGGACTCGATTCCATTAGGAAGGTTCATGTATTACACAACAAATAGAACAAGTATAAAACTATTTATTGACTATTAAAATAACACAGTTTTAATGTTTGTCGCAATTTGATGCTTAAAAATATTTTATTGCCGAAATCATGAATATCGTGTTATTAGAGATTTAATTGACACTAAGCACAGCCAATATTTCCAGCGAGCCAACTGGTCGACAAAGGCAGAAAGCACATAATAACCAGAAAATTGATAAAATTAAAAATTGCATCTAAGGAAAATTATCTAAGAATTTCTTCAATCAAATTGTAAATTGTTTTAACGTAACCATCGGCTATTAAACATTCTTGTTTTACAGTGAAGGGAAATATGCACACCCATATGAGACTACAAAATGATTCCTTCCTAATTTGAGATATCCTGATTTGTAATCTCTTCTTTGAAGTCTCTTTCTGCAACATCAAAATTAATTAAACAACACATTCTTGAGCTTTATACTAAACGGCTGTTATAACCAGTCTTAAAATGCTATTTAAGTGCAACAGTGCTCTTAACTCAAGGCTCCTTTTCATATTCAAGCTAAGGAAAAGTGAATTGGTTCTGGCATTCAAGTATCCAAATTAACCAAGCCATGAGCCTGTGTTGAAAGTACGTTTTAAAAGTGCAATGTTCAGTTGCAGGAAAAAAGAAAATGTTCTTTGGATTTAATGCAGTTTTAACAATGAAACTAGTCGCAGTGGTCTATTCGAAACTTTTTCGCATGCTCTTTAGTAAAAGTACTATTCCATACCCAGGACCGGCCATCTGGGGGAGGGACGACGGATGCTATGCCCTGGAGCCTCGCGACTGAGGGAGCCCAACATGATCAAGAACTAAAAGAATGTTCTGAACGGTAATAGCGAGGTAGAAAGAAGAGAGGAAGAAATTTAATTGGAACAACCGCGAGACCAATGGGTTTTGAAATATATGAAGTTTAAAGATATATTACAGCTTAGTGCAAGTGTGTAACATATTATAAAAATAAAGTACGATCATTTACCTTACCTTCTAGGTTAAATTGCATATATTACTTTGATAATTCATATTATAAAGTGTTTAATATTGTTAGATCGCTTAATGCACTTGCTATACTAAGCATCGAAAAAGAAATTGCAAAAAATTGTAATATTCCTGAAAAAATTAATAGCAAAAAAAAAAAAAAAACACGCATTGAATAAACAAGCAGTAACAATATGCGTTCATATTTGTAATTTTTTTTACTTTGCAAAAAAATTTAGGGCCCTAAATGGTTTTTTGCACCCAGGACCCTTCATATAAAAGACCGGCTCTGCCCATAACACAGTAAAAAATTGTGGACTTTGTGCAAGGCTTGAACGATACGGGTACTCGGATTTTTATTTCCATACACATGAGAGTTACGTATTTCGTAATATATTATAGAGAACCATTAGTTGGATATTAATTATATACCATTGACGAACAATAATTACACACGATAAATATGGCGCTTAGTCGCTGACATATGGCTAACAGACAAATGCATAATTCGGACGATTTTTTTCGACTTATTGATATCAAAAAATTGACTTAGAATTACAATTATAATCACAAGTTCACAAACCAAATTTTTTTTATTTGAATCATTGCATTTTTGAGTTATTGTGTTTAAATGTATGCAAAAATACAGATCGACAGACAGATAACTTAATAGATATTTTCGATTCAAAACTTTATAAGAATCTAAGCATTTTATGTTTAAACTGTAAAGCAAAATTCATTTACGTAAGTTGTTACGTTCCTGAAATGCGTTTACATACATGAAAAATTACAGATTTGATTCCAAATTTGATTTAAATCTACTTTAAGCATGATATTCTGGCTACCAAATGTCATTTACCTAGCTCTTTGTGTTTTATAGTTATCATGTTCATGTGTACTCGGGCAGACGGATGGACAGAGTTCATGCAAATGGGTTTCTTTCAAAATTTGATAAATTCCTACAAATTTGATGGCAAGGCCATATGCCAAATACATTTACGTTTTCACTGTCCAAAGTGACTTATATCAAATCTGATACATACATACCCAAGACAGTCGTCATTTTTAAGCACTTAAATAGTGATTATTAATTTTTATGCACTATTTTTAATTAATTTTAGTTACTCTTTTAATATTTAATGAACAGAGAGTTTCCATTTTATTTTCTAATATTAGAAATTTCATAATGTAAAAATAGAAATATTTCGCAGAGAAAGTACTATAATCATCAACAAAAATTCGAACTCGAGGTTTTGACGAATTTTTAAATTTCAGACCTCCGGAATGGAAATATTAAATTATGTTTTGATTTTTTTTTTTTAAATATTATACGGTCGTTTGTTTTGTCAATAGAACATCTATATCACCAATTCAATGACCACTATTTCTATTCCAAACTTTGCTATGACAAAAAATTCATTTAAGTCACACATTTTTTTTTCAAACCAAACATTTGGAACGTGTTTTTTAAACCATTTGTTGTTTTTTTTTTCTTTTGTAACAATACAATATTTATGATTTAATTAGATGATTACTTTTAATAATTTTTTATACATGTGCAACTGATGTTTGGCCAAAGTCCGAAGTACTTGTAATTAATATTGTATATTCTACTTTGGTTGGCCATTTCGCGAAGTGTCTAGGGAAGGAATTCTTGGCCAAAGCCCGATGTGATAATGGTAGCCGGATGATATGTGATAATGGTAATGATACAGGTAGGCGGCACATCTCTCACTTCCGGTGCGACGGCGTGCACGTGAGGCAGAAAAAAGAGCCCTTAAAGGTAAAAAGCCCTTAAAGGTAATTGACAAATTGAGTATTCAATTTGCTTTTATATTCATACACTATTCGCTACGCATTTGCTCAAGATATAATTCGTCATTTTGAAGAGTGCAAATCTAATCTTCTTCACGCTATCACGTTGTCACAGTATATGTCACTGAATAATTTCTATTATGGCTTTAATATGAGAACAGAATAACATGAGAACATATTTTTATATATTACAAGCTTATTTTTAACTCAGAGGTGTCACTTATATTTGAACTCGTTTCTGAAACAATTGTGCTTAAAAAAAAGTACACAAAAGTACTCCTTTTTAAATACTTCATTTTTAAAAGTGTTTAAAACTATCTGCTCTTGATTTCTTTCTTACTACTTTGGCCGACCCTCGGGAGGGGGGGCACCTCGAAATGAGGATGAGATGCTTCCGGCATGGTGGTTGGATCTCGCCACCCTGGAGGGTACACTAATAGGTGGGGGATCTGGCTCCTCCCATCGATGACGGGACGTACTTCCTTCGGGGAGGGTTGTACCGTGGCCGGTGACGGCCCTTAGGACTCAACCACAGTTCCCGCCAATTGCTGTGCGGCGGTCCGGTCATTCAGTTTTATGGTTTAAATCCGTGTGCCTTAGGGCGGGTCGGAGAGTTAGATGGTTAACTTACTACTTTGGCCGATAGTTCCAAGCCATCTCTCGAACTGGCCGGCCAAAGCCCGAAATCAAAGAAAGATCGGACATTGGCCGGTAAGTTTACAGCAACACTGGCCAAAAGGCGAATTGACCGATTTCGGGCTTTGGCCGTAACATATCCAAAAAAAACTTGTTAAAAATTTTAAAAAATTAAAAATGTTATTTATATATTTAAAATAAGTACCAAAATCAAAGAAAAGCCACCCTGTTTCAACCACTGGCTCGGATTCGCTAATTTTTATTTCCTTTGAAAGAACACGATCTCTGTATGAGTCAGCGTTGGTCGCCAATCTGCTATTATCCTCCGTTTTAGAGAGATACCTCCAAACGATTCAATCATCTGACCCAAATGTAGACTGATTTCTCCTCTTTTATTTACTTTGCTTGAATAGATAATGGATCAGATGTTTATTGCGCAATGTATCACTTTAGGGTCATAAGAGGTACTTCCTCAGTTGGCAGACATTACTAAAATAATAATATTTATATAGTAGTGATCATCTAGTCACAGAAGGCGGCGAGTAGAATTTTACAAAAGACCATTCCGCATCGTTTCGTATTATTACATTTTCGTTTATAAAATATTCTAACTGTAAAGAAATTCTACTTCGGAAGAATCTTAAAGGATATTTACATTTTAGACTTTGAATCCGGAAAAATAATTTTTGGAATTGTGTTTGTGTGACAGGATAAAAATGAAAAACAGAACGAGTTGTGTCATGTATTAAAAAATTATCTATCTGTATCAGATTTTTTGATGAAATCTATCAACTGTTTGTATACCTGTCGATACACACTAGAATATGATTTCTCAAAAGTACAAAGAGCTAAATAGATGCCATTTGGCGTTTGTTTTATCACCAAGATAATAGATCTATCAAATTTTAGACCATTTCATTCTAACGGTCGATTGTCGGTCTGTTTGTTCTTGTGAACACAAGCTATATAAATGAAATTTGGTGCCTGATTTTGACACGGAAATTATCATAAAAGGAAATTCTGAAACCAGTCAGTCATCAGCGAAAAGTTAAAATGCACACTCGATTCTTTTCACTATACGACGAAGTTAAACTCAGAATATACTGAATTATGAAAATACTCGAGAAAGTCTAACTGATAATAATTTTACTGGTAGTATCTTATGCCTTCTGTACTTTAGCTGTCAAATCTCGATTTATTTATATTTTAGAGCTGATAGCAAGACATACGAAATACATAAAATGTAAGATATTTAATGCCATGGACTAAGGCTGTGATTCGGACTATTTATCTAATGAGATAATCTTTTTTTATTAACACATAATTGAAGTACAGAAGAGATTTAATTAGATAGAAGATGTGAATCACAGGCGAATCAGGCATTAACTTTTTTCTTCTTTTTCTTTGTAAAGGCTATGCTTTTTCTTATTCCCTTATCAATTCAACATGTTCTTCAATCCAATACATATATAAAATCAACAAATAAAACGTCCCCCCCCCAAAAATGAAATATAAAAATTTTAATTACATTTTAAATTTATCAAAAATTAATAAAAAGTTTAACGTTTTTCTTAACTTCGAAGAATAATATTGAATAAAATCACTCTTAATCCTTTTAACTCGGAAAAGTAATTCGATGCCTGATTATTTACCTAATACTAGGATTTTTTTTATTGTTTCAATAAATAAATATATACAATTGTTTTAAGCTGAATTTCTCCCAAAAATTAATCTGCATCTTCTTACAGGCGCCTCAATCTCAGGAGACACCCGAGCACAAGTCGAATCTGATTGGTTTTTCAGATCAGTGAATTGAAAACCGCCAAATTCCTTTTCCGCCAATTTTACAGTAACCAATTTTTATCTGCGGAGCCGTAAGCATTGTTTCGCATTGCAAGGATAATTAATAAACATGGAATTCAAATGTGCGTTATGCGGCGCTGAAATTTATAAAAAACGCAGTTATTTTAAACGCATTTTATAAAAAAAACAATTCATAATATTTTCTTTTCAACTATAGAAATAAGAGTTTCTCCCTGTGAAGTTATTGCCTTAAGTTCCGAACACATATGTTAAAATGGATCCAGTGAGAGTTTTGTTGATCTGTGCATTTCATTTTTATTGAAAGACAACATTTATAAACCTAAACAAAATTTATAAACCTATATAATAACAGTTCATAATATTTTCTTTTCAAATATAGAAATGAGAGCACACTTAGAAACATGTAGCAGACCCTGATTTCTTCTATATCAGCTTTATTATAAAACAGATGTGAGTGTAAAATTTTAATCAACTGAATTACAAAACAAAATACTACAGTACTGATATCTATTCCCAAATTAATTTCTCCAAAATACGCATTTAATTGTCAAAAGGAAAGATAAATAGCCAACAGAAGATTTCTCATGACGTATAGTTTCAAGTCATGTGGTATAGTCATCGAACTAACCAATCAGATTTGATTTGTGCTCTGGTGTCTCCTGAGATTGAGGCGCCTGTCATCTTCTTACCACTCTGTAGATATTTTTAAAAAATAAATAAATAAAACATCAAAATGATGCACTGTCTTGAATGATGCCTGAGAAAAGACATCCGAGTGCAAAGAATTAAATTAAAAAAAAATGGCTTTACAGTGGGATTAATTTTATTTCCTTACAATTTTTCCTTAAATTTTAATACATTTTTGAGATTTAGTTTTAAACACAATTTGTAGCATTGCCTTTTATTATAATAAAATTGTAATTAGTTTTGATATCACATCAAATTCTTCATTCACGTGCTTTTGCCAATGAAATGCCTTGGTTAAAAAAATGCTTTCGTTGGACATCAATTCAAAAGCGGAATTTTTTTTTTCGATTTCGTTGAAATAATGTTTTTAGGTCGCCATTCTTTCTGCAAAATGCGTACTGTAAAAATAGTTAATCACAAAATGCGAAGACTGATGCAAGCAAGCAAGATAAGCGAATCAAGCTTAACATATGATCATACTACGAATGATCATATTACGATGTACAGGAGCAGGACGTGTTAGAGGTTCGAAATGCAAGGAAATATTTTATTATTATTACAATCATTATTGAGCTGTGCCTCTGGTGGTAGAATTGGCGAACACAAAAATATAAAGATATTTAAATATCGAAAGAATATCTTTTTAATTTGATTTTTCTTATTACTATTTATATTTTGACAAAAAAAGAATGTAATCTCCGCAATTAGTAATGAAAATTAGAATTTTTAACTATCGTTTTTAAAATGTATTAAAAAGGAAAGCTAAAATTTAATACTTCTTTCAAATAAAACAGTATATACTTGGAAGACGAGCATAATAGCAATGTTAAAATAAATTGTTGTTTTCCATGATGCATTGGCGCATTTTAGCCAAATATGGCTCGTGAGCAAAAAAAATAAAATAAAAATAAAACCAAACTAAAAACCATCCATGATGCATTGGAGACATTTAGGTTTTTTTTAATAGCATATTTAAAATAATAATAATAACTAAAATTCATAAGTAAAGCAATATATTTTGCATATTTTTGAAAATTTAAATAATTAAAAAATTTTACTAATAATATGCAAATGAATAAATTTTGCAAAAGAGTTATATTGCTTTTATAAAAAATTTATATTTTTCAAATAGAAGAAAGTAGAAAAACACCAGTTTCTGCTAAAAATATGTGAACAAATTTTGCGAAAAAATATATTGCTTTTCGTAGCATCTCTGTCATATTTTGGTTGCATTGTAATTTGCATTTAAGTTCTCAATGAAGTACTTATTCGAAAATCTTAATAAGAGTATTTTTTCTGTAAAAGACTATTTCTAAATTTTTCTAACTTCTTTAGATTTGAAATTATATTACAATATGTTTTGTAATTTAATGTATAGAGTTAAAATTCAGCCTTATTGAAGCAAAACTAGTTACTTAAGATGGTCTGAAATTGAATATGTTCTATCAATTATTTGAATATGTTCTGTCGGCGTTCTTTTTTGGCTAGACAGATCGAAAGGCAGAAAGGAGCCGCTTGATTAATACATTGTCGCCAAAGTCTCAACGTCATGTGTTACGTCAGTTGTTATCGTTGCAAATGATTACGTCGTAGTACGCATTTTCATTAAGAGTCACTGATAAAATAAAAATAAAAATAAATCGTCTGCTCCTTCTTTTTTGTTTTTGTTTTTAATTCGAGTAAACGTCACGTGGTTTCGAAGTCAAGAAGTTCCCCTTTACTACGTTTCGGAAACTGAGGCGTGCAGCAGAAGATAACTTAGAAGGCCGTTCTATTTTCAGAACCTGTGTAAAACTTCTTGGAGTTCTTACGGTGGGCGTTGTTCGTCCAGAAACGAATAGGAATTTGAACAGAGCGCTATCCAACGTTTTTTGGCTTTGTTCTGCGAACTAGCGGGGGAAAATTCGTTCTTCTCTTCTATCCGGCGGATTGAACTGCAAGGACTATCTGTGACGTAATCGAGGAACGTTATCTTCCGGGATCGGCTGTGTAATCAACAAACAGTTTATTCCGCAATTTGAGACAACCATTCTTTACACAGTAAGTGAACTTGGGTAGTTGTAAATTTTTTTTCCAGTGAAAAAAAAAATGCGATTATTTTTGGGTTTCTTGTACAAACTAAATTGATGAGAAAGCAATTTCGTTATTTAGAGAAAAATATTGATTTTTAAGAATGAATTATTGTATTTTTATTTTGGTTTATAATCTTTTAGGATATTTCAAAAATTGTTCGATTTAAAGTTTTTAATATAATCTTTTAGAATATCAATAAGAATTTGGCAGATTAATTTTCGTCATTATATGCATCTGCAAATATTAAGCAATGTTAGAAAGTCCTAATTTTATGCGTCTGATATTTTATGTACTTTTAGACGTAATGTAAATTTACCGTAACCTATCGTATTAATTCCACCAGATTTAGATGTTTGTACTGTATTCGTTAGATTTAATATTAAATGATGATTTTAAATTAGTGCAATTAAAAGAAGGCAAATAATTGAATGAAGCAGTTTTTATTAAAAGAAATTAAATCGCAAAATTATTTCACTATTTTTCTTCTATTTTTAAAAATCTTATTTTATGAAATTCTTTGTAAATTATATTTCGCCTAACAATATTACGAATACACATATTTATTTTGCAAATTATTGTAGAAGTATTTTTACAAATGCTTTGGTTGTTATTTCTCTGTATTAAACTTTATAGTCTTTTGGTTTAAATATTTAAAATATTACTATACTTTTAAAAAGTGCAATTCTGATATTTGAAACAAATTCTTCTTTTTTTAAAACTTGTGTGCAATTCTATTTTAAAATGTCTACGATAAAATTGATAATATTCATTGCCTGATAAGTTGAATTTAGTAACCTTGTGATCTAACCGTCTTTATTCAGCTGCAAAAATAAGGCAATCGGATATTTTTACACAGCTGCATGCAACTCGGATAAGAATTGCTTTGATTCAATGAACTCGGATTACGTCAAAAAGATGAAACAGATAGCACATTCTAAAAGATATAACTAGGAATTTTTTTTCCTCTGTTTTCAGGTCTGCCTGGTTAAAATTATGAATATTGGTCTTTGGTATTCTATAAAAGTAATCCATATGAATTTCAGGAAACCAACAAAATTTGAAAGCACATGAATGACAAACTTTATTTAAATGTTTTTGAGATAGAGATAAGCGGATTAGAACCGACGTAAAATAATTTGGTTGACTTTCCATTTTGCCAACTTAACAATATTAATGAAATTTGGTTAAACATAGTCATTAAAATCGTTCTTAAATTAAGGCTAAATGTAATTAAAGAGGCTAGATGAAATACATTTCATTTAATCTTCTTCGTGATCATTCTTGTTGGAAAAATACTTTAAAAAGTGCGGATATTTCTTAATTAACCCTTTGTACTCGGAAAAGTAATTTGATGCATAATTATTCACTTAATACAAGGGATTGTTTATCACTCATATATATTGTTTTAAGTTGAATTACTCCGAAAAATTAATCTACGACTTTTTACCATTCTGTAGGTATTTTTAACAATCAAAATTGAAAAATAAATAAATCGGCCAAATGATGCATTGTCTTGAATAGTGAGACAGAGGCATCATTCAAATGCAAAGGGTTAAAATCTGTTTTTACTACATTAGGATTTCTAACGTGTTTTTTTCCCTCTATGTACAGTAATTAATTATTTCTAGCAAAATCTCATAATGTGGGTTGATTATTTTGATGAAGAATGTTGGACTTTAAATATCTTAATGAATTATTAATCATGATAAAATTGATTAAATACAGCAGAACCCCTATCTATTTAAGGCAATAATCGAGATCAGTGGCAAGGCATTTATATTATATTTGTACCATTTTATATAATTTTTGACGTAATAAATTTTTTATAGTAATAATTGGTCTATCATGGCACTCCAATTATATTACAATGAAACAATGTGTGCTCAAATTATTGAGTTTTTTCATTTTCTTTTTTTTACTGCAATGTTTGCAATCATTTAACCAAATTTTGCATTGAAAATCTGAATATCAGTAATAAGTGCTTAATTGGAAGACGGTTTTGAAATTTGCTGGTTTAATATCATAAATGATTCTCTGTTTCACTTTTTTACTCTCCCGTAATAAATTTTAGAGAACGTAAATAACAAGTAAATGAGTCTAACAATCACATTTTTAATAATATAATTATGCAGCATTTTTAAATGATTATTAATACAGTCACACAATGAGAAAGTATTTCAATTCAGCCTTCATATCCATTCTACATTAACCTTTTATAAATTTGAATCCGCAACGTTAAGTCACTTTCTAATTACATATTCCTGTTAAAACCGATTTTGATCTTTTTATTAAAATTAAAAGCCAGGGCCTCCAGCAGTAATGTTTATTTAAAAATTGGTCACAATTGTCTATATTTTGTAATTTATACTATTTTATTTTTGTTTCGTTCAGAAAACATAAAATTGTTTAATATATATGGCATATGTTTCTTGCAGTTTCAAAGATTTTCATTAGCCAGAATTTTCTTTTTCTTTCATACAGAATATGAAGTATTGTAATTGTCATAAAATTCGATTTTAAGATTTTGATGAATGTCTTTGTTTCGTCTTCCCCTTGGTCCGAAATTACGAACATTTGAATTATATTTGTCTTCGATCTGCGAACACGGAACTAAAAAAAAGAACTTATCTAAAAAAGATTAATTTTTGTTCATAGTCTTCAAATTATATTTTTTTGAAATCAAATTTTTGACGATATCCGTCAAATGGAAGTCTGATTGCAAGCATTTGATTGGTTTAATTATATTAATGCCCCATTTTAAAGTAACACTAGAACGATTTTGAACCGCGGTAAGAAGACGAGGACGACACTTGAGCTGGCATCCCCTCTTCAAACTTTCATACCATACCAGCATGAAGATATTTAGTACCGACGGATTTAAAGTGCACAGACCCGCTTACACAATGATTGTTCGGTGGAATCGGGTTTCGAACATAGAGCCGTCGAGTCCCATAAATACCTTATCGCCAGGTTAATTCGAACCCCTCAAACATTTGAACACTTAATCTCAAAAGCGCAACTGGCTAGATGGGTGAAATAGATGGGTCGGGACATCAAAATTGTATATTGGACTTCGTATCCAGTAAGTCAAAGAAAAGGTTCAAATGTATGACAGATTGTCATCTTATTCTGTGACAAAAGAAATATATGTGTTTGGAATAGCTACGTTAATTAAGGAAAAGTATTTTAAAATGTTTAATATTTTTCGCGAGATTTAAAAAATTACAAATGTATCATATGGCAGCATTATGAATTAAACGTTATCCCAGTGACACAAATCACATTTTAATAATTCTACAATAAAAATAAGTCATTTTTTTATCAAAATATTTTTTACAATGTAAAAAAAAATATTTTGATAGTATTGTTAATGGTAAAACTATTCATACAACAGCCATCCTAGTATTTTCCCAAGTTTCCAGTTTAATTCTTATTCTAATACTGTTATTTCCATGTATCAGTCTTTTCTACAATGGGGGCCGCGGTGGCCTGGTGGTAAGGTCTCGGCTTTGGAACTGGAGGGTTTCAGGTTCGAGACCCGATTCCACCGAAGAACCGTCGCGTAAGCGGGTCTGGTGCACGCTAAACGTCCTCCCGCTGGTGTGGCGTGGTGTGGAGAGGGAGGTGCCAGCTCATGTGTAGTCCTCGTCATCTGACCATGAATCAAAATTACGAGGTCCGTCCCAAAATAGCCCTAGTGTTGCTTTAAAACGGGACGTTAATGTAACTAAACTAAACTTTTCTACAAATTTTTATCAAATAGCATTTAAAAAATTCCGAAACACTCATCATTGCCTTTCAGAACAGTCATATGAAGCTTATAAATGGAAATTTAACCATGGCTACACGATGCACTGCAGGATTAATACAAACTATCCCATGTTATGTACCTGTGTGAGAGCCTCGATTCTGGTGTTAAACACAGCAATCTTGTTGAATCTTGCCTTAATTATATAAATTGCTCATATATAAAACAAACAATGACCATCTTCAACTAAAATTTTGGCTAGCTATAAAAACTAAATGTAATATGCTATTTTTTCGCATCTGCCATTTAATACATTTTATGTTCCATTGTAACGACTGTTTGATCATTATAACTCAATTTGAGTCTCTAATGTTTTTATTAATGACCTCGTAAAATCACACAGATCATTATATCACGATTTACGATGCTTATAAGTTATTGAATTCACATTGTTTTCGTTTTGAAGTACCCTTTTACTTTTTAATAAAATTACTATATCGATAATCTAGAAAGTAAATAAATAAATCATTCGTCAAAATTTTTCTGTATCCTCCGATCGGTGCGAAATTTATCAAAAATTTCTTATTTAATGATAATATAAATATCCACATGGCGACGATCAGCTGGTTGCCAACATATTAATTATATTTATAGAGTTGATGAACTAAATCTTGTCACATTAAAAAGGCGAGTTCGCAAATTGTACAGACTAAGTCTATGGCAAAGGATACCGACGTGCTCTGATTGGTTTAAGCCTTGGCATCCTTTTGGCAATGTTTTGCACTCATAATAATCTAGTTTTCGTTTATTTGGCTCAAACCTTGTACCTTTCATTAGTTTTATGAAAGATACGAGTGAATATCGACACGGTCTAATTTTTATTAATATAATTGTTTTCTCTAAATATTAGTAGTAATACTACTAATACTCTTTGGGATGACAGCCTTTGTAGCTAAAAATCCCTAAATCCCCCTCATTCAAACAAACAAACTACTAATACTCATTATTAATAATAATAAATATTACTAATAATACTAGTAATACAAGTAACTAATGTTGTTTATCCACAGAAGTATAAAAACTATATGAAAGTAATTACTAAACATATGATGCAGCAATTAAATAATTCTTATTTTTCTATGATTTCCGTGCTTTTATTAGATAATTTATGCAGTCATTTAAACTTGTTGCTAAACATTTGTTACTTTCCCATCAACTACATATGGGGAGATGATTACTTAATGCCCAAAACATATAAATATGTAAGCTTGAACGGAATATGTGATTTCGTTGCTAATTTTTTTTAGTTATATCAAAATAATATTAAAAGAAAGACATACAAAAATTATTTTTAATAAATTGTAATTTTTATATTTCCTGAATTTAGGTTTCAGGATTTGATCTTTTCCGCTGTATATGTGTTCCAGATTAATATTACATGTAAACCGTAAAAAATAGGGGGGGGGAATCCACAAATTTTATTTATTTTTGTAAAAATATATTTCGGTATGGCATCTTTTTGGCAAAACATTGCCAAAAGGATGTCCAAGGCTTAAACCAATCAGAGCACGTCGGTATCCTTTGCCATAGACTTAGTCTGTACAATTTGCGAACTCGCATTAAAAAGAATTACTGTTTTAATCCATTAAATCGTTTGCACTTTTCATAATCTAATTAGATGACGCCTTCTGTTTCGGGAATTATCTTATTGGTTCAACTAAAAATTCATGGAATACATGAAGTTTTTTATGGTTTAACGTAATTTTTTTTTCTTATTTATTACATCTTTGAATGGATTAATTGCATAATTTTGAGTTGCGATGATTCGATATTTGTATGAAACTTAGGTGCGACTTAGCTTTAAATTAAGATTCATTAATAAAAAACATAGAGAAAGCGCAGTAATCATAAAAAAATTCGAGTTCGAGATTTAGACGAATTTTCACGTTTGAGACTTACCTGAGTTCGAAAAACACATTTTTGGGAAATGTCCATCTGTATGTCTGTGACAAAGTATAATTCAAAAACGCTTTGAGCTAAAAGGTTGAAATTTGGTATTCGGTCTTTATATCAAATTTGCAAATTTCTATCAAATTTTGAGTAAAATCCGCTGAAAAGTCTGTCTGTCCGACTGTTCGAATAAATTTAAAACAATAATTACAAAACGAAAAGAGCAAGATAGATAAAAATCGGTACACAGATTTAACATCTGTAGTGTAAACACCTATCAAAGTTTCAAGCAAAACCAACAATGGATTGACTGCTTGTCAGTCCATACTATCAAAAACATATAAACGTGATAGTTAAGAACGCAATGACTTAAATATATCAAATTTGGTATTGTAGTTTGAGAATACAAGTGCAATTTTGTATCGAAATTTTTCACAATCGATTGAGAAAAATGTGTCTAAAACACAAATTCGATTTTTGGATGTTATTAACGCTTGCCAGGGATTAATCGCCAAAATACTCGCCAAGGATAACACGACAGATTTAGTAAAAATGCCAAATTCACGCCAAAAGTTAATATTACGTATCCATTGTAGCCAATGCCATGTAAGGCGTTCTTTGGCATGACAAGTTTATTAGAGAGTAAACGAGAAAGTTTTGAGGAGACAGCTTTTGCTGGTTTTGATTGGTTAACAATGTTTATAAATCGGCCCGGCTGTTAATGCTGGAGACTCTATTCTAATTTTTTCGAAACTATAATGGTGATGGAGGGGACGACAATTGAGGACATCGTATCTTTCATGCAAGATAACAATGGGCGAAATCAGGCCATTGATTGTGGCCGGGGAGATCGATTCTTTAGTTCCTTCTTATTATTTTAAAAATACACATTCAAATATATCATGTAAATGAAGTTTGTTTTATTTCGAGTCCATTGACAGATCAGTTGCCCTATTAATATGCATGATAAAAAGCATTTATAGTATAACTGCGCTTTCATTTCCCGGAAGATAAAGTCCCAGTGTGATACATTTTACTTAAAGCATATCCTGAAGTACCATCAACTTCCTTTCATCCTAGTTTCCAGATGTGCCAAAGATACAAAACTACCCACAGCTATTTTCGCATTGGGGGTAAGATTACGAACTTCCGCTTGCACTTCAAACGAGAATCGTCCCTTTCAAACTGCTTCTGTTTGGAGCTCTTGGAGATAAAACAAACTTTACATTCTGTTAAATAAACTAGACATAAACAACTGCCGCAAGTAAGTTTGAAAAATATTTGCATTTCTTAGAAAGAAATTTAAATGAATGTTCTCAAAAGTTGGAATGTTTTTGTTTATTTTCGAAATGTATTCTTGTGTTTGAACAATCCATTTAGATTTGCGTCACAGTCAGTGACATTTCAGTTTGACAGCACTTTGTAAATTTTACCTGTTCAATTATCCAAAATATGTATAATCTTACTAATACTAGTTACCTTTGGCGATTTTAATTGGCGAAATTGGCTATTGCTTAAGGGTCCCGTATTTTCCGCTCCGAAATTTCTATATATTCTTTGCGATACTTTCTGAGTATATGAATTAAATATTTACCAGGGTGGTGCATTCAAACTGATTCAAAGTAATATAAAGTGTTTTTAAAATATTAAAAATTATTCTAGCTTTCCTAATTATCCATTTTTTTAGTTTTATATTATGTTTAAGACTATAAAAAAATGTTGTTTTATTATTTGAAAATTGTTTGATTATATAATTAAATAGTATTTAGATTCTGATTTATTTATTTTTTACTTCGTTTAAATATGCTTTTAAATTTGAATCGTGATGGTTTTTTTTTCCTTCTTTTTTTTAATACGAAATACTGAAACCAACTCTCCAAAAAGTTTAGAAGTTAAATGTTTTGTTAGCTTAGCAGAATTTATGATATAAAACTGCTTAAACAGAGAATTACAGAAATTTGAAAAAAAAATATGGTACAGAAAGTTGGAGAAGTTAGGTAGGAGACCCCGAGATTGGCATTGCCTAAAGATCTTATAAGACTTAATCCGGTTTTGTTTGGCGATCAGCTGATTTATCGAAATTGATAATTGTTTAATTTCAATTCAATCTCTTTTGGATAACTGAATGTTCGTGATTTTTTGAAGAAAGTATTTTTTAAACATCATTGAATAGATATTCATTAAAATTAAATTATTATAATACCCTTACCCCTGTTCTGCTCGGTGTGTGCATGAACCTTTCTAATAGTCAATCCAATGAGATCTTAATACCATTAAAAACCTTATATCCTGGGTAATCTGTTTCTAATTTCACTCTGTGTTTTGCTTTCTGATTCGTCGTGTAAACTTCACGGATGAATAAGTTGTATATTTTTTTTCTCAGCTTTCAACAGCTTAAGAAAATCGCGTGATTCAATATTTGTTGAAACAGTGAAAGCGGATATGAATTTCATTGCCATCATAAAATCTATTATTCAAATTTATGCAAAAAATAGTTTTAAAGAATTACTGAAATTTGGAAAAATTTGTATGGCAACAAAACTGGTATTATCAAAAGACAATTTTTTTTATGCTTTAGTATGGCGTAAAAAATTTTATATTCTCTTGATTTATCATAGAAAAATTTCTAAATTTCTTTTAATTTTTTAATTATGTATTAATATTTTAAAAAGTACGCCGAAGTGCACATTTTTTTTCTTTTCAAATTATATATGTATCGAATTGGTAGCTTTAGAATCAAATAGTCTATCCTGTCGAATGCTACACTATCTGCCCAGACACATATTCTCCTCTATTATTAGTAGATATTATGGATAAATGTAGATAAAAATGACTTTAAAACATTAGAAACCAATGGTCTATAAAATAAAAGTGTAAATTAAAAATCAATTTAAAATGGAAGGTGTTTAATCCTATAGAATTGTAGTTCCAATTTAAGTTTAGAAAAATATTAATTGACATAACCACCGTTACTCAGAATTTAAATAATTTCATATATAAAATTTTTAATTTAACCCTTTCTAGGACCGTGGGAAGTATGCTTCCCACCAAATTTATCAATCTTTGTATGAAATTATGTAGGTTGGCAAAAGTTCTGACAAATTTTTTTAGTAAGTCAGAAAATTAGATGCTTCAGTTCTTTATCTCAGATAAAATGACGTGTCTTGATTTGTTACTTAATTATTAATTAACCAAATTAATTAATGAATCAAATTAAATTTATCTAATAAGCTAAATGAATCCCTTTTCTTATTCTAATTTCAAACCTAAAAATATTTTAACATAATATGACTAGAAAAAAATAGCCCTTCAAAGAGTTAAAATTTAATTTTGTATAAATTATTTTAATATACACTGTCTTTATATTAAACCAGGCCACTTGATTGTCTACCCTTGGGCCTTGATCACTTTTAATACCTTAGAAATGAAGGATTTATATTTTTTCTTTTAGTTTTTTTTCTTAATTACCGTTAAATAATTACTTTAAGCCAATAAAAAAATTCCAAAAGTCATGAAACAGAAATAAAAATAGTGACAGAATATATCAGAGTATTACTGCATTTCAAAATCGGCTGCGTTAAATTTTTGCAAGAATTAGTGAAAATGAAAGAAAAATTTGCATAGAAAGAAATTCGGTACTATTGAAAAGTATTTGGTATTTCTAATTAATTAAATATTCTATTAATTTTTGGAATTTGGAAAATTAATAATATTTTTTTTCTTCTAAATTTCGGTTGAAATCAGCCCAGTTGTTTAGGAGCAATTCTTGTTGTTTGGACGTGTTGTTGTTTTGGTTGCCCAATTGTTTAGACGAGTGGAACATACATATATATATATACACATAGCCACACTCACTATTATTTATGTTATGATTAATTCATTCATTCATCCGCGATTTTTATTGTACTGCATGACTTCAACTTGAACAATCAGTGACTGTTATGAGATGTGGTCAGAGAATTAAGATGAAGTATTTGTATGTTAATAATAATTCAAGAAATAACTTTTAGATTATTGTCTCGGAAAACGAAATTGATTTTTTTTAACTTATGAATATCGCATCGTCTGATCTTTACCAACTTTGATTCATATATATTATTTAATACTTTTATTATATAGTGCAGGAGGAAAAGCATTTCAATTGACACACAAAGTATGCTTAGATAATAAAATTCAAATAATACTTTCTGAAATTCTTTGCTTTATTTGCAAGTAGGATTTATTTCTTGGTTACCAAACCTTAGATGTTTTGAAATTTATATTATTTTTTTAATGCTCAAAGGGCTATACACATTTTTTTTTTTAAATTATCGAAAAGTTTTTACTGAAAAATCTTTTTAAAATTTAAAATGTTTCCACTGATTAAAATGTAACGAGACTTAATATTTAATGAAATTATGCAGATCAGTGTTATTTATTGAATTTTCCTGATCTTGAAATCGGTAATCCTTAAATTCTTTAATTCAAAATATAATCCAAAGATATCTTCGAAAAATTACCTCTATAAGAACGCATTTGGGAAAGGTAAATATCTGTTCTTTCTAAATATTAATAAAACACAGATAAAAAAAATCATCACATTGATTAACAGATTTCTTTCTTAACATTTTTTCAGTTTTCGATTGAGAAAATAAAAACTTTAAGTGGGAGTTTGCTATAAAACACAGTATCTTGGTATTCTTTGAAGCAACAGCAGTTGATTTGAGAAATAGACAATATGGAGTCTTACAGAATATAATGTAAAAGACTGAGTTCAAAAAAATTCATTCTTTTTTTCTCTCTCTTCAGCCTGAAGCTAGACCCTAATTAATAGTTCCAACTTTGAAAAAAGAAATCAGTAGATATGCCGGAAAATGAAAGATATAACTTACAAAAACTGCTATGATCATTATTTGAGAAATATGAAAAACAAAGAAAAAAAAATCATTTTTAAACTCTTGCTATTATTTGAAATTTTTGTGAAATTTTCTTAGAAATAAAATTATAACGATTAAACTGAGACCCAAAGTATTTATAGTTACTCACACGGTATAATGTAAGCGCATGTTAAAAAAAATGTTGATTTTCAGGCCAACTTTAATTGCAGTGCTTAAATCGGCCTAAAATAAGCATGCGCGTTGTGTCTTCACAGTCTATTTAGGATAATAGCCATAACGTATTCAATTTTTCATATTTGATGTGGCCAGGCACATAGTAACGACAATCTCTCGTGAATACTTTAGAGCAGTTAGTTCAACGCTTCCTGTGTATGTGCGCATGCATTAATGACCATTGTGACACTTAACGGCTCGAGCAATTTTGTGTAGCTCATTTCTTTTGAATTTTGTTCAGATAATGGTAAAGATAGTAAAACAGATGAGACTTCAATGCCATTTAATTCAGATAGACGAAACTATATTTGTTCAGCTAATGTACGAGTGTCTTGCCTTCTAAAATAATTCAGAATGAGTGTCGACTTTACTGTATTTTTTATATATTTGAGGGGATTTTTTTTTACCATTGTAAAATTTTCTCATTTCATTACATATTATTCCGTATTATTCATTTATTTTTCAGTATGGATCATTAAATAAAATAATTTCTATCTCTACTACTAATAAAAATGAATGTGTGTGTGTTGGCGCTCTGTAAATCAGGCTTTTTAACTTACATCTACCACATTTAGATATCTATACTACTATTATAAATGTGAAAGTTTGGATGGATGGATGGATGTTTGTTAGTCAATCACGCCAGAACGGCTGAACTGAAATTTAGCTGAGAGATAGATTATAGTCTGGAATAGGACACAGGTTACTATTTATTCCATTTAATTGAGTGGTTAATTGTTTATTAATTAAAAACTAACTTTCCCGCCAAAAATCGCCAAATGAGTAAAGCTAAAGGGGGGTTTTTTCCCCCACGCCAATGAGATTAGGCTTAACATGATTTTGACTATTATTTCAAAGAATTCTGTTTATTTTCTTAGTGTTCGATACATTTAAAATTAAACTTTGTTAATGAATCGATCTTTCGGATTCATTCTGAAGTACTTTTGAATTAAAGTAAAACAGAATAAAGGAAATTAAAAATTTACAATCTATATTGCGTTACCCCAAGTGGCGTAGAAAATTCATACATTTGTGTTGCCCCAATTAGTGTTGAAAAAACACGCATGCGCAGGAGTAACAAAAGATAAAGCCATTGATGCCATAAATTCCAATCTATTTCCATGCGTACGAAGTCGCGGGTAAAAGCTAGTATATATATAACTTAGAGGGTGAGAATGAGTGCCTCGGAACGATTGTTTTGAAATTTTAATGAATTAAATATTAAGCTGAATGGTAGCGTTTTCCTACGATAATTTCCAATACTGTTACGATTCAAAAATTAATTTTGCACAGTTTCAATTGCCTTTTTTGATGATACCAATTTAATTGTCTTGCATATTTTTCCTAAATTTTGGAATTTAAAAATTTTTCCTTTATTTTCAACAATAGACCACTTGTAGTCTGAAATTCAGATAATTTTTGTTGCTTCTTCAAATATTGAACCACGTCAGTTTTTTTTTTTTCCATTGTTGGAAGGCTAAGAAAGAGAGTTTCTACTTGATGTCTGTACAATAAACTTGAAAAATAAAAAAAGCAACTTTACAATATCGCGAAATTTAGAAAATAACCACACATTTATATATTTTATAGCGCTATGTGATCATGTGATTCATCCCCATACTATAGAAATGCTTTCTACATACTATAGAAAGATATAGTATATTTTATATCTGTATTAATGTAAAGAATAAGTAGAACAAGTATGAGGATCCAAACAATACGGTTTTAGTGTCTGACAATTTGAAAGAGTCATGGACATAAAGTTATATCTAAGCGATTTCACTGAAATTAAATATAACCAATATTCCTGGTGCAGCTGTTAGTCAAAGGCAATTAGTCATTAAATAATCAATTGTATTCTGATTTATATTATAATTTTCTATAAAGTCTAAAAAGGGGCATAGTGGATATCTGATACGATACAGAGTTCGAAACCCGATTCCACTGAAGATTTATATCTGGGTCTGATGCACGTTTAATCAGGAGTATATTATTTTGCTGTTTCACAAGTGTGGAGGAATCGGCCCCAAAGCTAGGCATACCTTATGTATGATGCTGTATTTTTGAGGAGAAAAATTATTTGACCTTTCATCTCTCGAATTCCTTTAAAATATTTATTACTCCTATTATATTTTCCTTTTCCATTAAATTTAAAAGATGTAAAACGAAATGATATCTATTGAAACGAAACTGAATGCAGAAATATAATTTTCACGCAGGCGTGAAGGTGTTTTAAAATGATTTCTATTTTTGAAACAGTTGAAACCGCTAATAATAATGATTAGAAGAATGCTTTGGCTGCTTTTAAAGAAATATTTGTTCACTTACAGTATTTTACTAATGCATAAACAACAACTTGGCCATTTTAGCTGACAATTCAAGGTAATATGGCTTCACAAATGATAAATTGGTGAAATTACATATTAGATTATACTGTATTTCAAAGCGGATTATTGTAATTTAAATTTCATTATCATAATAATAACTTTGGTTAAAATTAGATGCTTACTAACATTTTTTTTTTTTTTGATTTAAGGTTGCATTTCACAGAAACCACAGAATAAATATCATCAGTATTTATGCAAACAAATTAAAGTTGCAGCTTTTTTATTATAATTAATGATTTTATTTTCGACATTGTATTCAAAATCTCTAAGAATTAAATTTAATTGTGGAGTTCGACAATGAGCCACTTCTACCAATTTATTGCTGCAAGATCCAAAATACTGTCAGTCCTGCATTTTTCCATCGTAATTTAAAATCACTCTGCTGGTATCTGTTACATTTTAGTATTTTTGCTTTCTCGTAAAGTAGTATAAGAAAAGTATTGTAATTGTCAAATATTTCGAACTCAAGATTTTGACGAATCCCCGCGCTTTAGACCTCCCTGCTTTCGAAAAGCACATTTTTGGAAATGTCCGACCGTCTGTCTGTCTGAGACAAAGATAACTCAAAAATGCTTTGAGCTGGATGGATGAAATTTGGTATACGGTCTTTAAACCAAATTTGTAGATTTCTATCAAATTTTGAGCAAAATCCGTTCTGAAGAAGCCTGTCTGTCCGGCTAGTTGCAGAGAAATTAACACGACTTATGCATAACTAAGAGAGCTAGATCAATAAAATTCGATAAACAGATTTAATATCTATAATAAAGACATTTATGACATTTTGTCCTAAATCCAATGAGAGGTTGGCCGTCTGTTTCTATGTAATTTCAGACACATGGTAACGCAATAACTTAAAAAACATGACTACTTAAATATTTAAAATCTGATATGAAATTTTATGAGTACAAGTGTAGTTTTGTGGCAAATATTTTTTCAATCGGCTTGAAAGAACGCGTTCTGACATTCAAATTCGATTTTCGCCAATTGTTAAGGCATGCCTGGGATTAATCGCCAAAAAATTCACCAAGGATGACACAATAGATGCAATAAACATGCTTAATTCACGCAAACGGTTAATATTTCGTAACTATTGTATGCCAATTCCATGCAAGAATATATTTATTATTATTTATTACATTGTAATAAAATTAGGGTTTTGTGAATTAGTAATTTCTGATCTATCGGGTCAGTTCTCCTGGATTTTATTTTAATAAACATAATACAAATATTTTAAGATTTGTAATATATTAATCATTTGAGGTTTAACTTTTAAAGACCTTTTCCCGGTTAAATGGATGATTGTAGCGGCTTTGTTACTGATTAAGTTCTAATTTCATGCAATGATCTAATCTAAATGGAGGTAGAGTTAGGATTCTCTCTCTTTCTCTCTCCTCTTTAATTTCCAGTCGAATGCGATGATATTACTTGCGCTCGTTTTATGTTTTATTGTGTAGATTTCTAGTATTGTCGTCGACCGAAAATTAAGTTTGTTATAATATAAATATTGCGGATTAAACCTCAAATATAGATATGTGCATTTGTCTGTTTCACTGGAATATTCTCTTGAAGAGGAGACTCAGTTATAGTATTAGGACTACAGCTAAAGTTGCACATGAAAGATAAAATCATTATAATAATAGTAATATCTTAAAGAAATATCAGGCAGAATTTTTTTAAAAAGCGATTGTAACTCTGAAATATACCCAGTAAGTTATCCTCTTGGTAATTAACCAGATACGGTTTATGAAATTTGCTAAAATGTTAGTATTTTGAGTGCGTTTATTACGTGTTTAGACATTTATATTTGCTATTTTTTTTATCTTTTAACATATTATGTGTCTATTGGTGCTTGATAGACCAGACAAAAAAATTTGGTCTAAATATGCATTTGAGTATAGGTTCATGCATCTTAAAACAGTATTGGTAGGGTAATATTAATACTCAAAATAATTTTTGCATTGTTTTTTCTAAAAAAACACACACAAAAAAAAACACGATGTTTTGATAATACTAATTTAGTTGTAGTATAATTTTTCCTGAATTTTGACATTTTTGCAAAATATTTTTTTGCATGCATTTCAGCAGTTTTCAATGTTTCTTTAAATATGTAATCGAGAGATTGTCTTCTGTCAGTGAAAGTTAAAGAAGAAAAATTGTTTCTTGTTTGGAGAGTTAACATAGGGTTCAAAAAGTGAGTAACAATACCACGAAAAACAACATGCAGTTAGAAAATTAGATTACCAGAAAATTAGCTTTTACAATGCTTTGATACTATGGGATTTGATTCCATTAAGTATATTCATGTTCACAATAATCAGAACAGGTGTAAGACTATTAAAATATCATAGCAAAATCATCAAATATCATATTTAAATACTTTTATGAGAGAAACAATTATAAACGAAATTATAATATAAGATTTTATTGAATTTCAGCATAACCAATATTCCAGGCAAAGTAACTGGTTGTTAAAGACGGCTGGTTAGAAATAAAACAAAGGGAAAAGAAAAACCATACCATATGTTAAACAAAATGAAATGTTACATTAATAATAATCTATTGTATTTTGATCTAACTTGACTGATAATTCGCTGTACTTATGTGTTCTATTATTTTAAACGTGAGACAACATACAGAGGATACTCGGTTTGTGAGAAATTGAGCGATGTGTTAGGAAAAACTGTCTTGGAGAGAATAGGGTTGTGATTAAATCTTGGCAGAAGGGGCTTAAAGTAAACTAAGGTGCGTGAGCTTTCTTTCCGGAAGTTGGGTCATAAATAAAGGTGCCAGTGAAGCACCGTTTGGCAATCTAGTTTCTTGCTCCGATTCAAAGAAATCTGTGTTAAGAACAAAAGGACTGTTTGACAGTTTTGACTGGGAATTTGACTTTCGACTGCAAACTCGTTAGTCATTTTTGTTGAGTTAATAGATTTGCTATATGTTACGTTTTTTTTTCCTTCTTTCTCATTATGAAGTTCATTGATGTTTAAGGTTGAAGACAGATAAATTTAATTTGTGATCTAGAACAGAGTGATAAATGTAATATTTTTTCAACATGGTGATGTTTATAAGCTGGCATGTAAACAACGATATGCATCATGTTACTTGCGTGACGGAAAAAATAATTCAAAGCGCTCTATTAGACAGATTGTAGAATTTATAGCTGCCAAGTTTCGCACTTAATTACTTCTTGAGTAGCGGGTGCTAATAAAGAAAAGATTTTAAAAATTCGATTGGATTTTTAATTAAAAATTAACCAGAATTTTAAAGCTTTCCTTCCATAACTTCGAATCATATTATAGCACAAAAATCATTTTTGCATGAAATTTTTTTAAAAATTTGGTGATACCAATTTTAACTCGGTACAATTTTTTCTGTAATTTCAATAAATTTGGAGGCATGTTTTATGACATTACTTTCCTTTGTTTCAGCAATCTGATTCATATTTCCGTATATTATGATGATAATAAATGAATTTTTTTGCGTACAGTTTAATGACTCATTATAATTAAAAATAAATCTTTAAAAAAATAGAACAATCAATTTAAAATATTATACTACTATGATACTTTTGGGCTTGAAGTGCGAAACTTTTTTTAAAAAGGGGCATGTTTTTAGGTAGTCTTCGTACAAGAAAAAAAGCACTCGTAATCAAAGCTTTCATAGTTTCCCTTGTAGATTTAAACTGCAAACCAGCAAAAGTGGTCTCCCTAAAACTTTCTCGCATATACTCTAATAAAGATTTTATTCCAGAGAACGCCTTACATAGCGCTGACGTACAATAGGTACAAAATATTAAGTTTTGGTGTGAATTTAGCATTTTTTTGAATTTATCATACGACCAATGACGAGATTTTTGGCGATTAATAACTGGCATGCAGTTAATAATATTGGATAAATCGAATTTATGTTTTTAGACTTATTTTTTGCTACCGTTTAGAACAAATAAATTAACACAAAACTATAACTATGGTCACAAAATGACATATTAGAATGGATATATTTAAATCATTGAGTTTTTGGCTTGTCGCGTTTACACGTTTCTAAATGTACAAACCAACAGACGGTCAATCCGTTGTTGGATTGAGCTAAAATTTTGATAGGCGTCTACATTACAATTTTAAAATTCTGTAACGAATTTTAATTAACGAATTAACTAAATTAACAAATAAAGGCAGTATACCAAATTTCATCCATCTAGATCAAAAGGTTTTGAGTTATCTTGTTACAAATAGACAGATGGACATTTTCCAAGAATGTGTTTCTCAAACTCAAGGAGGTCTGAAACATGGAGATTCATCTACATCTCAAGGTCGGTTTTTTTTTTTTTTTTATTATGATTACTATAATTTCACTATACTACGTATGCGAGAAAATAAAAGGAACATACGAATAACCAACATGAGCGACTTCTTTTAAAATAAATTATTGACAATAGAAGCTACTGCTATTCTGTTCGATTCTATAATCTAATAGAAAGTAATTGTATCGCATTGCTCGGAAATGATCAAATATTGATTGCAATAAAATATTATCTGAAATAAGAAATCGTCTATTGGTTGCATTGGGGTTGTATTTCAGCTCCTTAATTGTAACACTTTTAATCCATTATTTTAGTAATTCCATTTGATTTCTAATTACTTTGGCGATCAGCTCTTTTCCTAGCCTTTTTTATTGATTTATTTGTAATTTCCATCAAACCTTTTAAGCATAACTTTGATGCTCATATTTTCCTTTAAAAAGATATGTTGGTTATTCATATGTTCCTTCTTACTTTCTCGCATACGTAGTGTAGTAAAATTACAGTAATCATAAAAAAAAAAAAAAAAAAAAAAAATCGACCTTGAGATGTAGATGAAATTTCATGTTTCAGATCTGCTTGAGTTCAATCATTCAATTTATTATAGACCTTAGAGTCATGCTATTTTAATAGCCTTATATTTCGTCTATTTTTTGTTTAAATGAACCTTCCTAGTAGAGTCAAGTCCTATGACATCAAAGCCATCAGTGACAGATTTAGACAATTTGTGGTCCTAGGAATTGTGCATTATGATAAACATTCTTTCTCTCAATTTAATTTCTCATTTCTGCATATTTTTAATTTCTTGAACATTTTATTATATATTTTAGATTAGTTTTTTCAATAGCTTTATAAAAATGTTTATGTATATATTTTTTATTTTATTATGACTCATGAAAACTCGACATCTACGTTTTAATCTAATATTATTTAACTAGATGCTCGTTGTTTATAAATTTAAAATACCTGACAGTAATGAAGCAGTTAGGGACCTGACAATTATACTTGGTAAAGTACTAGTACTGACTTTACATATTTTATAATTAACAGAATCTATATTTTCTATAAATATATTTGGAAATTAAACTTATAAAAAATTTTTTAATCAAAATGTTTGCTCTCCCCCCCCCCTCAATCAAATCTGTCTGCTTAAAAGAATTCGACACTGAATGCTTTAAAAATTTTTTTAGGTAATTTAAATTTGGACATCGTCCTTTGCAATGCTGTAATTTTTTTTTTTTTTTTTTAATTCCTCAAAAAATTACGTTGATGATTAACAGTATATTTCTTTATTTTGTAACAACAGAGAAAATCTTGCGATCAAACATTTGATGAAAATGTTTAAATTTCATATCAACAATGAAATGTACTTTTAAAAATTATGTGAAAAAATATTTTTTAAATTTCTAGAATTAAAAAAAAAAAAATCAAATCCCTATTGCAAATTTAGTTTTATTGAAAAGCTATTTTTTGACTTTTAAGATTGCACAAAAATGATCTTTACGCCATAATATTTACTGAAATTATTGCGATGAATAGCCCAAACACTATCTTCACCTTTATTTAATTAAAATTCTAATTAAAAAAAATTTAGAGATCAATTTCAATATGCATATTACTACCCTCTTAAATATATTTGTGCCGAATTCGGTTGCTCTAGATCAAAAAGTCTGTTCTGCAGAATACTAACGCACATACATAGACATTCTGCTTTGTTATTAGCAATAATAGAGATGTGAATAAGTTGATATTGTTACAAAAATTTTTTCTTCTTCTACAAAATACCGCCAATAAATCGTAATGACGCAGCACATTTAATTGCTATAGTTCAGCAGCTTTCTTGCTGTCTAATCCTCCAGTTTCTCTACCTGTCGGCGACTCCGACTCTTACCACACACCTCCTCTGACTATACACACGACTTCTTCGTAGCCTTGAGTGCCCGTCTTTTATAGTTCCGGGAGGCGGGGCTAGAATCTTCTGACCAATCAGGGCGTATCTGAGTGTATCTCTGTTATTACTGGATGGATCATGAAACTTCTCGAACTTTCTGGGATTATCCATTTAGTCGCCAAACTCGCCAAATTCAACGCCAAGTCGCCAAATGGTCGCCAAGCTCAGCATGCCGTGCCGGATAGCAAAATTACAGATTTGTAACAATATATAGATAGAGATATATAGTTAACACTTGAATTTTTATCGTATATTGTAAGATAAAAATAATAATTAATTTTAATTGTTTAAATTATGAACTAAAAAAACTCAAAGAAAATTATCATTATTTTTACAGAGAGATTTCGGTTTCATATATAAACGTTTAAAAATAATCAGAAAGGCATAGATAATATTTAGCTAATACTCTGACACTATTACTATTCTCTGCTAATAATTATTATAATTAAACGGTTAGGGGAGAACTGACAAACAATTTGTATAGAATATGTATTGCGTTGAATATGAGATTATGTATCAAGCTGTCTAGGCTTGTGATAGTAGTTATTAATAGCTGAGAGAGAAAAATATAAAATATTTTTATTTAAAAGCAGCTGGTATATAGGCGTTGGTCGGGATTAAAATCTTTTTATGCATAAGGTTTTTCATATAGAAACACCTTTTATATAAAATAATAAATCTTTTTTTAAGATGTGTGCTTTGAAGTAAAAGATAAATTTTTGAAAATAGTGGTAGTGGTTTAATTCAAAGTCTTAACATTATCCAGGATAGGAATATCTACTTAAAAATTTCTTTATTTCAGAACCCTCAACTTTAACTTTTCTAAAGAATTAATAAAAATTGAAAGAAAATTTGCACAAAAATGAAATTTTTATCGTTGAAAATGTAAAATTATTAGTTTTATGAGATGTAATTGTTTTTCGGATTAATTTTCTCCGACGTTTCTGTGGAAAGAGTGGAAAATATTTGCTAATTTATTTCTTACAACCTGAAACGGCTGCTATTAGTGTACGTTTCTTTTATTTGCGCAAGGTCTTTACATTTTTTGGCCCCGCTTCAGCGAATGACTAATGTTTACTTTTAAACACTGTTAACCAATATATTGAAGCAAATGAAAACCTGGAAAAAAAGATGCATATTCAAACAAGATAGAAATTTTAAAAAATAGAGATGGAATGGTTCTAAGTTATACATTTAATTTTTTTAAAAAAAACTAATAACAATTGAAAGAAATATGTAAAAATTAAAATAAAATTTTGATTTTACTGTTATCTATATATTAAGATAATTGTATTTTAACTGCATTTAAAGGAGATTTTCGAAACAGGGCTTTTTATTTTAGTTCCCTTTAAAGTGAATAGAAGATATAGAGAAAAAAAAAGGTATAATATAAATCTATTTTTTCTTGCTTAAGAGGACAGTGGACTTTGAAATAAGGAAAAATGGACGAAAATTTCCAATTTTAATTTTATCGTTTCATAACCAAAATATATGTTTATAAAATATATGTTTATATACAACTGAAATATCGTCATAAAATGTATTGTTTAATAAAATAAATATTTGAAGGGTTAAGAGGAAAAAAGTACATCCTAATGATCCTTTCCCAAAATGATATTTTAATTAGATTAAAATATGTTTAAAATGTTCCAGGTGTTTTAATTTTTGAAAAAAATAAATTAAATTGATAATGAAGATTTCGATCACACATAAAAAGAAAATGGGTTATGCATTTTATGCTTCGTGTTTTTTTTAGATAGCTAAAAGTCAATTTTAGTTTAGAAAAACATAAAATTTCTGTGAACGTTCAATAAATGTGCATAAAAATATTTCTAAAAATTTAGCATTCAATTGGGATTACAGAAATCATACGTAGTTTTGTTCTCAATAAATTTACATTGGGTAATAAGAAAAAAATAATAGAAATAATTATAAACGACATCGCTTGGGATATTTTGACAGTTTTAAAAATTATATATATTTTAAAATTTTTCAAAATAATATATTTCGTTTTAAAATGTTCTTTTAAGAAATTTGGCGTATTTATGTTTTAATGAATATGCATAAAAATTTCATAACCCTGATTGAATAATTCGCAAAAATGTCTAATAGAGTTCACCATCGCCTTGTAGAAGGATTAGGCCTTGAACCGCTATAAAAGATTTTTTCTTACTTGGCAAGAATCCGTTTTCGTAATAAAATCCGATGAAGGGTTCAGTTAGTAACGTTTCGAAATTTTATGAATAAAAATAAAAATTCCTGTCTGTGTGTTATGATATTATATCTGCTATAATAACGACGCGAGCACTGAAATAATAACATTAACATAACTATACTAAACATCCAGGATGCACTTGACATCTATTTGGAAATTAACTTTTTGCTGAATTCGCTAACAAAGGGAAGCTTTAAATGTTTTAGAATCAATTGTTTTTGCTAGCTAGAGTAGAGTCGTAAACAAGTGCCTGTATTTTACAAATGTTAGGAATATCTGGCTTTCTTGATACCGCGGTTTAAAAGCCAACTGGCAGAAAACCACGATTCCGTGTTAACGGTGCTATGAAAGCGATTGTGAACCTTGAGCTCATTGTGCTTAACGAAAGTATTTCGTTTTTTTCTGAGAATGGAATTGCATTTCTTTTTTTTTTTTTTTCTTTTTTTTACATCTGATTGTACGAGTAAACTTTTTTTTTTACTTCCGATGGACTATAAAAAACAACAATAGAAAACAAAATGAATTTATTACTTAAAGTTATGCGCAAATATGATTAGTTTTCGACACAACGGCCATAGATATATTCACTCATTTGTCATATCGGAGAACCGTTTTTCCGATACTCTCTTCGAAGAAGGTTGCTGTCGATGGTGTGAGATGGAATTTAAGGTTTTTTTTGAATCTCCTCATTAATGGGAAAACTACCTCAAGGAATGTTCCTTTGAAACTTCTCATTAATGGATGATCACCTCATTAAATGTTCCTTCGAAACTCCCCATTAACTAAGAACCTCTTGATTAAAAGTTCTTTTGAAACGCCTCATTAACGGAGAAGCTCCTCATTAAACATTCTGTTGAAACTCCTCATTAAAAGTTTCTTTGAAATTCCTTCCTTAGGATTCTGACATCATCCCTTTCTTTCGAACCATTTGATCAACTCGTTGAACAAGATCTGTAGCCACAGACTTACGTTCTTGTCCTCTTTCATTGGAAGCGGGGCTTAGAGTCGAATGATTTTTCATCTTTTCCATGAATTGAACAATTGGCTAGACGACCAACGCTTCCAGTCTGATGAGGAATTTCAAAAGAAAATTAAAGTCCGTCACATCTCTGGCAGCAATATTCTTATAAGATTTGGTCCGCCAATTGGCGAATGTCTGAATCTTCATTATTGCTACAAATCAGTAATGTTGCTTCCCAGCACGGTTAGTTCTGTCACTGGAAAGACCGATTTACAATCATCTGTATTGGACGCTGCTCGGGTGCCGAAGCAGTAATCCCAGAGCTTGGCGACAAACTTGACGACCATTTGGCAACGAATTTGACGACAAAATGGATAGTGCTGGAAACTTCGAGAATTTTATCGATCCATCCAATAGGAACTGTGATACACCTGATTGGCCCAGAAGGTTCTAGGTCCACCTGTCGGGAACTATAAAAGGACGATAGTCTCAAGCTGCAATGAACCAAATCGGAATCGTAGTCGGAGTGGTAGACAAGTAACGAGTCTTCGAGAGGATAGCAAAGCAAAGGCGGAGTGCCAGCATTGTGTGGAACCCAAGCTATTGCTGAACTGAACTTTGTGCCGAGTCCTGTTGTCTATTGTGGAAGCAGCGGCGCGTCGTGTGTGGAGTTGCCAGTCGTGTCGTAGTGAGTCGGCAGTTGGTTACATCTAAAGCGAGGAGACAGTGGAGAAGTTCAGCGATTTGGAGAGACCGTATAGCGAAGCTCCGAGGATCTCCTCTCCTGCTGAATTCTGCCTGGCCACTTTGTGTGCTGTGGTCGATTACTACTTGTGGGCTACAGTCTATTGTAGTGTGCTGCTGTGTGCTGTCCTGCCTTCGTCTCAGCTGTAGATATTTGTCGTCTATGTATTCGTCGTCCTTGTGTTAGCGTCTTCGTGTTAATAAACATCGACTATTAAAGGGCAGTTTATTTTTGCATCGACCATCAAATCGCAAAAGGAACCCCTACGAACGGAAGTAGTGAATCACTATGATTATATTGAAAAGTAACCATTTGCATGATTTTTGTCGATAAATTATTTTATTCTCTACTTTTTCCTTTTTTTATGGTCTTCTAGTCTAGAAGTGCTGTAAAATTGTTGTGAGTTTTATTGTAATACACGTAGCTGGATTTACTTTGAATTTCTTACAATAATTCTCATTGAATCAATAAGTCGTCTGCAAGTTATTTAAAAATCCTTAATGTACTTGTATCTGCTGTATTTGTCAATGAGTTTCTTGATCGTTCAATGATTTCTTTGAACAATTTTCCTTATTTCTTCAAAGGGATTTTCCCTTTATCTCCAAATTTATTATTATTTATCTTGCTTCTAATGATGTTTGTTTCCGCATGGCTAATTTTCTTAATTTTTCCTCCAAAAAATTCTAGAAATTAACTCAAAAACGAAATGCACATTTAGAATTCAACTTAATTTAAGGTTTTTTCAAGGTAAAAAATTCTAGTATTTGGAAGTTGGAAGAGAAGATATGTCAATGTTTACTTTTTTGGGTGAATTTTAGTTAGATGAATTTTAATAAAAATCGATGTATTTTTTTACTTTCTCGTATAGGTAGTGTAGAGAAAGTATAATTCGAATCCGAGATTTTGACGAATCTCTACGTTTTAAACCTCCCTGAATTAGAAAACACATTTTTTAGAAAATGTCCGTCTGTCTGACGAGGATGCATCAAAAACGCTTTGAACTGGATGGTTGAAATTTGGTTATATGGTCTTTACATCAAATTTGCATATTTCTTTTAAATTTGATGATGAGGAAGTCCGACTGTTCGAGTATAAATTAATATAATAACTACAAAATGAAGAGAGCTAGACAGATAAAAATTGGTACACAGATTTAACATCTATTATGTAGATACCAATCAAATTCTGAGCTAATTCCAACAATGAGTTGACTGGCTATCGGTATATACTTTCAGAAATGTGCAAATTCGATAGTTAAAAAACGCAATGACTTAAATACATCAAATTTGGTAAGGGATTCTGTGACTACAACTGTATTTTTGTGTCCTTCGGTTGAGAAAAACGAATCGAAAACCAAAATTCGATTTTAGGATAGTATTAATACACGCCAGGGATTTTTCGCCAAATAACTCGCCAAGATTAATATTATAAATTCAGTTAAAATGCTAAATTCACGCCAAAATTTATATTTATTAGAGAGCATGCTAGAAACTTTTGGGAGGATCACTCCAGCTGGTTTATTAATTGAATTATTTCCTGTAATTGTAGTTCGTTTAAAATTTAAATTGGATTTACAATAATGCTACTTAATCACTTAATGATACTTTTTGTTCTATATAAATAATGTATTCATTATAAAATGTATTTTTTTTCCTTTTTATATAAGTGGTTTAATTTTGAAAATCCGAAAGTAACGAAGATGACTTTTTTTAGAAAAGTCAAACGTAATTTTTTTCTTTTTTTAATAAGTATAACTTTGAAAGTCTTATCAAGTTTTTAATTTCTCATCTAAAATTGTTTCACTAACCTATATATGTCTGATTTAGAAATACTGAACTGGTTTCACTATGACAAATTACAATACTCATAGGAAAAGAACCTCGAGATATCTTTACTGAACTTGAAGACGCAGGGCCATAAAATGGATCTCACCCAAGTTTTAAATTTGTTGCCCCAGATAACTTAATGCGTGGGAGAATTGCCCTTTTGTTTTTTCACCTTATCTCTTAACGCCATTTAAAATATGCCAGAAGTATCAAATATGTTCTCATTCTTTGTCGGTCTTCTCTGTATTTTAAACGTAAATATGAGACTTAAACACATAGAGGCATAATTCAGGCCATACACTTGTTTTGTAATGTATTCGGGTTTGTTTTTTTATATCCAAGGTAATTTATCATAGTATTTTGAAATTGAAACAGTAGGATTTCTTGTTGGAACTTAAATGTCTCTTTATTACAGCCGTTTTTGTGAGATTCGTACTGATAAAAATTGGCCAAGATTCAGATTTATTTCTGTAATGGAAGTGCTAATTTAATGGGATTATGCCTCGATTCTAATTTAAAAGAACGGGTCACGGTGGCCTCATAGAAGAGTTTCAGATTCATTACCAGAGAGTCACGTGTTTGAGAGGCGATTCAACAAAAATGTCGCTAAGCGCATAATTTTGAAACTATTGATGCTAAACGACGATATATTGGCGTTTTCAGAACACTTGCGGAAAGTGAAAATGGCGATATATCATTGCGTATGCAATAGTGTCTAATTTGTCAACACATACTGAAATACAGTTGGCATTATTTTGTTCTTCTTTATTTCGTAATATGCTCCTTTTCAAATTGTATTATTTATTTTAGTAAGCATCATTCTTATTTTTTTTAAATTAATTTTTATCACATTTTAGCAAGTTTGACAAACTGATCTGGCATTCTTCGCATAGGTACGATATTTTTGGTCAGCATCAAAAGTCCTCGTAATGAAAATGAGTGCAAGAACACTAGGTAGCATTTTGTGCATATAGACTTGGTGCTTGCTGTGGAGTGTTAAATATTTTTTTTCATATGTGTGTTATAGAAATTTGGGCAAGTTGTACCGATTCAGATAACCCTCCCAGTAACCTAGCCATGGTTCAAAATTATGACTTTAAATAGACATTTAGCTTTAAAACTGGAGATTAATTTAAGTAAATTAAATTTTATTTCATACAAAATTGCTTGAATGATAATTGTGAATTGGGTTCACGTGATATGGATGACACACTGGTCTTCGCACTTTGTTCTAAATGTTGCACATTAATGAGAAGATGCCTAACCCTCAATCAGAATCTGCACTAATTCAAGACGTACTTTGAATTTGGAGTATAATTTGGATTTGAAAACATGATGTTTCGAATTCGAAATTGAAATTTCCAAAAGATATCTCAGTATCATGGTGTTTAGATTTGTAAAATAAGATGCAAGGTCGACTTCAATAACTGGAACTCAATTCAGTATCTCTAGATTTCTTTTTGACAGTTCTTGTAGTAAGACGATAATCTAATGGAATCGAAACTAGCTTTATTTGTTATTATTTTCTTTCGAATCGGATGCCCTAATATGTGTGCATATTTTTAAAATTCAACTTCTTAACTCCTTAATCGTTGTGCATTATATGAGTAACGAATGATTGTTTTTTAAATTTATAAACAAAAATTAGATCACTCAAAGATGTTATAATTCGATACAACGCTGTATCGAATTAATTACATAAAATCACAAACAAATCAAACCATAATTATTTCATGGATTTTTATTTTGACTTATAGAATAGTATATTCCCAAAAAGGAAATTGTCATCTAATTAGATAGAAAAGTCACAGTTAAGGGGTTAAAAAGTTCAACTATAATACGCTAGAGCATCATCGCATTACAGCTCAGAGGGAAAAAAATCCTGCAAGTTAGAAAATTCCTTATCAATTTTTATACTTCACGAATAAAGATGAAACAAACGTAAATACAGTTGGCGTAATTTAGATGAAAATATTCAGTAGAATTGTATCTACGCAAGAACTCTAAAACACAATTAACTATTGAATTTCAAGCTCATATTTGACCTCCGATTCGATGACGTAATAAAGAATTTCCCAACTTTTATCGTACTTTCTAGCAACGTGAAAATCTGTTATGATTTTTATTTTGACAGTCGCCAATGCATGTAGTCAGTGTAAGATCTATCATATAGAGTAGAATTTATATTATTCAAACTGAATGGAACCATAATCATTCCAGATAAATGAAAATTCCGTTAATATAGATCAAAATTTAAATCGTATCTTCGTTTCTTCCGACAAGGTTTGGAAAAATTGTTTATTTGAAATTTATAAAAGTAAGTAGAGATATTATTATATATTAGCCAATATATTATATAAAAAAAATCTTTTCTCAAATTAAGAGATGATTGTTAAAAATCCATCCTTAATAGAAAAAAATCTAAAGATCAATTAGTTCTTCCGCTACTTTTTATTTTATGTAAAATTTTATGACCCCTATATGTATCGTCACCTGACTCCTAATTTTCTCAACAATTCTTTATGGATATTAAAAAAATCTGAAATATTTATAATTTATCATAAATACGTAAATATATATCTAATATTAATACAAGTTATGAATATAATGTGTTAATATGTTAATCCTTTAGACCAATTGATTTTGATACGTACAGATATCTCGTATACAAAGAAAAATTAATGCAGTCAGTACCTAATACATTAGTATACCACCATAATTCATTTTCGTGAGATGTCACAAAAATCTTTTTTTGCTGAACATCCTCTATGAAGGGGGAAAAAATTATGAAAAAATTTCCCAGGCCTAACTCTGTACTGAATTTGCCAACTTTTATTTCTAAAGAAAACTCAATTTTAAAAAGTAGCAAAAGAATTTGAAAATATTGATTTTCGCCGCTACTTTTGCCAATTTTCTCAACAATTCTTTATAGATTTTCTCAAAAAAAAAAAAACTTTCGAAATTTTTGGCGTATTTATAATGCCTTATAAATACGTAAATGTATATTTATTATCAATACAGAGTATAAATATAATGTGCTAATGCATTATAATGTTAATCCTTCAGACCAATGGATTTTAATACATATAGATATATCGTATAAAAACAAAATTAATATAGTCAGTATCTAATATGAATGAATACATTCATTTACTTCTGTTACTTAATCGATAGAAATTAAATAAGCGAATTAGCAATTCAAAACGGAAAGTTATTTCCCACTATCATTAAAATCCATGAAATTTACTTACATCACTGCTAAAGTAGTAACGAATGGAATATCCTCCACCTCAAATAATTTCAAAAAGTTGATAGTAAGGTTTTAGCTTTAAGACCACAAGGTTCGAGGTTCGAAAATTCTATTCCATTTTAGAACCACCGTATAAGTAGATCCGATGCACGCAAATACCGCCGAGGTCAAATGTTGACCCGTTAGTACGGAGTGGAAGTTTGCAAAGTGAGGTACTGTTTCAGATGTCGTCATCGTCATCTGACTACAGCTCAAAAGTATGAAGTCCAGCCCAAAACAGCTCTTGTATTGTTTCAGAATGAATCATAAAAATAATGAAATTAAATAACATGTTCGATTGAAAAATATCGCTTTCCGTTGGTGACTTTTCATAAGCCTTCGCATTGAGAAAATCGGCTTCAGTGCCAATCTTTACATCCTTTTTTCTGAAAAAAAAAATTCGTTAATTTTATTTATTTTTCTAAATTGAAGGACACAGTTCAGTTTTCTAGTATGGTCTCAGTTAACAGGGACCTCGATTGATAGCAGCCCAGATAAGTGAAGTTATACTATAGATGTATATATATATTAATTAATTGTAGTCATTTTACTTCCCTCAATTCATAATTTAAAAATAGCTACTTAAAAACAGTGGCTGCTCTTTAGACTTGCGTAAACAGTTCCAGACTAGTAATACAAAGCGATGTTGCACAATCGTGAACTCAGAAACTTTACAATTGCTGTCAAAACAATGAAGTTCCAAGGCTAAATTTTTTACTTGTCTTGAATTCTCTTCATTTCTGGTTTTTGTTTTTCTCTCTAAATGCTGTATATCTTTTTCGTGCGTTTAATGCCGAGTTCTCATTTATCCAAAACTATGCAATTTCATATTTTAACCCTTTAAAGGGCCATTTTTTTCTAGTCATATTACGTTAAAATATTTTTAGGCTTGAAATTAGAATAAGAAAAGG
This sequence comes from Argiope bruennichi, assembly GCF_947563725.1. Lineage (NCBI taxonomy): Eukaryota > Metazoa > Arthropoda > Arachnida > Araneae > Araneidae > Argiope > Argiope bruennichi. Next base: position 99,929,950 of record NC_079156.1, on the reverse strand, counting down.
GATTCATTTAGCTTATCAGATAAATTTAATTTGATTAATTAATTAATTTGGTTAATTAATAATTAAGTAACAAATCAAGACGCATCATTTTGTGTGAGATAAAGAACTGAAGCATCTAAGTTTCTGTCTTTCTAAAAAAATTTGTCAGAACTTATGCCAACCTACATAAATTTCATACAAAGATTGATAAATTTAGTGGAAAGCATACTTCCCACGGCCCTAGAAAGGGTTAAAATCGCGAATGGCGATATTTAAAATTTTTTTACCTTTTCTTTTGTAATGAATGAAATTTATTTTTTCGCTCTGACATTTTCAATATGGTTTTATTATTACCTTAGATTATTAAAAAGTGAATTCAGAAAACGTTGGAATTCTGAAAATTTCGTGTGGTGATTAGATTGATGGGGGAAAAAATGACCTGCTGGAATAGTGTTTTTAACATTCTATTCCCGCCATTCTGATGTGTTTCAGCTTTCTTGGTGTATTTTATGACGATTATTAGAATATTTTGTCCGAGATTTTTTTTTTTTTTTTTTTTTTTTTCTGAAATGAATGAATAATTGCATCTATTTATATATTAGGTATTGATTGCTTTAATTCATTGAAGTTTTATGTACGAGAAATTTACATGTACAAACCAGCTGGAATGGTCTCCTCAAAACGTTCTCGCATACATGCTAATAGACTTGTCACGCCAGAGAACGCAATGGCGTACAATAGTTACTAAATATTAACTTTTTGCGTGAATTTAGTATTTTTACTGAATCTATCGTGTAATATTTGGCTAGTTTTTTAACGATTAATTCCTGACATGTGGTTAATAGTATCCAAAAATCGAAATTGTGTTTTAGACATATTTTTCAAAACTGATTAAAACAAAAACTTCACACAAAATTGCACTTGAAGTCTTATAAATTCTCATACCAATTTTGATATATTTAAGTTATTGCATTTTTGAATTATTTCGTTTACATGTTTTTGAAGGTATACACCGACAGATAGTCAACCCGTAGTTGGATTTGGCTCAAAATTTGAGGGGTGCCTATATTATAGATATTAAATGTGTGCCCAATTTCATCTATCTAGCTCTCGTTGTTTTGTAGTTACCGTATATATATTTGAACTTATATTCGAACGCTGCACAGGCGGACTTTTTCTATACAGAGTTGACTCAAAATTTGATAGAAATCTGCAAATGTGGTGTAAAGACCGTATACCAAATTTCAAACGTCTATGTCAAATCGTTTTTTAGTTATCTTTGTCATAGACAAGCTGACAGAACAATGGGAAATTTTCCAAAAATGTGTTTTTCATACTCGTACTAACACATGAAGATTCTTTAAAATCTTGAGTTCGAATTTTTTGACAACTGCTATACTTTTTCTGTTGTCGTTGTTTCTAATGGCACTTGCCATAGACAAGCCCACTGACTTTAGAAGTTAGTGATTTTAAGCCAAGGGTACGACTCTTGTTTTTTCAGTAGCGTCATAGGGCCAAGAGATAGGGCCGACTTAGCTACACACACGTCACAACCGTTTTTACGGGGCGGACTTCATTCATGCATTTCATTCACTCATCCACATATCGTAATTTAGACCTGAATCAGAGAACGATCACCTCTGATACAGTACCCCCAGTGGTATTTCTCTCGATATGGAGGACTTTGTGACCGTGACAGATTTACACGTGCGCCAGCCACCACACACACGGAGATTCTTCGGTCGGCGGAGTTCGAACTCGCAACCCAAGGGACGCGAATTCAACGCTCTTCCAACCAGGTTTTCCCGTTCCATACTTTTTCTATACTACATATACGAGAAAGTAAAAAAAAAAAATGTTAATTTGATTTATTTTGATGCACTAAGTAATTATATCTATATAATGCATTAATAATTGTACTTATATTCATGTATTTCACATATTTTAAATCCATTTTCCATAATGCATAAAATTTACTAAATTAGTTTTTACGATTGTAACAGAACTAGCATTGTCTAGTGTCTTTGTTAAAAAAGAGTGTTCGGGGAGATAGAAATTGTTTTTAGGAAATGTAATTAATCTACGCTTTAGGAGACGAAAAAATGTTGAATATCAAAACGAATTGTGAATGAATTCTATTTTTGATATCTAATTTATCTAATTATATATTAAATAAAGTAATAATAATAAAGTTCTATGTTTCAAACTATAATGGAAATGATGTTTTCTGTAGAAGTAGATATGCTTCTATGCTAATTGCTCTAAAGATACGCATTCTGTGCTAATTGTTCTAGAGATATACTTCTATGCTAATTGCTCTAAAGATACGCATTCTGTGCTAATTGTTTTAGAGACGCATTCTGTGCTAATTGTTTTAGAGATATGCATTCTGTGCTAATTGTTTTAGAGATATGCATTCTGTGCTAATTGTTTTAGAGATATGCATTCTGTGCTAATTGTATTAGAGATATGCATTCTGTGCTAATTGTTTTAGAGATATGCATTCTGTGCTAATTGTATTAGAGATATGCATTCTGTGCTAATTGTATTAGAGATATGCATTATGTGCTAATTGTATTAGAGATATGCATTCTATGCAAGCTGCTCTTAAATTATGGATTGTAAATCCAAAAAATTTCACGCAAAATTTTGCTTTTATTTGAGAGAACAGAAACTGCAAGTGCTTCTGTTCTGCCAGGTTCTTTTACTCTAACCTTCATAAATAGTTACTAAACCTTCATAAGCTTCATAAATGCTTGTCAAACTAAGATATTGCAGTGGGAACAGGTATGCTTTTCATTGTCGTTTCATTCATTTTGCTCCGCATCTACTGATTATAAATTGCGGAAAAGATGCATGCTTATGTGGTTCTCGCAAAATGTGCACGCTGAAGCCTTTATTTTTATTCAAAATCAAAATCATCAAAAATCATGAAATATTTAAAACCAACTGCAGTGATTTTCTCAAAATTTTCTTGTATAACTTTCTCTAATAAAAATGTTACCCCAGAGAATGCCTTTTATAGCATTGGCGTAAAATAGTTACAAAATATTAAGTTTTGGGGTGAATTTAGCATTTTTACTGAATCTATCCTTGGCGAGGTTTTGGTGATTAACCCCTGGCATGCGTTTAATTGTAATTGAAAATAGGATTTGTGTTTCAGATACATTTTTACCAACCGGTTGAAATAAAAATTTGACACAAAACTGCACTTCTAGTAACAAAATCACATATCAAATTTAATATATTTGAGTCATTGCGTCTTTAAGTTATCGTATTTACCAGATTCTAAAAGTATAGACCAAAGGATGGTCAATCCCTAGTTCGATCCAAAATTTGATAGGTGTCTAGACTATAGGTGTCAATTATGTGTATCGAAATTTATCTATCTAGTTCTCTTCGTTTTATAGTTATCGTGTTAAATTATATTCTAACAACCGGACAGACTTCCTCTGATCGGAATTGATATAAAGATCGACCAAATTTCATCCGTCTAGCTCAAAGTGTTTTTGAGTTATCTTTGTCACAGACAAACGAACGGATGGACATATTCTAAAAATGTATTTTTCGAACTCGGGGAGTTCTAAAACGTGGAGATTCATCAAAATCTGTTCAAATTTTTTGACGACTTTATACTTTTTGTATGCCAGAAAGTAAAAATACAACATTACATGATTTTTGATGTCATTAGAATAACCCATTTTTTGTAGAGTTGTTTTATTCAAATAATTGGCAGGGATTTTTTAGTTCATTTGAAACCAAGCAATTTTTTTCATGAAATTTTGCAATATTCCTTCTATATATGCAACTTAGTGTGGGAAAGTCTTTGTTCCATAATTAAATAATTACGAAAGCAACGAAAACTTAACCCGTTACACTCGGTTGGTGACTCTCATTCGCAATTCAAGACGGTGCATCAGTTTGATGTTTTATTTGTTTATTTTTCGATTGTTAAAAACGCCTGCAGAAGGGTAAAAAGATCTAGATTAATTATTCAAAGAAATGTGAAAAATTAATAATTTAAAAAATAAAAATTAATAATTTTAAAAACAATTATGTATATTTATTTTTCAGAGCTATAAACAAATCTTTGTATTAGGTGAATAGTTATGAATCGAATTACTTTTTCTAGTGCAATGGGATTATTTTAATTGTCAATTCATGAAATCGAAAACTTTCTGAGATCCCGTACCTCGAATTTCCGGTTAATCCGGAACACAATGAAAAGAACGTAATCTGCCATTTATTTCATTTAAATAGAAAAAAATTGTATGCTTTCGCACATGTAGTTCCTGACCTCGTATGATGAGTTCCCATAAATATTTCAATCGCTGTCACTCTCAGTTCTATTCGACCTGTCGCAAGAAAAACTGTGCCGAATGCAGACAATGGCCTAAAACTTCCTTGACTTGACCCACATAGAGAAAGCAAGAGGGGAAGATTCTATTTTAAAGTTTATTTACGCTTCACCTATTCTTGAGGCTGCCGTTTCGAGGATACACTAGAAGGATTAATTAGAGTCCACATGCCAGAGTCATAAAACAAGGTAAAAGAGCGACTGCTTTTTCACCTCTCCGCGATTTCTTTCTTTTCGGAAAACATATCAAGTTGTCAAGGCCAGGAAACCGGGAAAGTGATTCATGCAACTAGGTAAACCGGAAGATTTCGGTTTCAGTTGCATCTTTTCGGAAAGGAAAGTGTTATATTTTCTGCTCTCATTTTGGCGTATTTGGCATTATTCAACAACTGTTCAAAAGATAAATTTATCGAAAGTAGTTTTATCTACTTTGAATTGTCGAAATTTTTTCGAAGTATTTAATCTGCAGTGTGCTTCTTTTCTTTTCTTTTTTTTTTAATGACAATTGTTTAAAAATTAAAAGTTTTGTTAGGTTTAATTATTTTAGGATTTTATAAAGATATCTTTTTTTTTTCATTACCTCTATCTGATTCTTAAAAACGTAGTTTCTCTAATCCTAGTTTTATTATTTATTTAGTGAGATATACTTCGGAGGAAAGCGTAGAAGTAATTGTCATGTCATTACATCCATTTTTTAATAAAACGACTGAATTATATAACAAATATGTGTTTGAATATATGACAAAGGAGATAAAACTGGGAAGTCTGTGTTTAATCTTGTGACTACGCAATTTTTTTAAAATCGCTATTTAGACGTGATATTTGCAAATAAGTTCAAATATTTTTCAAGCAAAGTGAATTGATAATGTATGTTACACGATATTAATATGATATAATAAAATTCTGTAATCGTAAAAGTAAACACTCTAAACTGCGTAAAACGCTGAAACAATAAAAAATGGATTGATTGCCAACCCGCTGAAATCGCGGGATACGCAGCTGGAGGGTTAATTAAAGCATCTGGATTAAATACCTTTAATCCAGATGCTGCTATAATCACACAGAATTAAAAGTGCAATAGCGTTCGCAAATCTTTTAATTGCAAAGTACACTTACATTGTTTGCAAGAAGAAACGCCGAATTTTTGAAAAAAAAAATAATTCCATAATTGATATAGTTATTTAATTCGTTTAATCTTCGAAAAATTATTTGGATAACATGAAGCCAGAAAAAATTTCGCCAAATTGGACAAGTGGAAGGCATGAATAATCAGACACTCGAAGAAAACAATTCCGGCCCTGATAACCATACAAAACAAGACACATTTTCAAGCATCACATAGACGAAATCCCACAAGGAAGTCCTAGGGTCGTTAATTATCCAAACAACCAATAATGCGGCCAAAAGAGAGCAGGGAACCAACAAAACGATTTCTATTTTCGTACTCAAAATGACTTTCTGTAGTGGTGAATTAGATAATATCCATGTCGAAATTTCAACGATCATGTTTAGGTATTCGGGGAAATCTGAATGACTCTTACCTCGACAGTACGGAGGCAGAAACTAAGATTGAATTTTAATAGTTATCATCTGTCATGATACAATCTTTCTTTTAATACGTACGTCCCGTCAGAGTTGAAGATAACTCGACCTCATAGTCTTAATATTCCTACCTAAAAAGCGAGAACCAGCTACCATACCAGAAACTTCTCATTCTCATATCTGATTTATTCAGTGGGAGAGAATTAGATATTATATAAAATTTGAAACTAATGAATTTCAACGTTCTTATTTAGAAATTTCTGTAGGACACCCACCCATTTATTGTGGGTTATTTGGAGACCTGTAATATTTTCAATGAAGGCCTGCAGTAGTAACGAATCCAATGAAATTGATTCTGTTATGTATGAAACTGTAAATATCTCTGCGTATGCCATCGAATGGCACTTTTCAAGCGAGGAAGGCTATATTTATTTAAAAATTCCTCTCAGCAAGTTAGAAGGCAAAGATAGATTCCTATGTATCTGAGTTACTATCTGGCAACATAAATTGTTGATATTAGAAGTAGTCAAAAATAGAGAGCGAAGATTACATTTTAGCCCCTACCTACTAAGATATTGAAGTTATTGAAAATTTTAAATGTAAAAGTTGTTCGTCTTAATGAGGTGCTAATTTGGTTAACTGGAATTATTTTTGTATCTTTAATATTAAAAAATTTACAGCGAAATGGAAATTTCATTCCTCCACCATTTCCATCCCCTTTGTGCTAGATGGAGTATTTACGAACTCGTTCCAGAATTTTACGTTTTTAACAATAAATTTCAAGCCAGTTAAAATCCAAGCAAAATTACTCTAGTTATTCTGTTCACAAGATAATATGGGTAAAGCGTTATACGCATATATAAATATATGCTTTATATAAAAACTTTTGGACTGGGGGGGGGGTTTAGGGACCATGAAGAAATTTAAGGAAAGTCATAAGAACTATTGCAATAGGTAGTTTTCCTATAGGAATCTGCCTAAAATAAGCCGCCTCACCTTTCAATGTGTAGGTACTTAAGAATAAATTGACTCTATTATTAGTGTATTTGAAACTGCTTTCCGAATATAATGCATATCATAAAACCAGATAATAGTAATGCGGGAAATAAACTAACCGGAGTCACGCTTTGCCTTACTATTTTTCCCCCCTCTTTCTTCTTTTCAGTTCTGACATTGGAGTTTTACCTTGGTAAACAATCAAATGCGACGTCTTCTAGTCTATCTAATTTAACAGTGTTTTCACAACTTCATTCCAAGACGCTTGGCAAGAACAAGGATCGTTTTGAACTTCAAGCGTCTGAAATTTTAAAATCTGAAGTGTTATTTTTTTCGCCTGTTTGGCAGTTTATAATGCTCACTGTCTAAATTATCTTTATTGCATCAATGCAAGCTCAAAAAAAGTCCTGGATTAGCAAGGGCATACTTTTATTTGGGCTAATATATATATTGTTACGAAATTTTCCGGGGTTCGTTTGGATAGTGGAAGTTATATGGTGTGGAGAACACTCAATCAGCAGACGGCAGTAGAAAATAAAACAACGACGTTTATTTACACGAAGACACACAGGACAGCACAAAGACGACAACTATATACAGCACAGAAGACGATTATCTTCAGCCGAGACGTGCAGCAACAGCATACACAGCAGCATATAACAAGACTCTCTACTGCAGACAGTAGCGCACAGCTTAGTTCAGCACTAGCTTGACTCCATCGCTGCTCCGCTTATCCCTGGAAGACCAGTTCTTCACCGTCGCTTTCGACTACTCTCTGGTTCACTACTTCTCAATTCACCCCCGGTTCACGACTACTCGACAGCGGCAGGACTGCTTCCTTTTATAGGCATCAGGAGGCGAGGCTAGAAGCCTCTCAACCAAGCAGGAACGTTCGAGGCGTAACTCGGTTCCTACTGGACGGATCAGGAAAATTCTCGATGTTTCGGGTATAATCTATTTTGGCGCCAAAATTCGTCCATAAGTTTGTCGCCAAGCTCTGGGACCTCCCATGGAACCAACTATGCTGGAAAGCCGCATCACAGATTCGTAACAATATTATTTCTTAGGATAATACTGTGCTTGGTATGAAAATTCCCTATCTGATAAGACGCAATATGGCTAAAAATGTTTTTTTGGGCCATAAAGCCAAACAAATCAATAACCGAATATACTCTTCGTTTCAGTATATTGAGAAGACCACTTTTCGATGATTCTATCTCACTAAGGGGTGACACACGGAGAAATGCGCGCATTTCTGGAATTCAATTTATTGTTAAATGTAAACATCTCCTTTCACCTTTCCTCTCAAGTCTATTTTATCGAATTAAACCCATCCTAACGCATGCGCAAAAGCACAGAGGGTTTTAGAATCCGTTGGCATATAATATGTTCTTACTTTTATTTTATTAGTTCTGCTTTGAACGATTAATCGGTTGACCTATATTTGGAGTGTTTCTAGTTACAAAGGCATTTTATACTCCCCCCCCCCAAAAAAAAAATAAGAACTCATTGCGTTCCCTAGTTAAAGCCTGCTTTTGTCTGAAACGTGACAAAAATTCTTTCATGAAAAATTTGGATATATCGCCAAAAAGTGAATGTTACATTGGTACTGGAAGCGATTTTTGCTCTTCATTTTTTAACTGATAGCGTTATATTTTATGTACATTTAATGTCCATTTTTTTAATACGTAGAACATTACTAATTAAAAACTGAATGAATCAATATAAAAATTTGATTTTTCTAAAAACTTGAATTAAGAAAACTGGGTCTGAAATTAAATATAATAAGAGAAAACGGTATTTTTAAAATTTAAAAACTGTAGAAAATATTTTTATTCAATACGAGCTTTTATAATAAGTAATTAATAATTGATAAATAAGCAGTAAGCAATTTTAATACACTTATTAATGGCAGGAAAATTTATAGCATCAAAATCATGAAATGAATTATGGGATAAAAAATAATTTTTTCAAGTCTTTGAGAGCATTAGGTACCAATAACAATTTAATAAAAGAAAACATTTTAGGAATAAAAACAGTTTTTACATTTTGTTCTTATTTAGTTTTTCTACAAATTTACTAAAATAACTTCGGATTATCTATGAATGCGAATTAACAACTTTTGAATTAGTCAAGCTCAATTGAATTCCTCCTCTCCATTTGTGATCATCATTTTGCGTGTTGGTGGAAAAATAAACGAGTGGTTTTCAATCGGTCTAATAATGAATTTCGCTCAGTGAGAATCTAAAAATCTGGTGTTTAAGGATTACAAATTCAAATTTGAAATGGCAATTTTTTAATTTTGCGTTTAAATATATTTCAATCCTACACTGGACGACTTTTTAACATACGGTGTACAATTTTACATAAATAAATGTTAGAGAATACATGAAAAATTGTTTAAAAACTATTTTGTAGATTAAAATTGTAGATTAAAAAGCACAAGTTGATAATAATTAATGGATTTTTTTAAATGCAAATTAAATGAAATGTAATGTCAAATATTTAGTAATTAGGGATTTTTATTTAATTTAAAATTACAAGAATGGGAATGATGCAAATGTAAGTTTGTATGGAATATAGAGTTAATTTAAATCACCTTGGTAATTCCCGCCGGTACCCTGTTTTACTTTCTCATATGTGAATTATGGAGAAAAGTATTGTAATCATTAAAAAATAACTCGAGATTTTGACGAATCTCCGCGCTTTAGACCTCCCTCGGTTCGAAAAACACATTTTTGCATTATGTTCTGTCTGTGACAAAGACAGCTTAAAAATGCTTTGAGCTAGACATATGAAATTTGATATATTTTTACACCCAATTTTATAGATTTCTATCAAAGTTAGGTAAAACCTTTTTGGAGGAAGTTTCTTTATCCTGCGGTTCGAATAGAAACCCGATAACTATAAAACGATGTAGGTTGAATGAAATTTGGTACACAGATTAAGAATAAAAAATGCCGGCGTCCTTGCATAGGGGTAGCGCGTCTTCCCCATGATCTGGGCTTCTTGGGTCTGAGTCCCGGTTTGGGGATGGTTGTTCTTCCGTAGTTCTATCTGTGAGATGTGTGAATGTGCCCTCCTATAAAAAGGGGTTGTGCAACCGAATGAGTAATGCGTGAGTAGCAAAATCGTACTCTTGGCCCTAGTTGGCGCTACTAAAAAAACAAGGGACGCTCCCCCACCGGCTTAAAATCGCTGTCTTCGTAACAGCGGGCTTGTCCATGGCAAGTGCCATAAGGAACAACAACAACAACAACAGAATAAAAAATATAGGTACCTATCAAATTCGAAACCAAGTCCATCAAGGAATCGACTTTCTTTTAGTTTGCACTTTCACAAGCATATAAATGCGATAACTCAAAAATACAATGATTTAAATTTTCTATATGATTATGTGACTATATTTCTAGTCTTCTGCGAAATTTTTGTTTTAATCGGTTGAGAAAATCGCGTCAAAAACAGACCAATTTTTGGGTATAAACATCATGCCAGACGTTTATCGCCAAAAAATCGTCTAGGATTACTTGGTATATTCAGTGAATTTTGTGCCAAAAGGAAATTTGCGCCAGTGAAAATGCTTGATGTAGCTTTACAAAAGCTTGTTTTTGAACTGTGGAGATTGCATTCCCGAGGACAAAACCCGCGACGTTCGTAGCCGCGTAACATAACCACTAGACAAAAGTCATCACTCTTATCCGGAAGCTGTTAACTGGCTTATGAAGCTACCACCACAGAACTATAATACTTCTTCAGAAAATTAACCTACCTATCAATATAGTGCTAAAACATAAAAGCAGAAATAATCGTGTTATCTTCGATTTAGGAAATGGATGATCGGTTAGGGAAAAGGGGACACGATGACATACTACTAAGGTCTTGATTTCAGAATCTGAGAACCACGGATTCAATACCATATTATATTGTTAGTTCATCGTGTTTTAGCTACCTTTGAATCGCCCGTTGTATTTCAAATTCCTTGTCTGATATAAAATAACTCTTACTTAGCTCATAACGAATTATTTGTGTTACGAAGCTAATTTGATTGAGTTATTGGATTAATACTATGAAACATTTCGAAGGTTATTGAATATGATATCGAAATTTCAAGCTACTATGATCAAAGGATGAGGCAACCGCTTAACCTACCTTTTTATGCGTTTTTTTTTTTATTATTTTTTTATTTCAAAACGTTTATACCAAATACTATTTGATCCACAAAGCAAGATTGAATGTACTTCAAAATCGAAATCTATCGACGGAATCAAGATTAGAATCCGCAAATCCTTTAATCCAGAAAGGCCGTGGTGACCAGCGGTAAGATATAGGCTTCAACTCGGCTCGAACCGAAGAATTTCAGGTTCGAGACCAGATTCCACCAAAAAAACCGTAGTGTAAGCGGATCTGGTGCGCGGAGATCAGAGGAGAGAGTTTGGAGAAGGGGTGCCAAATGAGGTGTCGTCCTCACCATCTGACCGCGGTTTAAAATAACGAAATCCTTCCCAAAATAACCTTAGTGTTACTTTAAAACGGGGTGTTAATATAACTAAATTAAACTGAATAGAAGTCGATGTTCCATTGAAAAGTGAAAGTTTTAAACCTGATTTTGAACCCTTACTTATGCGTATGACGTTTCATTTTGTAGCTTAACATTTTCATAGTTTTATTTTATTTTTTTAAATGCCGTGATTTCTTCCTTAAAATAGAAATTGCGAATTTTGAAAGATAAAATATAATATATTGTTTATAATTTAAAAAATTCACGTCTTCAAACCTAATAACGATGTTGCACAATTGAAATAAATTACGCAATATCAAACATTTTTAGAATTTTTATTAATTACAGATGTAGTCTTTAAATAACTATAAAGTATGTGTCATGCTTTCAAAGCGACTGTGTAATTTTTACCGGTTAAAGCCATTATTTAGTGAATATAATTTATCTGAAACGATAATTTAATCTACTACCGGCTTGGAATTAGTAATCAAGCAAGATAACGCTTAAATCAAAACGTAAACCAGATAACATTGTATATCGAGTGATAAATATTCCTTTAAATACGAGATTCGATTGATTGTTCATTCTTTCCTATTGTTAAACTGCATAAGAAAAGTAAGACTTTAAAACATCCACCTCTTTCATGGATGACGTACCTGATAATTCATTTTTAAAATGCAATTAATGTAATTGTAATAGACCTTTTAAAGTGAAATGATTTTTACCAATCTGTTATCTTTCCAGTGGACCAGCAAGCATATGTAACCTGCGCAACGAATGATTCCTACGCACTAGGAGCCTTGGTACTAGCACAGAGTTTAAGGAATGTAAAAACATCAAGAAAATTAGCCATCATCATCACACCAGACGTTTCTGACAAAATTAAGTAAGTGTGTTTTTTTTCCCTGTGAAATTTACATTTGTTTCCAAGTAGGAATGTTGTGAAGATAAGAAGCAAAATGATATGCTATTATTGTAATATTTAAATAAATAATAGAATTATTTTTGTACTTGATAACAAATAGAATAAGAAATTGTTTTAAGCTATTTTAAATCACATTTCACTTATTAATTTTTAGTTTTGTGTCGTTAAGTATTAACATTCAAAAGTATTTGTCATATCATTAACCAAAATATTTCATTCAATATGTCGTTATCGTTATTATTATTGTTGCATATATATGTAATGATATCGCTTAATTTAAATGATATCTTTATTAATTTCCCATTTTTTATTTTAAAATAATCTGTTACTTTATTCAAAAAATTTCTTGTATTTCCTGATCTAAATCTCACTTTTTAAAAATTATTTCTAGCTCTCGCTCTAAGAATTATGTTGACTCTTTAGTTTCTCACACTCTGAGTAAAGGAATAAAAATCCTTAACGCCTATGACGTAACTTCAAAGATACTTAAGATTCCTTTTCCTAAATAGACACGTGTCAAATAATCTCTTTGTAAAAACACTGAGGAAAAAACTTCTCATTATTTCCGCTTCTTTTCCAGTGTGAAAAGGCGTATTTTTTAACCTCATTACATTGTGCAAATCATGCTCTTCCCATGGAAAAATAAATTTTTTATTCCAAAAGTGTCTTCTTTTCCATGCATCTGTCAAAATTGTTATATACATATGTTTCTTATATCATTAATTATTATTAGGGATATATTCGTCACTTAAGTATGGTTTAGTAGCAATGAATAAGTTTAACACGCTCCTTGGCATGGTTGATTCTATGATTTATAAAATATAAAATTATATCGTCACTTTGTCAAGTATAATTAATCAGATTTTCCTATTTGTTACGCTGTGGTTACCGAGCTGCTCTATTATTTATAAACAATAACTATCTGGTTAGATAATATAGGGTGCAAATGTAAATGCCAGAAAATCATGCTTCATTAAAAAATAAACATATTGCCATTTTAAAAGGTTATTAAAATAAAAATAGTAACTTAAAATAAACAATAAACATATCGGTTAGATGAAAAATTTGTAGTATGTAAAACTGAAATGCTCAAAATGAGGGTCTTCATAATATGCATTGCAAGGACCACAAAATGTCTACCGCCAATACTGCTTATGATTATTTATCCTGAATATCAATTATCTTCTTTACGAATATAGGTTTTTGTCCATTTTGTTTCGGCTACAATATGTACCAGGATTACAGAATGTTCATAATTAGCAAATGATAATATAATATTATGTTATGAATATAATAGAATCCCAATTTTGAGTCTTTTATTTCTTAAACGGCCTCTTTTCTTGTGATATTTAGTCATCTTATTAATTGTCATTGTAGAAAATAAAAGTTTCTACTTTAAGTCTTAAATATGAGATTTCTAATTTGAAAAATTTTACTCATAAAAGATCGAATCCATTTTTAAACCCTTTGCACACGGAAAAGTAATTCGATGCGAAATAATTCAGTTAACACAAGGACTTGCTTATTGCTATGAAAAAAATATTTATTATAGTTTTAAGTTGAATTTTGCTAAAAAATTAATCTACATCTTCTTACCATTCTTTAGGTATTTTCTAAAAATAAAAATTGAAAAAAAAAAAACCCATCAAATTATTGCACCATTTTGAATGGTGAGTGAGAGACATCATCCGAGTGTAAAGGGTTAAATTTTGTATATTATGAAGGCTGTAAACTCATCCTCCTCCCATATCTTTTTAAGAATCTCTCTTTTGTACCTATTCCGAACCATTTCCTGTAATGAGGAAATACATCCTGGAAATTTACGCTCGGTTAACAAATACAAATGAAACTGCCTTTTCTTTCTATTATCACTTTATATATGAGGGTTTTCATTCTTGCATAAGCACTGTAAAAGTTCCAGGCCCGTCAAACAGGTTTCGTCAATGTGTGCAATACCGTGCCCATTGCACGTAAACAACCGAACATTTACCCGTCATGTACTTTAATCGACACTCATGAGCAGAATCGTGCGGAATATTTGATTACAATTGAAACAACACATATATTATGAAAAAGTTCATCTCTTGACCAAAAAAAAAAAAAAAAAATGTAACGAAAAAACAAGAAAATGTCTTTAAGTAAAAATTGGCTACATTTATTTCGAAATAAAATAATTTTTTTACTATAAATTTTCTCTTTAAATAATTTTACGCTGGTTGCACTCAGAAGATGCTTATAAAAATTACGTTTATGAAATTGAAATTCATTTCATCCGCATTTAATATAATAAAATGCATTAATTATTTCACTAAGAAATTCATAGAATCTTTTTTTCTCTCCATTTTTCTGAGCAAGTGAAGAAAACAGATTCTGAATAAGACAAACTTGTTCGAAATTTTCTTTTCAAAGGATTTTTAAGCCAGAAATTCGGGCATGATCAAATATCATTCCAAAAAAATGATTTTTATAAAGAATTATTTAAACTAATAAAATAATTTTTGGGATGTATATGTTTTATTAATAGTCAAAAGGTTAATAACGTAAAATGTATAAGTTAATTAAAGTTTTGGGCATTTAATGTATCGATTATTCTTCAAGCCATGACATACTTCCAATGAATTAGATTAGGCTGCTGCCTAGGGCCTCTATACTCGGATGGGGGGGGCATAGAGAAGTCGTATTGAAAATTATTAGATTTATAATAGATTTTTCTACAAAATTCTTTGAATCATAAAATGTTAGTATAATAACTTTTTATCAAGTATAAAGTAACCGATTCCGTTCTATTTAAATGCTTTCACTGAGTATTAAAGACTTATAAGCAATGAACGTTCATTTAAATAATATTGTATATACAGTATTGCATTGTTACTGAGCAATCATGAAAAAAGATAAAAGTTTATGCATTTCACAAAGTTATTAAAATAATAAAATTAGTCTAACATAATGATTTGTTCTTTTGATTAAATTAGAATTTTGTTGAAATGCGAAACTAAACTTACTGGTTTATTAAAAGAGAGACTTCGAAATACCACTTGCTAACTAAAATCAATTTACTATTGCTCATATCAGCGAAATACTCAACATGAAATGCTTCATAGTCAAAAAAGTTTAAAGTGTTTATGTAATATGTGACAGATTTATAATTAATTAGAGATATATTTAATTTGTTTGATATTTAGATGATTTACATTTCAACCAAATTTTAAATTTTGTTCTTTATATTTTTTCTTTTGTAATAATAATAAATTAAATTAAATGAAATTCTATTTTCATAAAAAATTATTTGAATGGTTTGGATTTGTTTGATTGATTTAACTATTAGAAATAAATAACTCAAACGTAATTGAAAAGGGTAAAAAGTTTTTAAAACGTTAAAGCTACAATGAAATTCTGTAACTAAAGAATGGAACAAAATAAAGTTTTATTGGAAAATTATCAGATGTTTTGTACTAATTACATAATTTTCTTTAAATTAACATGTTTTGATTGTGTAAAAATAGAATTTTTAGAAATTTTTTTCATGCACTTCCTAATGTGCGAAACTTTTGAAATTTTTAATATTTCTGTTTTTTGATGACAATACATCATTTCGATGTTTTTAAAATTATCAGAAAATCGATAAAATTGTGTTTCAATACACGGAGCGACATCTGATGATATATTTGATTTTAAGTTTCCATTGTACTTATAAGAATAAATTATGGATGAAAAATGGAAAATTTTAAAACAAAAAAATATTTAGATTTGAATGCAGTTATAAAATTCTTCATTGAAACTTACAAAATCAAATTTTTATTTTAAAATTTGAATTTAAATAACATCTAATTTTTAAAGAGTCTTAATATACATATATAGTATGTATACAGGAGCTGTGTTACTAAAAAGGATATTTTTCTTTCTTTCAGAGGTCTACTAAAGAATTCATTTGATGTTGTGAAAATAGTCGATGTGTTGGACAGTAAGGATGAAGCCAACTTAGCCCTGCTTACACGGCCTGATCTCGGAATAACCTTCACAAAATTCCACTGCTGGTCCCTAACGCAATTCCAGAAATGTGTATTTTTAGACGCCGATATAATAGTAAGTAAATAATTGAATAACATATGTTGTAATATTATTTATACTAGCCGCCTTTGGCGATCAGCCGGTTCGCCAATCTTAATGCTCGTTAAAATTTTATGTAATTCCTACTTTATGTAATTAAATATTTTATGTAATTCCTACTTTAATAGCCACTTCATCAAAATATTTTAAAACTTCAAATTTTGATAGTTATATAATTCACTCATAATATTATAAAGGCCTTCAGTCATAACGTAATATGTATATCTTTAATTTTCTATTAGTTCTCGTAGAATTTATGCTTTAAATTAAAGTGGAAATGATTAATCTGCAATTAATATAATAATACTTTTTACTGAAACAAAGCATTTTTTTTAATAATATGATTACTGAAAACAGAGTCGCTGAGCATTTAAACCTTATGGGCTAAAGAATATCTTAATTTATGTAATATCTCAAGAATTTGTCAATAAAATTTTCTCAGATTCATCATGAGCAGATCGATTCATTAACAATGTTTAATTTTAAATGCGTCAAACACTAAGAAAATAAACAGAATCGTTTAAAATAATCGGCACAGGTTAAAAAAAACTACTTAAAAAACGAAGTACTTAAAGGTACAAGCATATACAAAAATATATAACTAACATAAATACAATTTAATTACAAACGCATACAACTAACCTAGCTGCTGCGTGAATCACCTGTGATTCACATCTACTTCTTACCTACGAATTAGCAAAGAGGTCATCTAATTAGATAGATGGTCCGATTTACAGGTGCGAAGACTGACAGCGAACGTATTAAAACATTTGGCATTCAAAATATTTCAGATATTCATCCAATTCTAATGGGTATTCCAAAGTTAACGGAAGATTTGAATTTGCCATCATCCGTGCAGTAAAGTATAAGTAACCCTATTAAAAAAATATTTGACAGCTGATAGTTTAGGGTTATTAAAAATGGAGCATGACACGAAAGAACAATGTGTTAACACAAGATTTGAATTAAATAAAAAGCACAGTTTTTTCCCCCGTTAAATTTTTATATTTTTTTTAACCGTAAAGTACACAGGGTAGGGTTATGTATGGAATTACACAAAGGGCAATTGGGCTTCCACGGCTTTGCTGGCGCTTACGCGCCCTTTTGTCGAAATATTCCATGACTATTTTGCATAAATGTGGCTGAATTTCATTGATACAGCATTGAATTCCCCCTCGCCCCCTTCAAGGCTTGTGGGCTTGTTTCCACACATCTTTGATTTCAAATAACCCCATAAAAAGAAATCCATTGGTGTTAAATCACATGAACTTAAATCACAAATTTTCGAATTGGAGCCGCCAGACTTTCATTATTTTTGTAATATTGTCCAACAATGAAAACACGCTGTTGTATCGTGTAACGCTCCATTTTTATGAACCCTAAACTATCAGATGTCAAATGGATTTTTTTAATATGGTTGCCGACACTTTACTGCATAAATGGTGGCAACTTAAAATCTTGCATTAATTTTCCGACACCTTTTATTAGTCTCAATAACTTAAAAAGTTGAAGTTTAACATCTAAAATTTTGAGTATTAGTGAAGTAATTTATTCTCTTAAAGAAATGTAAAAAAGTTATCTTCTTTCTTTATGGCAATTTCAGTCAAGGTACGACTTTTTTTCCCCCTTCAATTAAGCAAGGAAGAATAAATACATATCTGAAACTTGTGCACGAAGAAGACAGCACAAAATGACTCAGAATTATGTTGGCGTTTTATTGAAGTAGGACATAACATTGATGTGACCTTTACTGTTTTTATTGTCGTCTAAATTAAGACTATCATTAAGATACTTGAAAACCATTATCTGGCAGAGTGTTAATTGCTTGCATCTTCAAAGCGTCCTTTGGCATGCTATGTTAGGAAACTCCGACACATTTTCATACTTGGCAAATTCTTTAGATTTAAAAATGCTGATACAGTAAGAAAAATTTGAGATTGAGTTGTAAAAGACTGGAATTTGAACGATGAATTTATTTTTTGTTTTTATTTTTGTTTTTTATTTTGTTAAAATAGAAATTATGTTCTCTTTCAAAGTAAATACCAGAAAAAGTGTAAGGATGTTTCTTACTGGCAGATAATATGAATTAGTCGAAAAATAGTAATGAAGGCTTGAAATAAACCGCTACGATATATCTTCCAAATACTTCAATATTTATTTTTAATAAAAATATTAATTAATAAATATAGATAAAAATAAAAATTTAAATATCTATTATTGACAATTTTATTAATGAACATTTGATAATACCGAGTTTACACTTGGCCGTTTATAAGACGGCTAGTAGGCAGCGCATGCGTAGAAAGGATGAAAAATGTTGCTCAGTTGATGGCAAGTAATTGTCACAGCGGGCCGCTATATTGTATTTTTTTTTTTTTTTCCTTTACTGCCCATGAGTTTTTAGAATTTGACGGGAGTTTTTATGGGGGGGGGGGGGCGAGAAAAATTGATCTTTTACTTAAAATTAATTCCGACATTTTTTGCTCCTTGTTCTTTTTAATGCAAGTTTTTTTCATTTTAGTTTCCATTTTTTTTCTCTTATAGTTTTCCAAATTTAAGTATGTTGAGTTTTTTATTTTTTTATTTTACCTTATTTCTTTGTGTAAATATCCGTCATTTTAAAACGATACGCTGTGAAAAAGAAAAATTCGGGGACACCAAAACGGTAGTTTATAGCAAGCACGGAATGCCTGAATCTATCTTATGAAATTGTGGGAAACATAAATTAGTCCCTTTCTGGGCATGCGCTGCCTATTGGCCGAATGTAAACCCTGCATAATACTAATTACAGTAGACACCCGATTATCCGCGCCTGCCGCACTAAGTTTTTTTTTTTTTTTTTGCTTTCAAAGCAAGAAGCAAACACAAATGACTGATTTCTTCAAAAAGGTGTAGTTTTACAGTTATGCTTTTGTAATTACATAATTCATTACAGTATTAAAACAGTACATATGTATTAATTTTTCTGTGTATCCTTGACGCCTCTCGTAAGTACAAAGCACTTTTCTGTTTTCATTAACAAAATGCATTTTAGGTTAGTTTTGAGTGATATACTAAAATATTAAGCGTAGTTAAACATTTCCTGCTGTTTATTGCACATAAAACGATTTTTCAAAGTTGGAATGACTGTTTTCTCTTTTGCTATACCCGTTTTTAGCTTTTTTCGAATTATCCGCGTCCGCCGCGCCACCTAATTCCGCGGATAATCGGGAGTGTACTGTACTTCTATAAATCTTCCGCGTGCCAGATTTCATCTATTTAGAGCAAAGCATTTTTGACTTATTGTGTTAATAGACACACAGATGGAATACCAAAATTGTTTTTCTGATGCAGGGAGGTCTAAAACTTAGAAGAGATTAGTCAAAATCTCGAGTTCAAATTTTTAACGATTATACTATTGCACATAAATCTTTTTATATTTCATGTACGAGATTGTAAAAAAGCAGTGCCAACAAATTGAATGAGATACCGATAAAAAATATTATACTATATTTTTGTTATCAATTTCCTACTTAAAAAAAAATGCCTGTTTAAATTGAAGATTAAAATGGAGAAGAGATTTAAGGATACATTATCTTGCATATGATTTCTTTTTAAAAATATGTCGAAAGAGCATTGAACTTCAAACGTACAGCTTGCAAAGGTGACTTCAATTATTTCATCTTTTCAAGTTTCTCTATATTTCATATTTAAAGAAAATTCATCCCTTATATGTAGCATTTTTAAGGGTTAAATTTATTCGAATTTTGGTACTCTGAACGCCTATAAATTTTATAGTTATTTACATTACTTGAAGCCTGATAAAATGATCCTTTTTATCTATTTTTAAATGAGTAAAAAATATGGCTATTTGACAAAGAGATAAAAAGAAATATCCGCAAACTCCAGACAAAAAAAGACTTTGGCATTTTATTATGTCTGTTTCTTAAAAAGTCAGTAAAAAAGGATGTACGATTTTTCTTTCAAATACCCGTGTGTTATCTGTACTAATAATAAAGAAAAATGTACATCTGTACTAGCGCTATATACTAGGACAGTCCGTTTGGTCTAGAGCTTCTCGATATAGATGTAATATAGAGGATACAAATGTGCACTTTGGAATTATTGTTGAATTCTTAATTAGAATTTTAATTAAATATTAAGTAGAATAACTTCAGAAAATATTTTTGTAGAAAGCTCAGTTTAAACCATTTAAAAAAAACTCATTAATGATGAAAATTTGATGCTTATGCCAGTTTTTCTGAATATTAGTTATTTTTTAATATATTTTTTTGCATATTGTTTAAAAATAGATTTCATTGTTGTAACGAATTTATTGTCGTTTTCATTGTTCCATTAAATATATAAGCACGTGATTTTCTTCCATTGGTGTAAGTTGAAGAACGCTTCTACTATTATTTGTGAAATTTACAGTAGAAATCGGAAATTATATCTAAATTGCCACAAAAACCAATGTACTACTCGGAACTGATTTCTAAGACAATTCATTTTTTTAATGGTGCTGTGTTGCCAGGGGATCGACTTCATTGGAAAGATTCATTTACGCAATATATAAGCTGGATACTCCCACCGGGTTGCATCTTAGAAATGAGGATGAGGAACTCCCGGTATGGTGATTGGTTCTTGCCTCAATGTTGGGTACAGAAAGGATGAGGTCGACTACCTCCTATCGATGACGGAATGTGCTTCCCACAGGAAGGATTGTACTGTGGCCGGTGATGGCTCTTGGGACTCGACTATAGTTCCCGCCAATGTCCGGTCATTCAGTATTTATTATCCGTGTGCCTTCGGGCGGGTCGGAGAGGCAGTGATATGACTTAGACAATAAATAGATGTAAGATTACCAAAATAATTCAATTTTGTTTATAATAGTTTGATTTTTACTAATATCTTGTTCGGGAAATCATGTAGTTGTTTGTGGCAGCTTTAACTGATTTGAAACACAACTAGTAGTTCCGGCGAACCAGCTGGCCGACAAAGGCGGCTAGTAAATATCTATTCTTCTTTGCTGTATTATTTCTTAACTGCATGTTTTCTTGAAATGTTTGCATCAGAATTTTAGCTTAGCAATGTCTCAAATCTTGGTTTTTGTCAAACATTTTGCTCTTCTTAGATTGGTGGGATGTGGAGAGTAAAATTCAGACTTTCATTTTATTCATTTTTGTCTCATTATATATGCTTCATATTTCCAAAGTAAATTTTCTGAGGTGTTAATGTTTCTGCTAATTCGTACCAATCGTTACATATTTGGTAACCTGGGCTGATGTAAGAAATAATAATAAAATAAGATCTTTTCCTAAACGTCCTTGTGTGATTTATAATTTACCAAATTGACAATTCCCATAAGATTATAAGAGCGATTTGGATTCTTTTAGAAAAGAGTACCGTCAAGTCGTACGTCATTAGAAAATTTGTCAACATACGACTATTTTTTTAGTCGAATTCATAAAATTTTCAATTTAATTTTGAGTAAATTTATGTGATGATTTTATAACTTTTTAAAAGAAGTACTTATGATCCTAACTAACATTCAACTATTAGAAAATTAAATTTAAACTGGTCAAATATAACACAGATTTTTTCGCACTTTAAAATAGATAGGAAACTGCATTGTAGATTCTTTTTAAATTTGTAGAATGAAAAAAGTGTCATTTCCATTGAATATTATTAAAACATATATATATATTGTTTAATTATTATTGTTTCAATTACATTGTTACTTATGTTAAGACGATGTGACATAGAAGAGATCACTCAAGAACTTAGATTCCAATAATTTTCTCTCGAGAATCTGAAGATGGCAGATTTAGGAGAGTGCTTCAGATATAGGAGTATGCTGTAATTTAAAAAACTAAACAAAAAAACTCACATTATTCATGTGGAATTATGGAAGCATCTTTCAAATTTGGTTTTGAAAAACTAGTTTAAATTTTATTTTATCGAGAGAATGCATACGGTGAAAGAAATTTTCTTCTTTGATTGCATTTTCCATGAAGGCAAGATTTATTTTGTCACTTATGAGCGCGATGTGGTGGAGCTCGTTAAAATTCCGATGATAATAAGTTCTTCAATTATTAGTCAAATATTTTATGGTAAAATTGCGTGTGTCGTCCATATTCTGTGCTTTTTATTCTATTTGCGATGACGTTTTATTATGACAAATCATTAATGAACCCAAAGTAATAGATAGACGAGTCAATGATTTTCAACTTGTTAAAAGTTTTTTATGTTCCAATTAACTTATTAGCGTAGCAAAGAAAATTCTATTTCTCTTTATATACTCTTATCAAACTTGAATAAAAGAAGGATTTTAAGATTTCTGCTACAGTCAGAAAGTATCATTTGATTCCACTTTCAATCCATTACATGAACTTCTTTGATGTATACTAAATTTAAAGAGGCCCTAATATTCTTGCATAGGTGAAGTAGGTCTATCTTTTCTTTTCGTCATTTCAGCGTTTTGGTGTCCATCATTCTGTGCATCGTTTTGGACTACAAGTATTATAAAAAAAAATATGCAGTGATTTTTTTTTCTGTTATGCGCTATTTAGTGACTTTCTTATGACCATAATCAATATAATCAATTTTATAGAACTATTAGATTATTTAAAAAATTGTCAAAATTCTTAGAAATAAACAAAATAGACACATAATTTCTAACTTCGAGATGGGTTTAGTTTTTGAATAAAAGCAGTAATTGCTAAATCCACTTCATCATTGTGTGTGTGTATATATATATATATATATATATATATATATATATATATATATATATATATAATATGTAATAAGTAATATTTTAAACTCTTAATTTAATCCAAATTAATATCCAAAGCTTTATTTTAATTTAGCCCATAGTAATTTCATTCTCTTACTTCCTGATCCGATTCCACTATTTCTACTTAATTAATTCAAGAGAAGCTTTGTAAAAATGCTTATATTTGCAAATTCACACGCTCCGCGTGACGGGATAGAAAACTGTCCAGAAAGCACATTCTTTTTAAAAGATCCCTGTGTTTCCCTTACTTGTGATTGACATGCTCAAAAATCCCTATCGAAATCTCTTAATATATTAGCACTGTAAAGAAATATTTTTCCTATCAAAATCTTAGGTTATATAAGACCAGGAATAAAATGTTCAAGAGCTTTTTCCTCATTTCCTTTTGTGTCGTTCTGTGTTGTGTGTGTTGCTCGTCGCTCCTGCTTGTAAATAATGCGTGCTTCTCCAAGATGAAATAAAACGACGTCACGAAATCGAAAGTCTTTTCATTGTCTTCGAAACTGCATTCTGCTTCACATAAAATAATGCTTACATATCTATATCTATACTTATAATAAAGCTCAATGTGTGTGTGTGTGTGTGTGTGTGTGTGTTGGCGCTCTACAGGCCAGACCGTTTGACCTACAGCTACCAAATTTGGTACATGTATACCTTGGAGGTTGGGAATGTGCACCTGGGGTTCCTTTTTTCGAATTTTTAATTAGAATTTTAATTATTAATTAAAAACTAACTTTCCCGCCAAAAAAATGTTCCATTTCTCCCACCGCCAAATGAGAAAGGTTTCAGTTTTTTTTTCTCCCAACAGTAATGAGGCTAGGGTTAAAATTTTTCGGCCGATTATTTCAATCGATTCTGTTTATTTTCTTAATGTTTGATGCATTTAAAATTAAACATTGTTAATGAATCGATCTTTCAGATTCATTCTGAAGTACTTTTGAATTAAATTAAAACAGAATAAAGGAAATTAAAAATTTCTAATCTGCATAGCGTTACCCCAACTGGCATAGAAAAAATCACGTATTTGCGTTACGTAACTGGCGAAGAAAACTCACGCATGCGCATTCTGTTCTGATTGTTGCCATGACAACCGTTATCAATGGATGATTTTAATTATTTTTGGGTTAGTTGCGTGCTTTTGTAAGTAAATTGTATTTATATTAGTTATATATTTTTTGTATATGCTTATAGTTTTAAGTATATCGTTTTTTAAGTAGTTTTTTTAAAACCTGTTTTCAACCGTTTATTTTAAACGATTCGTTTTATTTTCTTAGTGTTTGATGCATTTAAATTTAAACATTGTGAATTAATCGATCTGGTCATAATGAATCTAAGAAAACTTTGTTGACAAACTCTTGAGATTTTACATAAATTAAAAAAGATATTCTTTAGTGCCCATAAAGTTTAAAGGCTGAGTGACTCTATTTTCAGTAATCAGATTATAAAAAAAATACTTTGTTTCAGTAAAAAATATTATTATATGAATTGCAATTTAACCATTTCCACTTTAATTTAAAGCATAAATTCTACGGGTGCTAACAGAAAATGAGAGAGATACATATTACGTTATGACTGAAGGCCTTTATAATATTATGAATGAATTATATGACAATCAAAATTTGAAGTTTTTAAATATTTTGATGAAGAAGCTATTAAAGTAGAAATTACATAAAATATTTAATTATTAAAATTTTAATGAACATTAAGATTGGCGAACCGGCTGCTCGCCAAAGGTGGCTAGTATATAATATAAGAAATTCTATTCAAATTCTAAATCATCCATCGAAACATTTTAATAAATTCTTTTAAATTAATTTTAATTCGCTGAGCCTGTAGGATTTAAATATCTTTCTAGATACCCTTAAAGGTCATTTGTTTGTCGAGAATATTGAAATTGTTTAATTTGAATTAAATTTCTTAAACTTAACTTATTCATTGTTCCTCAACAGAGTATTTTTAAGCCACAAATTGTGGTAGACACGGAGCCATAATATTATAATAGCACTATACCGATTCTGTTTGTTGCGCGCATGAACCTTCCTGAAGGTAGCAAGTTCCATGCTGTCATGATGCCATTATAATCGTAACTGTGTGGGTAATAGAATTTTTATTTACACGTTGTCTTTCTGGTTATTCTATTTCCCTTCCTTATTCCTTAGGCAAACTGTATAGATAATAAACAGAATCTTTCTTTTTACGATTTCAATAACAGAAAAAAATCATCCAACTAAATTTTGAGAAAACATTGAAAACTGTTTGAATTTCATTGCAATAATTGAATATATTGTTGAAAATTATGCAAAAAAACTATTTTTTAAATTTAGGAGAACCTTGCACATTGGTGAAAATAGTAATCAGTAAAAAGAGCATTTTAAAAGTTAAAATAGTATGAAAATTAGTTTTGTGTAATAATATTTTTTGAAGCTGTCGTGTAAAAGAGGCATATTTTTGTTTAATTAATTTTAAAAATTATGGTGAGATGCACATTTTCATCTTCTAAAGTATATCTGTGTTGGATTTCGCAATTTTAGTTCTAAAGTTTCATTCTGCAGTCTCCCTTCCCTCCACATAAGCTTTTCCTTTTATAAGCATACCGAGATTATAGCATCATTATAATGATTATTGGATACCTCATGATAGTATCCAAGTATTATAATTTTCCTTCATTTATTAATTAAAAACATTTTAAACATTTTTTTCCCTGTTGTAGGTAATCCAAAATTGCGATGAATTGTTCGAAAGGGAGGAACTGTCCGCTGTTCCAGACGTTGGATGGCCCGATTGTTTTAATTCCGGTGTCTTTGTTTTCAAACCAAGCGAAGAGACATTCAAAGCTATCCTACAATTTGCTCTAAAAAATGGCAGCTTCGATGGTAAATATGTTTTTTCTTACTTTCTTCTATTTTCTACTAAATGAAAGGGAGAGGGGATTTGAATCTTTTGTCGGAAGCGTGTTTTAGACTTGATTGCATCAGTAGTTGCATTCTGAACATAGTTTTTCCAGCATTCAATTTACTGCAAAGACGATTAAAATCATTACTATGTCAATATAAACGTAAAGAAATATTGCGATTTCAAATTAGGGTCACAATGGCCTGATGGAAAAGTCTCCGCTTCGAGATCATCGAGGTCAAATACTTTCTCGCTGATGTAGTGTGGAAGTTTAGAGAGAGGGGACCAGCTCAGGTATCGTCCTCGTCATTTGATCGCCTTTCAAAATCACAAGACATATTCCAAAGTAGCCCTATTGTTGTTTTTAAACGGGACATTAATATAATAAACTAAATTAAACTAATTTGTAATTAATGTCCGAAGTAGGGTTTTTTAAATTATAATCTTAACATTGGTAACAGTATCGGAGTTAAGATATAACATTAAGGGAACCGGGACGTTCTCGACAACGAAAACTGGCAATATTTCAGTATTAATCAAAGGAGATTTTTTCCAAGTAAAAATTTAAACTAAATTAATATATTGTACAAATTGAAAGAGTATAATGATGTAATTATAAAATAACTCAAAAATAATTATTTCTTAAAGTATTTTTATTTTCATAACATATCGAAAATGAGTTGTGATACGGAAATGTTTACATACATATATACACATTGGTACGCTCGTATAACACATTTCTGTCTAAAATCATTCCAAAATTTTTATAATATGTAAACAAAAGTTCTATGATTGCAGTGAACTCATCCTCATTTTAATATATCCAAAAAATTATTTAAAAAAAAAATATTTACTATCACATATCAGGAAAATCTCAAAAATACGTGATAATTTTTTATAGAAATATCACCTAAAATTAATATTACTGCTCAAAAATTTATAAAACAAGGTTTAACATATGCCTAATGGATATATATATATATATATCATATTAGAAAATTTGATGTATGTGTAATGTAAGAAATTTTTTCTAAGCGTACCTCGGAGCGTACCTAAGGAGTTGAAGGAATTAATGACCAAAGAAGGGTTTTTTTTTAATATTAACGGTAACATTGGTAATAATACTGGAGTTAAGAAGTAACAGTAAAGGAGTTGATGAAACAACATCATTGGTTTGAATTTTATTACAGGTATAAAAAATATCGTTACAATTTGTATTTAAAGTTAATTTTAGGTAATTTAGGTTATTCAAATAAAAAAAAATTGCTCACTAATGAAATTATCACAGAAAAATTGTTTTCTTTGGATTTTAAAGTGATTTAAAACTGATATTTGGACAATTGCACCAAAGATATTTTTTAAAAAATGATAAAGCTTCGATTAATCAATTAATTAAAATTTTTAGAAGAAACTATTTTTATTAATTAGCATTTACTACCTAAGAATTAACTATACGCCAAATTTGATAGTTCAGCATCCACTGATTTGCTCTGTTGAGCGGTTTTAACAATTCCACCTACACGCAGTTTATTAAAAAATTTGCCAGTCTAAAAGCATTTTCTTTAAAAGTACAAAATGAAAATATTGTAATAAAAAATTATTTGAAATTTAGAGGAATCTCTACGATTTATCTCTTGTGTCCAAAAATACCATTTTAGATATTGTGTCTGCTTGAATGCGAGTTCAAAACCACAGTGAGCAAGATTAATGAAATTTGGTGTATGATCTTTACATCAAAATTATTCATTTTTAATCAAATTTTGGAGCAGTTTGGTCCTCGGGAGAGGTTTCAAAATGTTTATTTATTTTTTAATGAATCTAAATACAAAATGTGTGGTATGAAAAATGTATACGTAGACACTTTTTTCTTTGTATAAACCACAGTCATGTTATTAGTTTCTCTTATTTATAAGAATTTCTCTTAATTTCAGACTTACTAATTCGATTAAATCTCATTTTTTTCCAATGCGTTTTGATCTTGTAAATCGATTTTCTGAATACCATGGTCATTGCCAAAGTGGAAATTACTTTTTTATGAGATGTTACAGTTATGATCATAACACAACTCACAACGCAAATGTACCGTAAAATATTAACCCAGATATCCTTGCAATATATATTATGTTACTGTGCTTTCCATTAGTGACAGCCATTAATCATATCTTTCTACTTCTGCCACTAAGTAGCCAGGAGTCCAAATTTATTGACCTCTTGTTCACGAACTCAGGATTACTCCCTGCTGGCCACTTCATAATTCTCATAAAGAAAAGTAATGGTCAGCTATTTTATTCCTGCTTTGTAGGTAAAAAATGTACTTCCATAATTATATATCAAATCTCGGATACAATCGGTCAGAAAACAGGTTGCAAAATGCATATTTCATTTTTTCTTATGTATTAGACAGATATACGAGATCAATATCCTCAAAGAATTGCCAAAGACTACACGCTAAATTTGATAAAAAAAATGCACCAGAGATAAATCTTTCATAACTACTACTCGCCACTAACATGCAGTTAATAAGAAATACCAATTTTTTTTTAAAACTGTAATTTGAAACACACAACTGTGAGATTCTGAAAATAAAAAGTTGAACACTTGTAGCGTTCAGGGCCTTGCCCAAGAGTCATAATTTTAGGCAGGGCAGAATAACTCCTTTATTAATGAGTATATATATATATATATATATATATATATATATATATATATATATATATATATATATATATATATAATATAAAATTCTTGAAAGCAGAATCCAGGTTTGAAGACATAGAAGACGCTTTGGATTTTTTAATTTTCTTTAATGTCCATCTCGGGAAGGCAAAATTATTTACAAGCAGAGACGCGGACAAGGCACATCCGCCACAGTGCAACACAAAAGCAGAAGTAAGGAAGGGGCCGAAACAAATGATCACTAGTCTTATATAACATGGGATTTCCAGCTACGTGTCGATTGAATACACGTTTTGATCTTTGACAAGAACACCGAAGGGATCATTTTCAAAATGGGGATGGCGCATCATTTTTACAAAGCTTCAGTGAAATTGGAAATAACAGAATAAAATCACTATGGGCTAAATTAAGATAAAGCTTTGGAAATTAATTTGGATTAAATTAAGAATTTAAAATATCATTACATGTATACTGTGACGTTTTAATTGGGATTTCCATCGCATGTCAATCAAAAAGCAAGGGAAACAGAGGGATTTTTTAGAAGAATTTGTAAAGTCAGCCATATTTTGCCTCTTCACGTAGAGCGTGTGAAAGTGTTGGAGTTTAGCCGATCCAGCAATTTTATAAAGCTTCTGTTGAATTAATTAGATAGAAAAAGTGGAATGGGATCAGGAAATAAGAGAATGCTCTAGAATGAAGTCAATATGGGCTAAATTGAGCTAAAAATTAAGAAATTAGTTAAGTTTAAATTAAATTTTAAAATATCATTATATATATAATATAAAATAAAATAAAATGAAATATTGAATTGTCTGTTTCACCAGCCGCTAGAACTTTGTAAAAGAGTGCATTAATTTGATTTTTTTCTGTTTTAAGCAGAAAAATCTGGTTTTAATTTAGCTTTTGTTACTTTCACACTCAAAGGAATTATCCTGGTAGATTATTTTCTATTTTTTCAACCATTTTTATTATTCATTTTAATAAGATGTTGGACATATAATAAACATTTTTTGATATTCTACTACTCAAATAGTTTCAAATTATTTTTTTATCAGAAGAAAACCCACACTTTAATCTCTTCATATTTTTAGAAAAAAATTGCGTTTGCCATAAAATTTCGTTTTTTTTTACTATGTTTTTTTCCATATTTTTGTCTTAATAAAATCATTATCAATTTAGTTTTTTTTAACAAGTCTTGCAAAAAAAATTTATAATCAATAAACCAAGGCATTCAGTTCTAATAATGTTCTTAGTTTTCAGCGCTGATTATTTGACTCCAGAATCTTGCACCTGAAAAATATCAAATAAAAACCAAACATTTTTTTTATTTTTCTTTAAACAAAGTATTCAATAAGAAAGGCATATTTTCTTTGAAGAAATATTTTTCATAGAGATTGTTTTGGTTTTGATAAATAAAATGTTTTTAATAAAAAGACAAAAATACTAAGCAACTTGCTTTAATTAATGAGATGATGCTATTAATTTATGATCCTTAATGTTAAAATTTATATCGTAAATCTTTTATATTCAGATTTTTGTTTTTAGTAGGATACGAAATCATCTTTATTATTTTATTTCCTTGTATTCAGATATTTTTTAAATAGCATATTGATATATTTATTTAAATGTTTGAAATATAAGTCTAAAGCAATAAAAATATTGAGACTTGTAATATTTAATTGATTTTTTCTTCTTATTTAAGGCGGTGACCAAGGCGTCCTGAATATGTTCTTCAGTGACTGGCGAACGTCCGATATATCCAAGCACCTATCTTTTATCTACAATATGAACGCAAATGTCAGCTATACGTATCTACCTGCTTATAAACAGTGAGTATGATTGACCGAAACTTTTTACCTCAAATATCTTAAATAAGTACACTTTAACATATAACTCTTAAGTATTTTAGCATTTAAATATGTATTTTATTTTAAGTATTAAACATGTATTAAGTATTATTAATATTACTTTCGAATACACAGAATATAGAGAAAGTAATGTTATTATCAAAAATTCGAACTGGACATTTTGTCAAATCACCATTTTTTTAGACCCCCCCCCAGTTTGAAAAGCACATTTTTAATATTATGTCACCTGTCTGTCTGTGACAAAGATGAATCAAAAACGTTTTAAGCTAGACGGATGAAATTGGGTTTATGGTCTTTACACCAAATTTGTAAATTTCTTTCAAATTTCGAGCAAAATCCATTCAGAGGAAGTCAGTCTGTCCGGCAGTCCGAATATAAGTCAACGTGATAACTACAAAGCGAAGAGAGCTACATGGATAAAATTCGGTGCACAGAATTAACATCTATAACGTAGATAGATACCTGTTCAATTTAGTTATAGTGTAGATATCAGTTAAAATTTGATAAGGGGTTAACCGTCTCTCTGTATGTATAAACGCAATAACTAAAAACGTAATGTCTCAAATATATCAAATTTGATTTGTGATTTGTCTACAATTTTGATGTGTGATTTGACACAAATTTGACTACAATTTCAATTCTGTGTCACATTTTGGTTTCAATCTATTGGAAAAAGGGCTTTTAAAACACAAATTCGATTTTTGAATAATATTAACCACATGACAAGTATTAATCACCAAAACACTCGCCAAATATCATGCTGTAGATTCAGTAAAAATACTAAATTCACGCCAAATGTTAATATTTTGTAATTTTTTTACGCCAATATCATGCAAGATGTTCTCTGCCTTACCCAAGGTTCACAATTTTTGCGGAGGATGGAAGACAACACCTTTATTAGAAAACATACAAGAATTTTTTTTTTCTATAAACAAAGACCAGCAGACGATAGTTGAACAGATGGTTAGAACCTTAAATATCCTCAATATTTTTTTTTCAAATAACCCATAGTCACAGAAGCATGAAGAGCTCTTTTGTATTATAGAGCTAGGATATGGAGATACCTATTCTAGAATTGAATGAATAATTGGTAGAGCCGGAGCTGGAAACGTAAGCCACCAAAGTAAACCGCCTATCACATGTTAAATCCATTCTATTAGAGACAATCGACTTTTGTTTGTTGTTTCCATTTATTCAGAATAATAAAATGAATCTGAACCCGGATATTCGACGTTCTGCTTGAATGAAATCGCATTGTGTAACTTATGCAAATAATCGAAGCTTGCGCTATAAAATATTAAATATTTGAGATATAAAAGTATGATATTGTTCCAATAACTTATCATTATAATATAACACACGGTTTTGTAAATAATTGGTACTCATATTTTTCTTTCAGATATTTTAAATTTTACATAACTTATTTTCTAGGTTTGGAAAAGATGTCAAAATCGTTCACTTCCTCGGGGCTATCAAACCCTGGATGGAATCTTACAACAGTGACACCGGTCGCGTGCAACCGGGCAGTCCACACTCCTTAGAACACCTGCAGATGTGGTGGGACATTTTCATGACATTCGTACAGCCAAACCTGACAGAAGAATGCGTAAGTATATTATTAGCATAACATTTACTATTTTCGTGAAAACCTGCGTAGAAACTCTATAAAGATTTTATTTAGAGAGGTAGAAATATACCTTCAATTTAATATTATATATTTTAATAAAACGATTGTATTAACAGAATTATAAAAAATATCTTTCATGTATCATGAAGCTATGTGCATAGGCTCACGAAAGAAGCGACTTCCTCTAGATATATTTAACTTTAGTATTTCAAATCGACATTATATCCCTGTTTGTACTTTATATATACATATATATATTATCTACCATTAAGTATTTGGATATCCATGCAAATGAGGAAATCTGAGGTCCTGATGTACGTCACGCCTTCCCTACTTAAATATCGTGTAGGGAACAGCATAAGCATTAGTCGCTTGGAAGATGCCTCGAAATTCAGAGCTATTTGACTTCGAGGAAGACATAATTGTCAAATATCATAGAAATGGCCGATCCTTAAAAGATATAGCTAGTGAGTTAAACATTCCAAAATCAACAGTGTCTTTTGTTATTAAGAAGTGGAAGTTAGTGGTGATTGTTGGAATGTGCTTCGACCCAGCAGACCCACGAAACTAAGAGATACAGACCGACCAGCTCTGTCCAAAGAAATTCGGAAAATCCTCAACACATTGAAGGCTTACATACTCCAGGAGTTCCAACAAACATCCTGGACCGTTGTTTCGATAAATACCATTCGCAATGAAGTACATTTGCTTGATTTCCATGGTCGTGCTGCCGCCCGTAAGCCCTTTGATTACACAATCCAACCACTCTGCTCTGTTAATATGGTGCACGGCACTTAGAAATTGAACCGTAGATTAGTGCAAGCAGGTTCTGAGGAATGATGAATCAAGCTTCAATATCTACCAGTCGGATGGAGAATTTGGTTTGGCGACTTTTGCCAGAATGCGTTGTGCCTACAGTAAAGTTTGGCGGAAGTGAAATTAAGATCTGTGGAGGCTTTTCGTGATACAGACTAAAATCATTGATCCCAATTCATGGTAATCTCAACTCTGACTCGTACTCCACTGTTCTAGTAAACAATGTGAATCCTGCGCTGTGGCAGTTTCATGGGTTGGATCATTGTTATTTCTAGAATGACAACACCATTGGTCATGTTGCGAAATCCGCCATGGATTGGTATGAGGATAATGGAGTGAACTGACTGGACTGGCCTGTCGAAAGTCCAATCTTGGATCTATAGAAAAACCAAGGGATGAGTTGGATCGACGAATTAAAGAGTGCAGCAACGTCCAAAATCGGTGAAAGGACAAATATGTCTTCTCCAAAAAATGTCACTGTCCATCATCCAAATACTTGTGGGAAGTAAGCCCCGAGGGTTAAGATTGTAATTGCTTCAGGTGGAGGCTATACCAACTATTGAATATGAATATATCGTGCTTATCTTTTTGTCCAATTACTTTTGTTATCATTTGTCCAATTACTTATTGGTAGACAGTATATATATATATTCTATTATGTGAATTTTAAGGATAATTTTTCCTTTGTATTTTTAAAAAGATAAAATATTTTTTTTTTTTTTTGTAATAAAGTATATATTATACATTCTTTTTTTCGTGCATAGAATTATTCAGAATAACCATCAAATAACTTTCCCTCTTTGATGATATTTGCAGTTAAAACTTATGAACAGAAAGTAACGAAATTTTGTGTTTAGAAAATGGAAGGTATGGAAAGTTGAATTTCACAAAAAGCAGCTACAAAAGTCATTCAGTAAGGAAGATTTTGGCATTGTCAACTGCAATTGAGTCAATAATTAAAATGAATGGAGAGTGGGTTATGCCATATTTATTTAAATGTTCGAGTAACAAAAGAATGAATTCCATACACAATGAAACTCTCAAGAAGTACGTTATTATCAACATTAGAGTCCCTTGGTTCATGTGAAATATTTTTAATGTGCAGACTTTTGTGTATTATATCGGGGACTTTTACCACTTTTTTTTTTCGGAATTTATTTCTTTATGCCTTCCACAGTCTGCCTATGAAATTAGATTTCATTTCCGTCATAAGTTTTAGCTGCAAATTCCTCTAAACAGGAAAGGTTACTTTTTAGTCACCTTCTACTATGAGAAAAAAAATGGAAAAATATTTTTGCATTAGTTTTCCTTATGTTATGAGATATCAAACTAAACTGAAAAAAAAATCGATAAAAATAAAAATGAAGTTTGAAATGTTTAGTTTAGTTATACTAATATCCCGTTTTAAAGCAACACTACAACTATTCTGGGATGGACCTCGTAATTTTGAACAACGATCAGATTACGAGGATGGCGCTTGAGCTGTACCAAACTCAAAGCGGGAGGATGTGGTCCCGACGAATTCAACGTGCACCAGACCCTCTTACACGATCTTTCTTCTGTGGAATCGAGTCTCGAACCTAAAACCCACTGGTTCTGAAGCCGAGACCTTATCACTTGGCCACCGCGGCCCGAAGTTTGAAATGATAATCATAACATAAAATGGAAGTGTGACTGCTAATTAATTACCAGAAGAAGCATTTTAAATAGCCTTATGTATACTTACAGGCCTTTTAATTTTTTTCTGAGATTTATATTTGGTTATTCCAAAGAAAAATGATGTCTTCAAGGCCAGTCTTGTCTCATTCATTTTCCATGTTTCTATGTAATTATAATAAAGATTACCATAAATAGATAAAATATAATATTATAGGAGAACCGTTTGCATCCAAGGTAAAGGGCTATGGTAGCTTCGCAGTAGTTTCGACTTCAGGAATAGAGGGTTGCTAATTCGAAGAAAGATTCGACTGAAGATTCGTTACGTGTTGCGGAACTCGTGCACGATTTCGATTTGGTGTATTATGTACGTTGGGACGAAGAAATCTCACTTTAATTATCCAAATCATATGATTCAAAAGATAATTTTAAAAGATTTTTAAAAAAAATTTAATCTTTAATTTTAAAAAGATTTTTAATTCTAAATTACTCAAAATTTTGAGTAATACGACATAATCATACTAAATTCTCTTGAATCATAATACGACTCAAAATTTAGAGTTCACTCTCTAAATAACATGCAAGTAATTTTAAAAATTGGATATACATTGAAATTTAATTTTATATCTTATAATTAAACATGACACATTTCCATGGCAACACGGATTTCAGCACTTTCGGAGTCAAATTTTATCATTCAAGAGGTCGATTAATTTTTTTTATGTAAAAAAATAATCCGTCGATATTTTTTAAATATCTTAACCACTTTTTGACAAATTCATTCATTTAATCAAACTTATTTTGTTTCTCGGCGTTTGTTTGACGCAATTCGTTATTTTATGACGTCAGCTTGTGATGGACGTCATAAAATAACGAATGATGAACTTCATTAACAAACAGACATGACCAAACCTGTATCGTGTCTGTCTTTAGTAATAATACAAATTTCCTAGATTTCTGTTTTCTCCTGCTTATCGAGGAAAAATATTTTTTAGGAAACGGAAAAGCATTTAAACGAAATCATTTTTGTATTTAAAATAATTATATAGCAAAACTGAATTTTTTTTTTCTCGAATGAACTAAAAATCAATACATAATAATAATAATCATTATTAAATGCTTATACTTTTATTATAAATTAGTAATAAATAATTTATAATATAACATTTTTATAATTATTATTAATAATTAATTATTAATATAAAACTATTAATAAATAAACCATTATTAATACTTTTATAACAGTCATCATTATTAAATGCGTTCAATTTCTCTCAATAATAAACATCTTTGAAACTGTTTACTTTTTTTCTAGACTAAATGTAATGTTTGATGATTCTTACCTTTGCTCTTGCCGACATCAGTTATCTAGATGCGAGCAAAGCAGTATTTCATTCTGCATCGCAGTACAAAGATGGCGACTTTGGTTAGATTTTATCAGAAGCCTTACACATCACTCTTGGAATTTAGCATTCTTTGCATTTATTTAAAGTAAAATTCTCAGAAAACCTAGATATATAGAATTGAAATGTTTCTAACATTCATCAGCTCAAATATTATTATTTCTCGCATTTGACGTTTCTTGCAATAAAATAACGCAACCTTGAGTGATCAAATTGGAAAATATTATTAGACGTCTTCACTTTGCCGCATAAATAATGTAACAGCTGTTACGTCTTACTTTGCGTATCTTAAACATTTCTTGATAAATAAATAAACCTCTACACTCTGCTTCATTTTCTTTTTTAGATATACCGAGCGAGAAAAAAAATTATAAGCTTTAATGCCTAGAATTATTTTGTTTCAATTTTTTTTTTTTTTTTTTTTTTTTTGCAATTATTACTTGTATTTTAATCCTCTTTTAATCCGTATATCAATAAACTTCTTTTATTAACAGATATATTAGAATTTAATAAAATATGACAAATATTTTTACTAAAATTGTTCTCCATATATTATTATTTCGCGGGTTATTTTTAGCAATGAATGATAGGCGGGGGAAATATAGAACTACGCTTTTCGCAATTTGAATACAGTTAGAAAAAATAGTTATATTATGAAGATATGAGGCTGATTGATATAAGCGGTACTTTTAAGTACAGATGGGATGTAAAGGATCAAAGTATTGTTTATAATTTTTAGCGGTATGAGACGCGCTGAGGATAGAACCTGGGACCTTTGGGTTAGCAGTCCAGTGACGATCCAATTTTACCAAAACAGCTGTTCGGGTAGAAGCGCTGTTACTGGCTTATATGCAATTCACCACAGTACTCTCCCTCCAGTGAGTCGAAGGGGAGACGAACGATATGGCGTTGAGTGGTTATATATTTAGTAGCTGTTGTCTTAATGGGCCTGTACCCATTTTGAATAGCGCCAAGCGTTCTGGAGAGTATTTTGTGGTTGCTGATGCGCCAAGTGTGTCTGGCGACTTCTGGGCTGCTGCGTCACGTGAGTCTGGCGACTTTAGTTGCGGGTAGATGGCGCCACAACAGCTGTATGAAGGTTGAAGGTTCAGCGTCCGAGGTCACCAATGAAGAGGTGAGGGACGCACTAAGGATAGAAACTGGGACCTTTGGGTTAGCAGTCCAGTAACGATCCAATTTTACCAAAACAGCTGTTCGGGTAGAAGCGCTGTTACTGTTGAATACTAATTTGTGGTGTTTTCGCAATTCACCACAAATTAGTATTCAATTTAAATCCTTTGCGAAGATGGATATAATAAAATTAATACTTTATGATCAAGTCTGTTTTCGGTTCTTGTGGTGGCATATCAATGACATCGTAACGTCGATTCAATGGCGATGAACAGTACCCCAATTAATAGTGCTCGATTTGTGCAACTCTTGAAATGGATTTTATTTTCCATGATCCACATTACAAATATTTTTATCTGCGATACTTTAGATGCAATGAATGTAGCAGGACGTAGCGACGCTCTCTTCAAACAAAT
Source organism: Argiope bruennichi (assembly GCF_947563725.1). NCBI lineage: Eukaryota > Metazoa > Arthropoda > Arachnida > Araneae > Araneidae > Argiope > Argiope bruennichi. Next base: position 99,892,283 of record NC_079156.1, on the reverse strand, counting down.
TCTGAATCAAAGAAATGGTTAAAATTAAATATTGTAAGTTGCAACTATCTGTAAGACGGTATTTATCAATATAATCAATTTTATATTTCACAAATTATGGGAGAAATAAGTAATTCAAAAGTCTGTATCGGTTGTTGAAATTTTGTAACTTGAATATCTTCTAATAATAACGGCGTGCGTACATCCGTCTGTGTTAGTTTCAAAAGAATGTCATTAGATCTAGAGCTATAACATTTGGTACAGATATTCTCAAGTTTGTAAAAATGTAAACTTTAGATCGATTTTTTTGAAATTTTATTTAAAGATTATTAAGCAAAATTTTGTTTCGAATAAAACTTTCGTGTTTTTCGAATAAAACTTTTTGATATATGCTCAGTTTTGCACCATTTTAATTTTTTTCAAAAAAATTTATAAACATTATAAAATCTATTAAACATTTTCTCAAATTCATCATCAGGTAAGCCTCGCGCATATGGAATCAAAATTTAATTTTATGATTTGAAAAACGAATAAATAAATTTGGAAATTATTAAAATTGTTTATTGTCACCTAGATACTTAAAGTCGGTATCATTTTTCTATTGCAGAAAGGCATTGCCGGTGAATTGTCCAAACTGCAATTAGGGTCGTCTTCTGGATCATCTGGTGGAAGTGCTGATAACTCAGAATCTCGAAGGTTCGCGTGGGAACGTGGACACGTGGATTATCTTGGACAAGATGCTTTCTCTAACATCGAGAAGAAATTGCAGTCGTCCATAAACGAAGAAAAAGAGAAAGAAAAAAAGAAGTAGTTTCTTAAATAAAATTTAAAACGTTCTGCTCTTCTTGTAATGGCAGGGCCTGTGTTCATCCCTGCTGTCTTTCGTATTTAAAATATTTAAATGTCGTGTTCTCCATCAGAAACAAGTATTGAAAAAAGAAAACTGTTCTCAGTACATGCTTCTATTTTATTTGTCTATTTTAATTTCTCATATGGAAGCAGTATCTTTTTAACATAATTATATTGCTCTAGGCTGGTGATTTTATTAATTATATATTTTATTAACCTTATTTTAAATTTAAACTGATTATATAAAAACTTATTTATTAGAATTATAAGGCTTTCCCTGGAATTTACTTAAAATTTTAGAACATATTACAGATTCTCTGTGGTTCTATAAAAGGATTTTGTGTCAAAGCTAAAAAGTTATCAGAAATAAATAAATCTTTTCGAAAACGAAGTGAAAAATAAAAGCATAGTCGAAACTTCAATTGCATGATATTTTATGAGCATGAAATGATAATACTCTGATCAAAAACTGATTTTAAAATAATAAAGAACATTTAAATTAAATAAATTCTTTATATCTCGCATTAAGTATCATAATATCATATGTTTATGAGTCATGACAATATAAGTTAGCAGTACCATAACATTTTTCAGTGTAAAAAAAATTTTAATATTTTGCTTTCAGACATTTTTTGAAAAAAAAAATCTACTACTGTTTGGTCATTTGCTATAACACTGCTTCAAAGTGAATTAGACACAAAAATTCTGGCTTCTTTTAACTGTCTAAGTATTTGGAATTTGTGCCAAAAATTTATTTATTATGAAATAATATTCAATTGTTTTGTTCTTAATCTGGTATTATTATTTTTTTGTTATTTAAATTTTATGTTGAAATTTTTTGTTAAAAGTTATTATATAAATTAACAGTGCTCAATATTTGAATCTTATTTTTAGGTTTACATATCATATATCTTGTAATAAGGGTTCAAGTCAAACCCTTAATTGCAATTGGCATATTTGATACATATTGCAAAAAATGATCTGATACATACTGTTAAGAATTTTTGCCAAAATAAATATTGTGCCAAAACTTATGAAATATAATTTTTATTTCCAAAAAGAAAATGGTATATATTACAAGATAATAACAAGATGGTTGTGTGCTCTAACAATTGTGTTTTTTAATGTCTTTGTTGTAAGATAATAAAAATAATTTAAATACATTTCGACAGAATTCGTTTTGCATGCGCGTGTTGACTGAGTATAAGAAAAAGGCCTTATGTGCTAATTTTGTAGTTCAGCAGTTTAATATCAAATGTATTTGATTTATTACACTTGCAAAAATAAAACTTTTCATTTTATAGTTTTCTTTATTTATCGTTTTATTTTGAAATAATATACACATGCACTTATGCATAATACACATCTTAAGTTCGAATTTTTTAACAATTACTATACTTTCTCTATACTATATATACGAGAAAGTAAAAATCACATATCGTAAGCTTTACAACAACTAAATTAGATAGCTTTTTCATAGATATGGATTTTCTATATTTCTAGAAACTTCCGTTCTAGCTTTTCCAGCTTAATCTGATATAGGAAAAATCGCATTGAATTCCACAAATAAGCGAATTTTTACTGTTTATTTCCCGCCAAATGTCTGCCATGAGTGCGATAAATTAATAAAATACTGGTTGACATTATCAATGTTTGACGCGAAGCGGAAGGCAATTACGCAATCAGTTGTCATTTTCCCTGTTAAAGATTTCTGGTTCTCTGCTGTGCAAACTGTGACCAAGTGCGTATAAATTCCAAAGCAATATACTTTTTGGTTTATTATTTGCTTCATTATTAGTTTCTCCCTTTTTTCTATGCCAGTTCAAGAATTAGTTTACTAAATGGACTAATTTATAAAATCAAGAATTAGTTCATATACAGAGAAACTTGATTAATTCGTTTTCAATTTCGATTTGCTGTTAATTCAATTTTAACTTTATAGAATTGATTTAAACGTATTGAATTATTATTAATATAACAGAATTTTTACTTTCTCTTTCACGTAATATAAAGAAAATATTCTGATCTCCAAAAAAATTCGAACTCGAGATTTTGATGAATCTCTATATTACAGATTGCCCTGAATTCAAAAAACACATTTTTGGCGTTATGTCTCTCGGTTTATGAATACGATGATTCAAAACCGACTTGAGGTGGACTTATGAAATTTGGTATACGGATTTACGATCAATTAGTAGATTTCTATAAAATTTTGAACGAAATTCATTCCCAGGAAGTATCTCTGTCTTAACTATTCAAGTGAACTCGATATTACCAAAACGCAAGGAGCTATGGTTTAAAATATCGAATTTTGAGCCAAATCATTCAAACAGTGGATCGTCTGTCGGTTTCTACTTTCGCATGCAAATGCAATTACTCGTACACAGAATAATTTAAGTCAATTAAATTCGGTATGTCATCTTGTGATTGCATCTACAGCTCTGTGTCAAATTTTGATTTCATTCAATCAGTTTAAACATGCAAAAAATTTATAATCGTACGATAGATTCAATAAAAATGTTAGATTCACGCCAATGATCTGTACTTCGTAACAATTGACCGATACTGTAACTACTGCCATGAAAGGCAATTACGTTTTCAATTGGAAAATATACCAGAAAGTTACGGAGAGATCATTCCCACTGATTGTCGAATGGCATGCTATCTGGAAATTGAGTGAGTGATATGGCATACTTGATGAAACCAGTAAGAATGATATCCACAAAATTTTCTCACTTTCTCCGTATTAAAGTTACCACCCTCCTAACGCATAAAAAAATTATAAATTACTAGCCGCCTTTGGCGACCAGCCGATTGGCCGATCTTAATGCTCCTTAAAATTTCAAGTTACATATAAATATTTTATGTGTTTTCAATTGCTTCTTCATCAAAATATTTTAAGCTTCAAATTTTGATAGTCATGTAATTCACTCATACTTTTAAAACGACCTTAAGCCATAATGTACTATCGCTCTCTCTCTCTAATTTTCAATCAGCGACCGTAAAATTAAAGTGTCAATGATTAAACTGCAATCAATATAAAAAAAGAACATTTTTTACTGAAACCACGCATGTTTTAAAAAAAAATACGAGTACTGAAAACAGAATCGCTCAGTATTTAAGTCATACGTACACTACAGAATAATTTTCATAATTTATGTAGTATCTTAAGAATTATTCTACAAAGATTCATCATAAAATTCAGTTTTCACTTAATTTTTAGTTTTATTTTCAAAAGGATTTGAATGTCGTTAAATATATATATTTTATTTTGTTTTTGTCTATAAATGTTCTTTAAAAAGTTATGAATCTAAATTTTATACAGTCCTTTGGTCCTAAGAGATTATATTCTCGAAATATTCTTGACATTGCAACTTTTAAATAAGTAAATGATCTATCTTTTGCTGTCAAATATGGTCGATTTATGAAGTTTTGAATAGAATAGTTTAAAACAATCAGCATTTTCATAATCCTAAGCCAAAAAGTCTTGAGAAATTCTGGGCACTGATTGAGATATCATCTTTGAGACGGTCGATGAAGTGGTCTAAAATCACTCAATTTTATTAAATAGAGATATTCAAATATTCATAAGTAAGTCAGTTTTTGAGACTAATTTAGTTGATTGGAAAGCAATTCTTTTTATTTTAAATATTTGTCTCTCAAGAATATTTTGTTAAATATGATTCATAGAGCAGAGAATCTAGATAAATATTTGTCATTTATTAGAGTATTTATAGATTCAAGTTATATAAAATATAAATGTTTACTTCATTTAGACAATTTTACTACATGCATTTCTATTATTAAAGGTTTACAAATTAGCCGTTTGTCATTGAATTGAAAGGATATATATTATACCATGTTTATCTTAAGTATAACTGATTTATGGAATTAATAAAGTAGGTATTGTAAAAGATCATAGAAATCTTTTCTTTGCATTTACTTTTTATAAAATATCCTATTTCATATTTATTTCATTTCATACCGACACATGCTGGAAATTACATTTTTGTATGTTTAATTTGCAATGATTTATTATTATTATTTTTAATTTAAGCTTTTGTCATTATGATGGCAACATGTTGATAAAAGCTAATAATTGGATAATTTGTTCCTATGCACGCGTAACGTGCTAGTGCAAGTTAAATTTTATTTTTATTTTGTGCGAAATATAGTGTTGAAAAATATGGTTAAAATATATCTTTAAAAATTCGTTAAAAATAAGAACTTAATTTATAGGTTAAAGCAGTGGTATCATTGAAAAGATAATTTTTGAACTTGATACAAAAATCAATTTTGTGCTGTAATATTTTCGGAAGTTATAGCGGAAAAACGCCGAAATTTTGATTGATTTTTAATTAATTAAAATTCTAATTCAAAGTTTTAAAAAATTGCTTCGAGGTGCACATATACGGCCTCATGCCAAATTTGGCAGCTGTTGGTAAAACGGTATAGTTTGTAGAGCGCCAACACACACACACACACACAAACACTTGGGCTTTATTAACGACCGGTTAATTATTTGGATATAGTTCAAAATAAAATACTAAAATCGCGATTAAAAAATTGGAGGGTCGGGGTAGGAGGGTAAAAATTTGCGGTTATAGGTATTTTTTAATGCCAAATTTTTTTTAAAAAATGTCAAAAAAATATTAAAAAATTCTGGATAGGGACACCCTAATTACTTTACGTTATGAAATATACTTTACGACCTATTCTCATATATACCAAATACATATAAAAAATTTCATAAAAATCGGTCGAGCCGTTTCGGAGGAGTACAAACACAAACACCGTGACATGAGATTTTTATATATTAGATTAACTGAACCAAGAACATCACGTGTGTATAAATTTTGATTTTCATAATTCCATACATAAGTTTTGTTCTTCACAGTATAATAAAATAAACCGAATATGCATTTGGGATGTTTTTTATTCGGTCGAAGTCTGCATACCCAATTTAATTTATCTAGCTCTTTGTGTTTTATAATTATCGTATTACTCATCTTTATTCGGACAGAAATTAGATATAAAGACTTCAAACCAAATTTCACCAGTCTAGCTCTAAGTGCTTTTGAGCTGTCATGTTCATAGACAGACTGCATAATTTCAAAACAAAATCTTAAGGCGAATTATTGTTAATTAAGGATTTTCTTGTAACAATTACAGAGTACTCAGATAACTTATAACTCAGATAACTTGCAACTAACTTATGGGATTGTTTATTAAGAGGGGGGAAAAAGTCATGGAGCATGGTGTCGCCAACAACATATATTAACCATAAACTCTGCTATCCCGATCCGCCATTAACCCTTTAAAGTGCCATTTTTTTCTAGTCATGGTATATTAAAATATTTTTAGGATTGAGATTGGCATAAGAAAAGTGATTCATTTAATTGATTAGATAAATTTGATTAATTATTTAATTTGGTGAATTAATAATTAAATAATAAATAAAAACATGGCATTTTGTGTGAGATAAGGAACTGAACAATCTAAGTTTCTGCCTTGCTGAGAAATGCGTCAGAACTTATCCAAATCTATATAACTTCATTCGAAGATTGATAAATTTGGTAGGAAGCATACTTCCCATGGCCCTTGAAAGGGTTAAGGCACATAGATTAAATTTAACTGATCGGACCGCCGCGATAGCATTTTCGGAAACTAAGATTGAATCCTAAGGACCATCACCAGCCACGATACAGCTCTTCTCGTGGGAAGCCCGCCCTGTCATCGAGAGTAGGTAGTCAATACCCACCATTTCTGTATCTGCTCAAGTGGTGAGAACCAACCACTTTTTTGGAAGCTTCTCATCATCATATCTGAGGTGCTCCCTGGTGAGATAATGACTGACAGTAACAAAAAGACACGAAAATACTTATGCAGACATATTTATTGTAGATATATTAATACTTATTGTCTGAAGGCTTTGTAATTTATTAGCAAGGAAAATATTATTTCACAGCAATTAATTATTTTCCCCTCTTGTTTATAGAACACAATACAAAGCTTGAAAGGAAATAATGCGAATGTAATTATAGATGGTGTTTTGTGGTATTCGACCACAGTCATTCTTGCACAGTCTAGAACAGAGTAAAAGCGATTAGTTTTAATGCATTTGAAAGAATTGGGTGTACTATTGATATTTGGTTGAAGCCTTCGTAAATAAATCCACATTTGATCATGTAAATATATTCAGTGATCAACCGACATATGCCTCCTTTATTCCTTAGGGTCTGCTTTCTTTGTTCCTTTCCCAATTTTCCTGGTTAAAATAATTTTCCAAATCACATTTCATTTCAATCTTTGTTCCTCTGATGTTTACCGAGAACTCTCAGAATTTCCCACCGAAATATCTCAATTTCTGGAGTAAATATATTTTTTGTCATCGTTTGATGTTGATTTGAGTCTATAATTATTATTACTTGGTGAATTTCATGAGGTTTTTTTAATGAATGTATGAAGTGCCTTTCAAATTTTGAAATGTATATTCTTTTATTTATGACACTTCGTCATTTTCTGATAAAATATTTGTTCCTTTCTGTACCTAAATACTTGATGAAAAATAATGCATTCAACTCATTTCGTATTGGTTTATCTGTGCCATTATATTTTAAACACAAAAACCACACATAAAGCTAACATATTAGTACAAGATGTTGTTCGATGCCTGCCAATGTAGGAGAGATATCATAACAATATTGTTCGGCATTTTGTGCTAATATGGAGTACTGTTCCAGTAATTTTTCTGAAGCTTTTCCGATCGGGAAGAGAAAACAAGTTTTTGAAAATGATACTAAATATCAGTTCTTCAAAAGAAATTATTCCAGACATAAAGAAACCTTTGTTGTCAAATATTTTTTTCCCTATTTAAGTATAAAAAAATGTAGATGTGTGACTGAAAATTACCAAATCATTTAAAAACTTTTTTTTTGTTATCTGAAGAACCTTAGTATTTAAACCATTAGGTATCAGAAAATTTTATTTTTAAAATGTTTGAAATAAAAGTTGAACATGACTGAGCAACTATATTAAAAACAAATCCCAAAGCGCAAAACTTAAGCAACGATATAAATTTTGTGAAGGCAAGAAAAGAACTGATATTATAAAAAATTCCGGAAAAGTTATTTTCATTCAAATATCAAATATTAAACATCATAAGGGACGTGAAAGCTTACAGAATGCGTGCATCGAGTAAAACAAGACTACAATCATAAGAAACACAAAAGGAGATATTAAAAATTACAATCATAAGAAACCCAAAAGGAGGGTCGGCGTCCTAGCATAGGGGTAGCGCATCTTCCCCGTGATCTGGGCGTCCCGGGTTCGAGTCCCGGTTTGGGCATGGTTGTTCTTCCTGTTCTATCTGTGAGATGTGTGAATGTGCCCTCCTGTAAAAAGGGGTTGTGCAAGCGAATGAGTGATGCGTGAGTAGCAAAGTCGTACTCTTGGCCCTAGTTGGCGCTACGGTAAAAACAAGAGGCGTCCCCCTTAGGCTTAAATCGGCTGTGTTTGAACAGCAGGCTTGTCCGTGGCAAGTGCCATAAGAAACAAACAAAAGGAGGCATTAAAGATTACAATCATAAGAAACACAAAAGTAGCTTGAGTTCCTTTTCTCCAAATTCAACTTCCGTATATTACTATGGTTAGAAAAAAACATACAAATGACTTTATGTATGATAGAATAATTGGCGAGTAGTTTTGGAAGAAACAAAGAATTTCGAATACAGCCCTAGAACCCGAAGGCGACAAAAGTGGTGCATAATAAACTTGAAAGCCTCTCATATCACATGTAAGACTATAATAAAGATTGGTTGAGACCAACCACGAAAAGCAACGCCAAATGATGACCGATATATCATCATGTACGCGAAAGAATACTGATAATAGGAAGCAATAATATTGCTTAGCAGCTGCATACGGTATTAGAAAATGTATCGCTGTTTATTATAGCCAGACACCTTCTTACTGATAGCATATTTGTCCACCTTCTCGAAAGCTGCATTACTTTTACAACTGCGTATCGATAATAACTGTTGTTGTTACTTATGGCAATTGCCATAAATAAGCCCACTGACCAAGTCAGCGATTTAAATCGAGTTTGTGCAGTAGCTTCTGAGGGTAAAGCCCCTTGAGAACCCGAGGGCAGAAGTCAGACTTCCAGCTCATATGAAGATGACACTCAATTGTACAATCCCTTTTTACAAGGGGGCTCTTTCACACACCTCACAGATAGAACACAGAGTAAAGAACAACTATGCCCGAACTAAGACTCGAACCCGAGACGCCCAGATCACGGGTAAGATGCGTTACCCCTAGGCCAGGACGCTGCTATAGTAACTGTTTATAGTCATATGAAGGAAGAAGAAAAAAGACAGTATCTCATCAGTGGAGTCACATTCTTTTTATATATGAGAGTTTTAAATACATTTGATATATAAAAAAGTATGAGCACAGTTTTACACCTTTGACATCAGACAAAAAGTCATTACGATGGCCCTGGTAAGAGCCTTGTGAATAAAGACATTATGATAAACGAGTAAATTGAGCTCCACATTTTCGACGGATGACTATTATTGAAATTTTTTCTTATCAGCACTTGATTTCTCTACCCTCTCACATAGACACACATTCTTTCTTGCTTCTGTTCCAAGATGCATTGGAACGGGCTCCGCTTTTATGGAAGATAACACCAGGCCACAACTTACTTGCACATCAAATTATTTCTTTAGAAAGTAATAATTTGATGATGAAATAATGGATTTTGATAATGTGTTTTTACATTTTTTTCTGTTTATTTTAACTTTATCTAACCGGAAAATCCACTGCAAAGGATTTTATTTGAATCTTTTAAGCAGCTATAAGATAAATGTTGCTATGGGATCATCTCGTAATGTTGAATCAAGATAATTCAGTTAGGGAATCCTGCAATTATGGGTACCAAACTGCTATAATTGACTATGATAATATATTTAAGCTTATTTTCCATCCCCAAACATGGCGTTTCTGCAATGGAATCGAATCTCATACCCGAGGAAATCGACTTGATCTTTCTTATATGAATATCGAGGTCAAATGTGATGCAAAAATTGAAGGGGGAAAAAAACAGGTTCTGCCTCTTCCGTAACTTCATCATTTCAACAAGATTCACGATTACAAGGTCTTTTCGAAAAAATCTCTCCTTAAAACCTCCAAAAGCATAGTCACGATAGTCTCACAATATTATCCAGCATTTAAAATATCGAATAACATCATGGATATACCGTACAACATCCTTTGTTAAACGGAAAATGGAGTAATTTAATTGAACGAACCCGAGATCTTCCGAGTCCGGTGATCAAAACTCTGCCATCAGATCACATCGATCCGTAATCATTATTAAAAATACTCAAAGGCTTTGCATATTCTGGATTTATTCTTACTTTTACAACTTCTTAACCTTTTCCATTTTGCAAGAGGAACGGCATTATTATGAAAATAACATTAAAATTTAATATCGAAGAATGGCAATAGTTTGTTTTGAAAACGTAAACATTGAATTTCGTGTACTGTTTAAAGTGACGTTCGCTGTTCCGATTTATTGAAACCGACAGTTTACCCCAAGATTGTTTCCTCGTTCCAGTTATTGCTCAGGTTGTTTTGCTTTTATTTTTTATTTGTCGAATGAATGAAGTAGCCGGTTTATAGTTATCATTGCGCCGTTAAAGCTATAAATTGTATGAATATGTGAAATTTTGACAGTTATTTATTCTGAACATATCATTCACAGTAATTGCTTCTTCACATTTTTTAAAGTAAACTAATTATTTGAAAGATATAAATATTTATTGAATAATTCCTATATTTATGTAAAAGTTTTAATTCTGATATAAAGCTAAAGAGTCCAAAGTAGCTATATTATTACATGCCATAATTATACTATAAATAATGTCAATTCATGGTATCTTTTGTTCTTCTATCTATGCGCTTACTCTTATGCTGTTTATCTTCCAGATATATGGAATAAAATGTTCTCAATTTATTACTAATTTAAATCTGCCATACATTTATTTCATACTATGATTGAAATTTTCAATAGTTTCACGCCTTTGGACGTTTTTAGCTTTGTTAGATATCAGTATGCTAATTGTCTTCTTTCAAATGCTAATTGTGTTGAAGTTATTATATGTTACTAATGAGGATCGATTTCATCTACCTCTTCTGATTAAATAAGGGAATGTATAGAATTTTTGTGTGTCAAAATAATATTTTTTTGATGGTTATTTATAAGGAAACAACTTTTTGTGCCTCTCTAGTTTATTACGCTTACATAAACTTTCTTGTGATACTTAAGTATTAAATCCAGCAGAAAAATACATTTCAGATGAAAAATGATCTGTTAAATTGCTGTGATGACACTTGTTATATGTAGTTTTTAAATTTTAAAAATGTTTGTTAAGATCAATATGCTGTTTCTTAATATATTTTAACATGTAAATGTGAATATTGACATTATTATATAAATATTGATTGTTAAAAAATTGATAAGTAAAATAGGTTCTGAATCTTTTGCAGTTACTTTCAGTAATGAAAAGCTTAATTACCTAAGTATTGTTTTTATCTTTTAATGCAGAGTTGCTTATTCCTGTATTTTATTTAAAATTCTGTTTTATTTTATATTGAAATGTTTTAATATGTATCATAAAAAATATATAATAAATATTTCAATATTTCACTTCTTTAAAGCTTTTTTTTATAACTTATAATCTTCAAAAATTAATGAAACATTTTTTTTTAACAGATGATTTTTGTATTATAAAAACAACTTTAAATCTTGGAACTTTGTTATGTGCATTTAAATGTTGATCTTCCAAGGGATTAATCAGTTTCAATTTCTACTTGGATTGTGGGAAAAGAGCTTTTCAATTAGATACTCATTTAGAGGAAATGAAGTCTTAAAAAAATCATGTTCATGAATTAATATATATATACAAATAAACTCTGTCTATAAATTTACTATTTCTTTTTCTCTTAGATTTGAAGATACCATTATCTATCAAACGATATCATTATCTATACGTTACTACTAAAGAGGCTGATTATAATGATACTATTATCAGAGCTTGGAGAGTAAAATGTATTCTGGTGTTAATCTTATGAAAGAATTAGTGTTTTTTTAAAATTATGAGTTATTTAATTTACAGAATATAATTTCAGAAGGCATATCTTTGTGCCTAATAAGATTATATAAGCTTAAATTGATTTAAAATTTATGAAACTGAGATTTCAAGTAAAAAAATAAATAAATTCATTTTGATAAAGGAAAATTTTACAATATCCTATATTAACATAGATTTTGATTACTGTTACTTTTGTGAAAGAATATATATTATACTTATATCTAGTGATTTTAAAAAAAAATTAACATAAAGTACAATTAACCATTGATTGCCATTGAATTGAAATTTTACTCTGCAAGTTTGCTATCTGCAGTATATCATGAATAATCTTATTTTATCAATTTTGCTTATTTTGTTTTAGAAGTATTACTGAATTAACTCAATGTATTTGTAAAATGGATATTGTAAATGTCGGACTTCCAAAACTAATGATTTTGTTTTTGTTGCTTTACTTCTTGATATTTTAGTTCCTATTAATTTAAATACTTTCACTGGAACAATTATCTTTTTGTATTTTTGTGCATTGAGATGCAAATTAAATCAAACATAAGTGGAAATGGATCTGCACAAAAGATATCTAAAAATATCTTTTTTTGTGTTTTAAAACATTTCTGTTCCTTATTCTATGAAAGTTCCTTATTCTCCCAGTTTGTAAACTAATTAAGTTTGAAAACATAAATATAATTTATTGAATTACCTCTATGTTATATAAAAGTTTTGATTTTGGTACAGTTTAACTGCATGCCATTATTCTACCATAAATAATGTCAATTACAATATGTTTGGTTCTTTTATCTTTGCATTTTTTATGCTGTTTATATTCCAGATATATGGATTCAAATTTTCTCTATCTCTAAATTTCACTAATTTAAAATCTGTCAAGCATTAATTTCATGTTATTGTTAAGTGTCATGTTGATACTCGGAAATAACAAGTTACTAGTAGTTTATATAGATGCTAATTTCAAAAAATGGGATTTAAAATAAATTTTTTCATAATGTGATTATATTTTTCATGTATGTGCCTCTGTTTAAAATTTTGTGATAAATATTTAATCTTTTATCTCTTTTTATGTTCCATTGATTGAAAATGTAAATGTATAAATATTATTGTGAAATACCAATTTCATTGATTTATTAAAATAATTATGAAAATTATGCTTGACATTTATGTTAAATTGTTTAAAGCAATGAATGTTGGAAATATTTTATTCATTTATGCAAATGCAAGATATGAAAAGAAGGTTTGTGAGTTGAATAATACAATGTATCAAATCTAATGAATTAAAATTGATTAACTTTTGATTAATATCAATATAAAGCAATGCTTTATGGTTTTGAAGAATGCTTAGCACAGAAATTGTCAGCTTTTCACCCTTTCTTAAACAAACAGTATAAATCTCATTAAAATAACTCTTTAGGTACTTTATGTGCTTATGAGACAGCTGAGATATTAAGTAATGATAGAATGCTAGCTTAGAAAATAAAGCTACTAATAAAGAGACTGTACACTATTGTATTTTATATAGTCTAATGAGGCTATAATAATAAATGAGAACAAGCTGCATAAATTTGAGTAATTCTGTGTGTAATATGTTAAACAAAGGAAGGTATTACGAAAAGTTTCTAATGGAGTAATTAAGTTACTTCCATTGCATTATATATTCTTTTCATTCAAACATTTTTTTAAAAAATTATTACATTTACTTCACATTTAAGTTTTTTTATTATTATTATGTGATTTGATCTCTGCTTGCATTAACATACAGGATCATATACAAAAATATAATTTTGTTGTATTGAATAATATATGCTATATATCGTTTGGACCATTTTTTTAAAAAAATTAATATCAATTGCATTAAAAAAATATAATTCATATGCTTTAGCTTTATTGCAATACACAAAATTTTCAATGTAATTAATTAAAAAAAAATTTAGATTGAAAAATTTTATGTTTGATTAATATACCAAATAACTTTATGTATTTTGATGCTAATAGAATTGTTGCAATTTAATTTGCATTTTTGTTGCATACTTTTTCCCTGACCAGGCATGATATGAACCCTGTTATGGCTTGATATAATCCATTCATTTAATATTAACAATTTAATGAATTTTGATTACTGTTTACATACCATGAAACTAATTAAAATTTTTTCCCTGGATTTTTTTAGATCAAATTTTCCTTCTTTATGCATGTCTGCCTTAAAATGTATATCTAAAGTTACTTGAAATGATACCGACCAATAAAAGTAAGTTAATTGTGTTTAATCATGCTTTTCAATTTCTGGGATTTTTTATTTGTAATTGCTCATTTATATGACATTTGGATTATATTATAGATTCATCCTGCAACTTTTAATGGAAGCTAAAAAATAATATTGCTGTTCCTGTTTGCATTTATTTGTAAAAATTAATATATTTATATAATATATATAATAATAATATTTTGCACTTTTAACATTTTAATATGTTGATGGGTATCTTAGTTTTATGAATCTAATTTACATTTCAGAATAAATATATCTATATAATTCTTTGTATTCTTATTTTAGCTACAAATAATTGATTGCATGTGCATGCTTTTCTATTAAAGTGTTTCTCAAATCACTTGCAGTTATTTTATACAACATTTATTTGTTGTGAATTCTCAGAATATATTTAAAAGGTATGTATATATTAAGTTAGTATTGTTGTCTGCTGATTTTTTGTGCCTGAAAAACATCTGAGACTTTCTGCTTTTAATATTTTCCAGATCTGTCTAGGTAACATTCTTTCATTTTTCTTATTTTAATTGTTTTAACATTTATATTCTTTGTTTAATCTATATTTTAATTATTGTAGCAAAATATATTAATAAATATTTAACTACAGTTGGTATCTTACAAACTTTCTGCTGTATCATTTTCTAGTTAGATTTGAAATTTAAATAATTTTGAAAAAATGTAGAAGTTTGGCAAAATTTATAAAATGTAAATTAATTTTGAATTGAGGTAAGTTATGTGTATAAACACATTCAGCGTAGCATCTGACCTAAGGATAGACATTTTTTATGTCCAGTCACACTGAACCTGATATCCTGAGTGTTAATATTTTAATTGACATTCAATGCTGGATTGAATAGAAATCTTTGACATAATTGTATACTCTTTTATCATGTATTTTTGCTTAGCATGTATTTGGTACTTTGCCTATTTGTTCAAACTTCTCCACAATTTTATCATTTATAGCTGTATTATTTAAAGCTGCATTATTTTAATTGTCTTTCATACATTCTGTTCATTGTACTCTTGAATCTTTCCAATGAAGACTAGTTTCATAACATCATAGCACTATTGAAAACTTAAATGTTTAGTTCATCCATCTTCAAAATTTTGCAACATATATATTTTTCATCTTGTAAACTACATGGATTTAAACAGAATCCTTCTTCCCTAACATTCAATAATGGAAGAAAATCAAGTATTTAAATATATTTAATGGAACAATAAAAATGATTTGAATTTCAGAATAACATTGTAATCTATTGCTATGAATTTGGAAGTTAAAAAAAAGACAAAATTTAATTTAAAAAATGTATGCAACTATTAAATTGGTATAATTAAATGTATCATTTTTGTGTTGTAATATTTTCTAAAGTTATCACAGAAAAACATCAAAAATCTTATTTATTTTTAATTAGAATTTAAAAAAAAAAAAACTTTGCACCAAGACCTACATTTTTACTCTCCAAGGCATATATGTGTCAAATTTCATAGTTGTAAGTCAAAGAGTCTGCCTGTAAAATGCCAACACACACACCTACCTTTATTATTAATAGAAATGATTGAAGTATCATTCTTATTATCAAGTGTTTAGTTGCAAGATCTGCTGTCTTAAGAGGCAAGCAATTGTAATAGTTTCCATTGCTTGTTGATTCATTCTATTATTCAATCAGTGTTTCATAAATTTTTATTAACCAATATTTTTGATAATTGTGATTAAAACCAAACTTGAATAAAACACAAGCATATATTGAATGCTTAGTATTTTTATTCTTTTTATATAGAAATCTTTACATTTCTATCATTATACCCTGATCTACTTTCTGGGACATTAAAGAAATACTGAAAAAAATCATTTCTGAATTAAAAATGAAATAGTCATTTTTTAATTTGAACAAATATTCCTTTTAAATCTATATGATTGACTGTTTTGCTTGCTAAATAGAAAACCAATCAGTTTTGTACTTGTCTTGAAAGTGTTAATTTCTATAAGAATTGGTACTTATTAAAATTCTTATGTGAAAATATTCTTAATTAAAATGAAAAATACATTACAGAGTTTTATTAAACTATTTACTCTGAAAAGTTCTTTCAAATAATCTAAAATGCTTTATAATTAGAATATTACTGATTTTATTTTTGTTAGCCTCTTACTTACTTACTTACTTGACATTGTCATTATAATTATAGCTAACCATTATGTACTAAAATTTTTTCTAAATGCTTTTTATGTTAACTAATTCAATGAAATTCTTGATAATTATTTTGTATTTTATGCTTTTTAAAACAGAAACAATAATGCATTATTTTTGCTTTAAAAGTATATTTAAGCATATATGTTACTTTTAAGGAACTTTTAATACTAGCTTAATAAATGTAATATGCTTATTTAGTGCTATATTAACTGTTGCAATAATTATATAATATGTTTATCATTGCTATGTTCTATCAAACATATATAAATATTTACAAAAAATGTATTAAATATTATTTCGTAGATTTTTATCCAACAGTTTTTTTATTATTATTTTGCACAGATATATATTCTGATACAGATATACAGATTCTGAAATATTAATATGTAATTAAATTTGATATGAGGAAGAAATTTCTTGTTTTTAGTTTGATGAATTATATGTTGTTATTTATTCTTAAATAATTTTGACAAATTGAGTTTTATGTAAGATTTAGATTCCATGTGTAATAAAGAAGTAATTGTAGTAATAAAGAAGTTGCATCCTTATTAGATGATAATTTTAAAATGTTTATTTGGAGTCATTGCTTTATTTATTAATAGAGACAAATAATACTTTGAATTGTAACTCAAAATTATTTTAAAGTTGCTAGAATTATGTTATACATCATATTTACTTTACTATGTTGTATAAGAGATATAACTTGAGTTGTTTGTAAGAGATATAACCTGAATACATAAATATATATATATATATATATCTTGCATTGTTAAGGTCCAAATTTATAATATTAATAACAGCACTTTTATCCATGGTTTTTGAATTATTCCATTTCAATTACATAATTTTTTGATACATAAATTGATTATCTCTATTACATACGTTTCTGAAATCAAGTATCCATCATTGCATCTTTGGTGTATTGAATTTGTCCTGTTCATTCAGGTTGCCCTTTCTGATTATAAACAAGTTTATTTTATATTTCATATACATACAAAGTATTTACAATTTGGGAAGAAACTTCATTGCATAGAAACTAGTAATAGTGGTCTCCCAAAAGTTTTCTCACATACTCTTTGATAAAGGTTTATCTCCAACCACTTGAAAAAAATTATGAATCTTAGGTAAAGCAAAGAATGCCTTGCATGTCAGTGGTGTATGATAGTTATGAAATATTAGCCTTTGGCATGAATTTAGCATTTTTACTGAATCTATTTTGTGACCCTTGGCTCGTTTTTTGGTGATTAATCCCAACATGCTATTAGTAGTAACTGAAAAATAACTTTGTGTTTTAGATACAATTTTCTCAACCGTCTTACACCGAAATTTCACACAGAACTGCAATTATAATCATAAAATCATGCACCAGATTTGATATATTTAAGTCACTGCATTTTTCAATTATCACGTTTACATGCTTCTGAATAAAAATTAACTCCTTGTTGTATTTGGTCCAAAATTTGATAGGATCTACGCTAAAGCTGTTAATCATTAAAATAAATTCAACCATTTAGCTCTCTTCATTTTGTAGTTATTGTGTTAGCTTCTATTTGAACAGACTTCCTTTGATAGAAATAAGTATAAATCTGTAACTTTTAATAGTAGAAAATTTGACAGAAATCAAGAAATTTGGTCTAAAGACCATATACCAAATGTCATCCACCTAGCTTAAAGCTTTTTGAATTTCCTTATTTGCAGACAGATAGTCATAATGCTAAAAATGTGTTTTTTGAACTTGAGGGAAATTTGTCAAAATCTCGAATTCAATTTTTAAAAATTTTTTTTTGATGATTACAGTACTTTATTTGTACATCATATACCAGAAAGTAAAAAGATTATAGTGATTATTTAAAATTAAAGTTACATGGATAAAAAAATGTATGAAATCTGTATATTTACTCAAATAACCAAAATTAGTAATTGTATATTAATGAGAAAAACAGACCAATTAAATAATTTCAGAAATACAAATAATTTGCATATGGCAATTTTTTTATTATTATTTGATTAAAGTAGCAAAATTTTTGATTGTGTCCGAATAAAGGATTTGATCACTAATAAAATCTCTTTATAAAACTCTTTTAAACACTGGCAGTCAAGCATGAAATTATTCAGACTCTGCCAGTCAAGTATGGAATTATTCGAGCTCTGCATTTCATTGCTTTAGAGTTTCAAAAGAATTTAAAATGTATTGACTAATCATTTCAATGATTTTTTTCTCAAATAAATGCTTTTTTGTTGTTATTATCATTATCAATATGCATTCCCATTTCATCTGTGGCTTGTAGTATAATGAATCACTGTTGATGTTAAGAGACTATTGACTATTTAAAGCTTGTTTATTATAAAATTATACAATGTATTTTATTGTTAACACTTTATTAGACTTAAATTTTTGTATATTTTAATAAAATGTCTATATATATGCATTATTTTTAATATTCTGAATTATATTGTTTTACAGTGAGGCAGCTTAGTATTCACGATGAGCTCTGGGCACCACAGTAAAGGTATTGCCTTCAGAAGGAAAATGGTTCCTCGGGCATCTTCTGATGGTGACCATTTGTTGGCCACCAATGCCGATTCAGGGGATGACAAAGATTTCTCGGATGGGGATTTTAAAAGTGGCAAATCTGATGTGATGGATGCTTTGATACCTCATACATTTCATAAGGAGTCGAAACCTGTTTCATGGACCTTTGATGGAGATCAAAATGCTACTGATACGGACAGTCACAGATCTCTTTTAGAAGAACAAATAGTTATACCTGATACAAAAGAGACTATGTTATCCATCGCACTCCAAGTCTTTGTGCCTTTCCTCATTGCTGGATTTGGAACAGTTGGTGCTGGATTAGTTTTAGATGTTGTTCAGGTATAAAGCTTCTATATTGTTATTTGAAATCAGAAGTTATTCAGTGTAATCAGTGTATATAATATAATTTATTTATTTTAATTATTATGTGTGTTTGTATTTATATGTTTAATATTTACTCTTTATGTAGTGTTAAATATTTGAATTCAAACAATTTGTTCTTCTTCAGCCAATACTTCATTTATTTTAACTATACTTCAGAGTTTATTGGCTTTAAATATGCTATTTATGTTTTACTTATAATTGACAAGTTTTAATGAAACTATATATAATGGTAAAATAAAATTATGCATTTCTCTTTATTTCAATATAAAGTAGTAGCACATTGTAAATTCCATGCTATTTAATGCACTTTATTTTTTATTAATTTTATTTTTTTATTTCAATCCATATTAGATTCTTATACATGAAAACGTACTGCTTTGTATTGCTGCCATATATTGGTGTAAATTTTCATGTGTTTATCTTTGTGAGTAGGATAGTCATATTACATGTTAGTTGAGTGGCTTACAAAGAATATATCTTTGGCATGTTATTCCTTGTAAAATGAATTTTAAGATTTATTTGTATTATTAAATTGCAGAACTAAATCCTAATTGAAATCTTCATTTATTGCATATGACAGGTGCCTTATGTACAAAAAAGAGATTATTGCAGAAAAAATGTCTGATGTACAATGAATTTGAATATATGGCGAGACAATAGGCTCGTTATGGATAAGAATGCTTTATTCCAATAGAAATATTCAGTAAGGAAACCCAACTAAAGTGTACATAAGAAAAGCATTTACAGTAAACTGCAACATACAAGCAAGAAATTTCTATTAAACAACCAATAGAATACATAGTGCTCAGAGAGAATTCAATAGAGATCAATATGCCAAAGAAAGGATTCGCTCAACTACTGATTGATTCAGCTCTGCTTTTTATATCTCAAGTGACAGATAATTGGATATCTAGAACAAACACTGTAATTGAATTCTAATGGAACTATTATGAAGATTCTTGAGTATTCTGGATTCTTCATATTTGTTCTCAAGAATCATTGACCCATTATACATTTAGCTCTTATTAGAACTATTTGTAAAATTCTCTTTCTTGCGATGAAACTAACTGCATGGGAAAGCATTATTATAAATTCATAACCATATTGACTTAAAAGTCATCAGTCATTTAAAATATCTTAGTTTCTATAAAATTTAAATACTGTTTTATCTATAGAGAGTACTGTTTTTCACATTTTGATATTTTAAAAATAATTCTGGAAAATAACTGTCGAACTTTTTAAAATTGTATATGTTTCTTTATATTTTATATTAATAAAAAAATTTTCAGTGTGACTAATTTTATAATTGTAATAAATTGCTTTCTTGTTGATTATAGGACAAAAAAATAAATAAATAAAAACATATAAAAAACAAAAGTATAAAATGAACAAATTTTTCCTAATATAATTGAAGAAGATATAAGTGCTTATTTGATAAAATTGCTCTGAATAAATTATGATAAAACACAATTTAACTAAAATGACAGAACCAATTTAAAAAGCAAGTTAAAACAATGAAGTATAAAAAATTTATTTGAAACATAAGCAAAAGTTAATCTTAAAAAACAGATGAAGTAATTGATTTAATTTTGGAAATTGTATATTAGTGTCAGATTCAGCCAAACATAAATGTGAATAGTAATAAATATTTATAGTATGGTAAAATGCATCTAAAATATAGGTCATACTGGTAATGTCAATGCAAAACCATTTTTAAGATGCATTATGAAATGTGCAAAACATTTTAATATGATAAAAGAATATTGAGAATCAAAGTTTTTAAAATGTAGAAATTTATAAAAAGTTTTAAAAATCCATACTTTTAGTATAAATATTAATTAATATTTTTTTCTTTCCTTTCTTTTAGCATTGGGAAGTTTTTAGGGTAGTGTCTGAAATATTTATATTAGTTCCTGCTTTATTAGGACTCAAGGGCAATTTGGAAATGACTCTAGCTTCTAGATTGTCAACACAAGTAGGTTTATTCAACTTTCTTCTCATATGATGATTAATGAATTTCCTTTTTTGAAATTATCTTTAAGGTGAAATTTCGTGATTCTTCTTAGGCTAATTTAGGACATATGGATACTTTCAAAGAACAATGGAAACTCGCCACTGGTAACCTGGCCTTAATACAGGTAATACTTAGTATATCTTTGGGTTTTATTTAATATACTATTATTAGAAAAGTTCTATGGAATCAATCATCTAATTATTTCCACTGCATTCTTTTTTTTTTTTTGTTTAAATTTATTTGCCAAACAATATACTAATTTTTTTTCTCAAACTTTTATTCTTATGTAGACTAAAAAATAAATTTCTGAGTAATTATATAAAAATTTTCTCTTACAAATTTGGTTGTGGAGATATTGCCATTTGAAATTGGGATGGACTTTTGCTATCAACTATATTTAGAGAAACAAAAAGCAGTTTGTGTTAAATTTGTTGTAGTATCTTTTTTAGGGTATTTTTATTTTCAAGTGATTCAAATGTTAGAACTTGAAATATTCATTTTAACCCATTCACTGCATTTTACGAGACCTCATGGGAAAACTATGGTAAAATTAAGTGTTTATAAATTTTGCTGGCAGTGATTAAGTTAAGAAAAGTTTTTAACAAATTTCTTTTCAAATTTCATTTTCTGTAATATATTGTATTGTTAAACTTGATTTTTGTTTTTCTAAAAAAAAATGCTACTCATTCTGAGATTTCAAAAGGCTTTTCCTTTCTTATAGAAAATATCATTAGTAAAATTTGTATGATTAATTAATAGTATATTTAAAACTGTCCACCTCTTTACAAAAAAATAATTAAGATCAGTACCTCATTATGGATTACAAAATTTTTTTACTATAAAGCATATATGCCTTTTGAGAGTATTTAATAACAAATTATTCCTTAATTTTTCTGTCAATTTATACTTGTTTTATTTATATTGAATAATTTTACTGTGCTTATCGCTTAATTCATATTTTCTTTCCTTAGTGTCAAGCAATTGTTGTTGGATTCTTAGCTTCATTATTTGCAATGATAATGGACTGGATACCTGAAGGCCAGTTTAATGTTGAGCATGCTTTGCTTTTATGTGCTGCTAGTATAGTCACTGCATCTTTGGCCAGTTTTATTTTGGGTGAGTCCCTAACAAATGCATGTCATAATCATTACAAATATTTAAAATTAATAAATAATTTTAAAAAGGATTATCAGAGGTTTTGCTTAATGCAATTCCATTCTTACTGTATCTTTTTAACATTAATCGATTGTTAACAATGTCCAAGCCATGATAATGCTTAATAAAATTCACTTCTTGTAGAATGTTATTAATTTTATTGAGCTTTTTTACTATTTTATAATCAGCATACAGAAGGGGGGGGGAGAGGAAGGAGAAAAACCAAGTTAGTTATTTTGTTGAATTGGTTGTCGATTTTGAAAGTGGAGATAAAAATTTATGTGATAATTTCTGGAATGTAATGTTATTATATGTTACACCTAAGTATCAAAATAATTCCAATCTTTTTTATTCTCCAAAGTTCTACCAAAGATTTTCAACATCTTAAAAGCCCATGCAGTCAATGTTCCTTCATTGATCTTATTCAACTATGTATATTACATTGAATAATTTTTTTCTCCTCAAGCAGGAATTAAACTATCATGTATATTATTTCTATTACCATCATTCCTTTTTTTCCCCATCTAATATAAAATTATAGTAAAAAATATCAATTGATAGGATTTTGTAACCAGCTTTAGATATTGTAATACTGTTTGTGTAAACCCAATATTTTAAAATTTAATTCAAAAGAAAAATTAAAATAGTCTCTAACAATGTTATTTAAATTATGCCAACAATGTGTATGGCGTTATAAATGCAGCCATATTATATCTCATAGTAATAATCCAACTCTACAAATATAAGTGAATTCATCATATAAAACATTGCAAATGTTTATTACTATGTTATTCTTCTGTACATTCCAATGAGAATTCAAAATAAAAATTAAAACAGCCTCCAACAAATGTCATTTAAATTTGCCAACAATGTGTATGGCTTTATAAATGCAGCCATATTATGTCTCATAATAATAATCGAACTCTACAAATATCAGCAAATACATCATATAAAACATTGCAAAAGTTTATAATTATATTATTCTTCTGCACAATCCAAAAAGAATTCACTCATTGGATTGTAGGATTCTTAAATAGTTTAAACCTATATAACATGCCAATAGTTGAATTAATTTTAAAGAAAAACTCTAATTTCCTGCTGAATATAAGAATTGATAAACTGGCTTGATTAATGGGACAAAATTGTCATCATACACCTCTCTCTACTCATATAATTGATTGTGGAAATACTGCAGCCATGTCAAGAACTAACATCATTTCTTTTGATCCAAATATGCCTTTCCAAATGTTCCAGCTATCACTGAAAATTGCCTTTGCAATGACTATCAACACTACCAAAATGACAAGAGAAAATGCTTCAAAAAGCTGGATTGTATCTGCAAAATACTGAATTTATTCTTGGACAACTCTATTCAGCTATTTCAAAAATAAATTAATTAATCACTTATTTAAATTAGTCATTTAATTAATCAAATAAATTAATCAGTATTTTTGTTTCAATAACTGGGAAGGCAAACAAGAATGCAAGATGATTGCATTTTGATAATAAATGTTGTGCTTTAAGAAGTATTGTAAATACATTCATAAGAAAATTGTTTTTACTATTTTTTGTGTGCGTATTACTGAGCATTTAATTCCAACATCCCAACAAAAGGCAAAATCATTTTTTAAGAGGAAGGTTAATATTGAGTGACAAAAATTTTCACATGGATATAGTGGTTGAATGGCATTAAGAAATTAAATTGCATTGACTCTACAATAGTTTTCTTTGGAATAGGATTATCAGTTGACATTTTTGCTGTTAATAGTTTTAAAGTTATTATTAGTTCACATTTTGCAATATTATTAATCGTTAATAATTTCTTATATTATCCATTGCTGTTAATGCTTTATTATTCACAATGCTAATCATTCTGCAATCCATAGTTTAGTCTATAAGGAAGATTAAAAAAAGTAATTGGATGCTTAGGTAAAAACTAATAAAGAATGAAAACTTTTTTAATTTTTGAAGAGTTTGTGCCAAGAAAAATGAAACTGGATATTAGTGCTTAGAGGTTAGAATATGAATAGTGCTGGATTTTCTGGTCAATAGTTTAAAAAATATCAAGTAGAAAAAACTATCAACTAGCACAGCATTTATTTACAACATATATAAAGACAAATTGATTGATTCAATTTTTATAATCTGAAGTTTTATGAGCCTCATTTGAATAATATTTATAATATATTGATGTTTTAGTATTATTATTTATATCCAAAAGAAGGGGTGGGGGGACTGAATCCATAGTTGTAATTTCTGTACATTGTTGAAAGGTGAAGAGTTAGTATCTTTATAGAAAAATGTTTGGCATTTCCATCTGATTTATTATATGAATCTTATGCAGGAAACAGAAAACATAATGTTCTCTTAAAATCCAAACCATCATATACCAAAAATTTGTTAAAATCTGCTAAACTTTTATCTTTTCATAATGCCACTGGATTGCCTAGTCACCAATGCCAAAAAGCAAAATGGCTTCTAAAGTAAAGAATGCAATGAAGTGGTCCAAGTTAACTGCTTAGAATTTAAATAAATTTTCATGTTTATCTTATTTTTTTTAATTTCTTGATTTTATAAATTGAGTTAGCTTATTTACCATATTATATATTTTGCAACCACTTGACTTTTTGACAATAGCAACTTTTCATCCATTTGCTGATGGATGGGATACTGATATGGAATACAAACAAGCAGAATTTCTGCTAATTTACTTTTTGCACTTTGAGTAGCAATGAGTAAAGCAATCCTTTTGTTTTACATTTTAATACAATTTGTTGTAAATGATTTATATAATGTAAATTGCATAATTTCAAATAGCTTTTTAAATGGTTGTAAACATTTGTTACCTCATACTTTTCTACTACTTTTGACTTTTATTTTCCTGTTTTTCTATCATATTTTCCTATATCTTTGATTCAGTTTTCATTCTTAATTAATAATGGAAAAATAATTTAAGAGTTTATTCTCTCAAGATGTGTGATGGTCAGAATACTATACCCTTTATTAATTTTTTTCCTTATTAGTTGTGGAAAAGTAATTTATTATTTATTTTCCCAGGATGTGTTATGGTGTTAGTGGTCATATGTTCAAGAAAGTGTCATATAAATCCTGACAATGTGGCTACTCCTATTGCTGCATCATTAGGGGATCTAACAACGTTATCGCTTCTAGCGGGAATCTGTAATGTTTTATTTAGGAAACTAGGTAAGAAATATAAGATAATTAGTTGTTTTAATATTTATTATTTACACTTGGACATATTTTTAAAATATTTAATCATTATGTTAAATTCAATAATTCAAAAGTTAAATTGTGTTTTTAATTATTTTTGTGGAGAAAAAAATTTATATATTTATAAATGTAGCTGAATAGTTCGAAAAATGAAAGGTTTTTAGCACAAATAAATAAAATTTGTCAGGGGAAAAAAACAGGCAAAAAAAGAATAGATTTAGTAGTTTAATTTAACGTGTAATTTTTTAACTTTTTTCTTTCCAAATTGTTGTATTCTTTGTAGGTTTATTTTTTTTTTGCAGTGTTTTTGTCTATATTTTGAAGTAAGAAACAATTGATGCAAAATAGTTGTTTTTTAAGAAATGTATATCTTATAATTAATAAGCATTTCTATTTTAGAATAGTTTGTTTACTGGTTAAAAAATATCATTGTTTGGTAATTGCAATTTAATATTTTTCCTCAAGAATCTATTTTTAACGGTTATGTATTTTTATCACTACTTATATCTAGCTGCATATTTTTAATTTTATTGTAACTTAAATTACCAAAATTTTCATTTGGAACAATTATATGAATATTAAAAACATACAACATGGTTTTAAAACTATTAGTAATTCCAAAAAGTTTCTGTTTATTTCATATCTTTTTCTCTCAGATGATTTAGATATATATTTTTAAACATGTTAAAGCACTCTCGGACATTGTAATTGATTACAAAACATATTTTCACTGTAAACACATTTTTTAACTGCTGAATTTATTTTAATTCTTTTTTTATGGTCTTTTGACTAATATTTTTAGCAGGAAAACTTCTGTCTGAAATGCAGTCTAATTTTTTTAGATTATTTTTTTCATTTTAATATTTGATGGTGGTAATTTTATTATGTTAAAATTGTTTATGCATATTACTTTTGGCGAATTTCAATTGTATTCTATTACTCATTTAATTTTAATTCAAGAGTGGCTTGTTGTGCTTTAAGTAAAATGTTCATTTAATGATACAACTTTTTAAAGAAAGAATTGGCTAGAATGCTCATTGATGTTTTGGACTTTATTTATTAGTTTAAAAATTGAATACAATTATTTGTATATTTATTAGTTTAAAAATCAGATAGAATTATTTATGCGTGTGTGCTTTATTCTAAATATTTTGTCCAAATGAGCTCTTGGTATTTTTACAAATAATAATCATAGCTGAGATTATTTGTTGCATTTTTTTTTCATTTGTTGCATTTCAAGTTTGCTTATGCACAGAATGTTTTAATAAATATATCAACTGTCATACATTTTTTTTTTCAGTTCATGACACGGTTTTTTTTTTTTTAATTCAGTGAATTCATTTTATTAAACTTAATTCAAGAAATGCTGCAAAAATTGTTTTACTTTTTTCTACATATAGTGTAACAGATATGCAAAAAGCATTTGTAAATTTGCTTATAATATTTTTTTTTTCAATTTTATATTTAAAATCATAAGCATTTACATAGAATACAGCAAAATTTTTTAGTTTAAAATAAATTTCCTTCTTCGAGTTTTGTTTTTCCTCAAAAAGAGCATAGGAAGTAAATTATTAGTAGGTATAGTAAATAGTTTTGATTATTTTCTCCTTTGTTTTAAAACCCATTAGATATATTTTTTTACTTGTACATTTGCATTCTTCACTGTATATATTAATAAAGGTATTTTGATTATTCCAAACTTTTTAAATTTTTTATTCTTTGTTATATTTAATTTTAATGAAATGCTAATTCATTAAAATTAAATTGCATGTTTGTTTTCAGATTCACCACGTTTTGCTATATCTGTTATATCACTTTTTATGTTGCTTCTTCCCTTCTGGATTATTGTGGCTCGACGTAATAAATATACACGTGAAGTTTTAAATTCAGGTTGGACACCTGTTATTTCAGCTATGCTTATATCAAGGTACCGTGGTGTGCAAATATATAGTTCTCATTAATTGGTTTTAATAATAATTATAATGTTTTAAGGGAAATAAATTCCAAAGCTAATTTTTTTTTTAAGTCTTTAACATATTTTTACTATATAAAATTTTAGAATATATTTCTTTCATTTAATGTTTCTTTTCTGAGTATTTAACTTAAAGTATCAACTTCATTAAGATTATTTCATAAATTTTTCAGAAAATTAAATTATTTCATTTGATTTTTATAATTTTTTGTCCCATTTTCAAACATTTTTATAATTTTCTCCTACTTGTAATATAAATTAATTTTTATGTATATTACATAAAAAGTTGAAATTCTTATTATCTTGCTATGAATTGAATTAGATTTTTATTTGTTTAGTTAAAAAAAACTTTA
Source organism: Argiope bruennichi (assembly GCF_947563725.1). Lineage (NCBI taxonomy): Eukaryota > Metazoa > Arthropoda > Arachnida > Araneae > Araneidae > Argiope > Argiope bruennichi. The sequence goes on along the minus strand of NC_079156.1, from coordinate 99,864,187 downwards.
AGTCATTAATTAAATGGATGACTCTTTTTCAATATTTTTTATAGTATTTGCTTAAATTTTCTTTCTAGATCCACTTTTGATTATTCTTTATAATATTAGTATTCAGTAATTGGAAAATTAATTAAAATGTTTATTTATTTTTTTATTTAGCTTTGGTGGTTGTATTTTAGATTTTGCTGTTGACAGATTTTATGGCATTGCAGTTTTTCAACCTGTAATAAATGGTAAGTTTGACAGCTTTCATTTCTCATATATATGTTGAGATAAGCCTGATTTCATTGTATGATTATAATAAATTTGCATTTTTATAAACTTTTAAATCAGATTTATTTATTTATTTAAAATTAAATTTATTAAATGTTGTAAATGTCCTGTATTTATTAAATGTTATATTTGACTTTTACTCGTTACTGCTATATATGTCCTTTGCAATTCATAGTAATTTCTAGTACTCTCTTCTCTGTGTTTGTTCTTTAATATGATATCATAGATTTTATACATATTTCTAATCCTAATCACAAGAATTTTGACCTTAAATTCTTTCAAATTTTCAAATTTCATTCATTTTTATCAAACATTAGTAGTCCTTAATTAATCATGCATATTTATTGCAATTTATTTGTTAAACTGTTTTGATATGTGGAAAAATTTTCATTTATTAATGCTTTCATTCTTGAAACATTGTTGCTGAAATTTCATCTTTTTTTTTAATGCATTATTTAATTATTTAAATTATCTTTTTATATGTTATAAGTAATATAATTCTAACGGCCTTTTGAACTATTAAACATTTTGATGTAGAAAAATGCTTTAAAAACACTAATAATAAATTATGGATTTTATATCAAAATTTATTACATTTTAATAAAGAATGGAAGTGTAAATTCTTTATTAAATTTGAAAAATTTGCTTTTTTAAACTTGTATTTTATACATAATTTCTGTTTAATTTATACGTAAATATTCTTATATGCAGGTGTTGGGGGTAATTTAGTAGCTGTTCAAGCTAGTCGTATTTCAACATATTTACATCAGAGATCAAAATTAGGAGTTTTACCACCAGATGATGCTGATCTGTGCAAAGATCCTATATCAGCGTTCTTTGGAAAAAGTAATTTAATTCATGCTGTTATTTTGATGATTTATTGTGATTTTGATTATTTAATTAAGTAATTAACATTACAAAAGTTCTATAATGGCTTTAGTTTCTTAAAATTTATTTAAATGTTAGATAAATATGTCTGGGAAATAATGGAAGTAATGCTTTAAAATATTTTATTGACATATCCACTCCATCCATTTTATTGACATATATTATTCTATATTGACATATCCACTCTCCTTCTCGATCCTTACATTACTCCACACTATGTTTTCTTCATTCAAAACAATATTGCAGATAATTTCTTGAATTATTTTTCATTACCTTTGTCATTTTTTTATCACTGCATCTAATGTTTCATATCCTGTTTACTTTTGACTTTGCCCTTACTAAAAAGAAAATTATATGAGGCACTAGATGCACTACTTCTCAACTGAAATGAAATGTCACTGAGAGAGATCAAATGAGTGGGATTTTGGCCTTATAATTTAGACCAAAAATATTTTGGCAAATTCTAAATTGTGGTTTGCTGCATTGTCCTGATGACCATGAGGTGATTTATCACAGATCAAGCCATTTTCTCCACGGCCAATCGCATAGAATAGTAAGAAAATTTGTGTAATATTGTGTATCAGTTTTCATAGTCTCTTTGAATTTTCTCTCTTTCACTGTCTGACTTTCAGTAACCCAATCAGTATGCACAATCCCTTTGAAATGGATTATTAAATACCAATCAATGTGCATAGCCCCTTTGGCATCAATTGTCTGATCTTCAGATACACAGTTAATATGCACAGTCCCTTTGAAACTGATTGCCTGCCCAACTGTTTGTTTACCCATTCAGTATGCATATTCTCTTTGAAATCGCATATCTGACCATCAGATATCTAATCAGTGTGCACAGTCTTTTTTAAAATAAACTGTCTGACCTCAGGTACCTAATCAGTATACAGAATACTTTTGAAGTCATTGATCAAATACCAATCAATGTGCACAATTCCTTTGAAATCATGAAATTTAATTTTTTTTTCAACCATTTTATGAAAAAGTTCTTGTCAATCTCTTCTTGACCTTTTCAAGCATTCTAGAACAATCAAAAGCTTGGGTTCTCAACAAGCATTTATTTCTATACATTTGTTGCAACAGTGAATAAATTTTATTTGGCATATCCCAAGTTTAAAGATGCTTAATCTGAACAAGTTGTTCTTCTCAGTACGGCATTCATTAATGAATTGATTCTACGATTACAATGGAACTGAGTGATATGTAAATTGAAATTTGAGCACATAATGGAGAAGGACATGCAATCCAACTTTGTGTCATTGTTCATTTTATGCTTATTGTTTTACTATAACATAGTCTGATTATTTTTTATTCACACCCCTTAATTATATAGCTTCTCCAATTTTTTTCTCCATAACTAAGTGTTAATTATATTACAATTTTAAAATATGTAATATTATTTAAAAAATTAAACAATATAAATTAAATAGTTCTGTTATCTTATTTGAAATATAATAATATATTCTTCAGTTCGCAATATGATAAATAATAATAAAATAGATAAAATTGTATTTGCTTAAATGTTAAGATTTATTGACAAATGATAGTAAGTTTAAAATGATTCAAAGAATTGATAAATGTTACTTCTTAAATGTTCTCTATTTCATGTACAACCGATTTTCTTTATTAGGTATCCATGCAACTACAGCCAGAGTTTTACTATTGATGGTAATACCAGGCCATTTAGTTTTTACATACGGCATAAGATTTGTTAATGCTGGTCATACCTCGGTCACTGCTATGTTTTTAATGTTTTATTTACTAGCTGCAGTAATACAGGTAATTGATCTTGTCTCTTCATTTATAATTATTTATTTTCATTATCACTGTTATATTGTTTTAAATATTATGTGCTTTGAATCTCTTCTTCATTTTTAGATTATTCTATACAAAAAAAAAAAAAATTCTGTATATTTTGCAAAAGCAAATATATTTTAATTTATATGAACTGTAGCCTTTGACCAGTTTTAACAAAATAATTATTGAAAATAAAAGATATATATTTATTGTAAAAAAGAAATATATGTGTTGCATCCCTGCCTTCTATTTCTGTGTGCTATATCATAATTATTCGTATAGTAGTTTAACAATATATTGGGTTGGCAACTAAGTAAATGCGGATTTTTTTTTAGAAAATCAAAGACAATTTTTTCATGGAACTAAATAACATTCTGTAATGTATTGCCCATTTTGATCAATGACCTTTTGCCATTTTTCAGGCAGCATCATAATCCCACTTTCATAAAACTTCTGGTTTTTATTAGCAAAAAACTGAATCAGGTACGACTTGACATCATCATCTTTATTGAAATTTTTACCATTCAAGGAGTTTTGTAAAGATCGAAACAAAAAGTAATCAGATGGTGCAAGGTCAAAACTATATGGTGGATGTGGCAAAACATCCCAACCAAGCTCCAATAATTTTTGCCGAGTGACCAAAGATGTGTGTGGCCTTGCATTGTCATGATGGAATACAACACCTTTTCGATTTGTCAATTCGGGCCGCTTTTCTTCAACTGCATTGTTTAATTTCGTTAGCTGTTCAATGTAGACATCAGAATGGATCGTTCGATTGGGTGGTAAGAGTTCAAAGTAGACAATTCCTTTGTAATCCCACCAAACTGATAACAAAACATTCTTTTGATGAATATCAGCTTTTGATGTTGTTTGAGTTGGTTCACCTGGCCTGCTCCACGATCTTTTCCGCTTGATATTGTTGTAAACAACCCATTTTTCATCGCCAGTTATCAGCCGTTTTAAAAATGGATCTTTTTCATTACGTTTCTTTAGCAAATCGCAGCTGTTAATGCGTTGCGTTAAATGCGTTTCTTTCAGTTCGTGAGGAACCCATGTATCGAGTTTTTGAACATAGCCAAGTTGTTTTAAGTGATTTTCAATGCATGTATGTGATACATGAAGCTTCTCTGTAATCTCACGTGTTGTACTGTGACGATCCGAATCGATTATTGCTTTGATCAGGTCGTCATCAACTTCAACTGGATGACCAGAGCATTTTTCATCTTTGAGTGAAAAATCACCAGAACGAAATTTGGCAAACCAATTTTGACACTGCCGTTCTTTTAAGGCTTCGTCACCATAAACAGCACATAACTTTTTATGAGCCTGTGATGCGTTTTTCCCTTTGCGGAAATAAAAAAGCAAAATATGACGAAAGTGTTCTTTTTGATTTTCCATTTTTCAATGAACGCCAAACGAAAACTACGCAACCGATCAAAAAACTTTTTTTACTGATTGACAGCTGAATTGCCAACTATCAAATAACAAAATGTGTTTTACATTTGTACTACGTCTGCAAACCTAAAAATTCAACTGAAGCCATCTATGAGTGAAATCCGCAATTACTTAGTTGCCAACCCAATATATAAATTTCAAATTTTTCTTACATGAATTTAATGTGATATATCACTTTGTACTGGATTTCAGACTATTATATAGTATTTCATTTGTTTCTGTTAAAGAATGTAATTAGTGATAACTTATTGCTTTTTTATACCTTTTAGAATTAATAATAGATATTTTTTATTTTCAAAGATATTTTATTATATTAATTTAATTCAAATCTCTAAGTACTTTTGCATTTATTTTTACTTATTTATTTATTTTTGTAATAAAAAGGAATGCATTTTTTAAAAAAAGAGTCTGTTTCTTTCTATGCATTCTCTTATTTTAATTAATATTCTTCTCCCTTTTCCACATATGCACACATCTTTGTGTTTTGAATGCATATTTCTATGTACATTTTTAAAATTTGGAATTGGCATTCTTTTTACTATATTTTCTATGTTTTTCATTGATTTTTTAGGATTATTTAAGTAACTGAATTTTATATTTTAAAAATATTTAGCATCTGAGGACAAAAAAAAAAGTATTTTATATTCTTATTTATTTATTTGCTTTGAAATCAGCCATTGTAATATTTTAAATATGCATTATTTTAAAATTTGTCACATTTGCCACTATGCATATTTTTTATGCTTTCACATAGTGCTAAATTCTTCAAATTTAGGCTTTGTATAAATTTAAAACAAATTATGGAATAATTCTTAAATAATAAAATTGGATTTTTATTTATTTATTTATTTTGCATTAGAGACTTTATATATTTACTTTGTTAAATATATTAACGAATTTTTCGATTAATATGCATTGTTTCACAAAATTTTCTATTATTAAATTATTATGAAATTATGTCCATGTTGATTTCCTCTGTAAGCATCCATGTTCACTTTTTAACAAAAGTTGAATTTATCTAAATAGGCCCTTTAATTTTTCCTATTGTATTTCAGCTTCTAAAGTTTTCATTTAGAAAAATCATTTAGTAAGAGAGAATATCTATTATAATTATTTATTGAATAATTAAGTAGTAATTGAAGTTTGGAATGGGTTAGGAAAAAAAAAAAAAAAAAAGAATTTGTGCATATTTTATAGATTTTAAAAGTTTTTTTTTTTTTTCCTTGTTTCTTTTACAAAAGTCTCTTTTCAAAGTCTTTTTTTTTTTTTTCTTTTTAAAGATTATTCTTTTAAATACTATTCAAAAAGTGAAATTATAACCCCAAAATTGAACAACTAAAAAATGGCTTATTAATTAATGACAATTAAAAGAAAGCAATTCTTCTCAAAATGTCATTTTGCTGAAATGTTTCAAATAAGGGTGATTTTGACTAATATTTTATTTGACTTATTTGTTTTTGATTATAAAATATTCAAAAGTCCAAAAAGAACAAGAAATATGCATTTGCAAAATTGTTAGAGCTGCAAATCATATACGTCTTGACTTTTTAAAAATCATTACTAATAATAAAAGAAAATGTAGGTGCTGACACTGTATAAGCCAGATTTTTTGACCTAAAGCAACCAAACTTAATACAGATATACTTTGAAATATGAAAATGTACATTTTGGGAAGCCTAATTATAATTTTAATTACAGTTTAAATAGGTTTTTGTTGTTTTTCCATGGTAATTCCAAAACATATTATTCAAAAATTGATTTTTACATCAATTTAAAATTTTAAAAGTCACCTTTTCAAAGATGCTAATATAGTTACATAAATACAATGAAATCAAATCATTTTGATTGTTTCATCAAATATTTCATTGCATGATTTTCTTACTTTAAAAAAATTCTGCCTTTTATATGAAGAAAGACTAACTAGACAGAAAGCAACATTATATTACTGTAGAAAATAACATGCTGTTTAAAATAGATTACCCAGACTCTTAAATTTTAAAGACATTATGATGTCATGAGACTCGACTGCATTTTGATGATTTACATACAGAATAAAAAGAATAGGTGCAAGGTTATTGAAACAACATGGCTTTAATGTCTGTAACAATTAGATCATCAAAAATATTTTGTTCTGGTGATCATGATCATCAAGTTATGCATAAAAGAATGGAAATTAAGCAATATCAATATTCTTGGCAAATAGGTAGTCGCCAAAGACAGTTAGTAAAAATTGTTATTTAAATTTCATTGCAGGTAGCCATTCTGTTATATGCTGCTCACGTCATGGTCCATTGGATGTGGGTGAAACATATTGATCCAGATAATTCAGCTATTCCATACCTTACAGCCTTAGGGGATTTGCTTGGTACAGCTTTACTTGCACTGGCATTCATGATTTTATATGAAGTTGGCGATAAAGATTTTGATGTTGGCGAATAAACTAAACTATATGTATGTTGCATTAATAGAGTTGGATAAAATGTGATAAAAAAATTGGGGACTTTCATTTTAGCTTGCAAATCTCAATATTGTGTGATCCATGGATTAGGGAAAAAAGTTTTATTTTGAATTTATTTGTTTATTTACATAAATATTTATTCAAGGATTGAAATATTGTTTTATTTTTTAGTATTTTTATTTTGTCTTAATTAGTTTGATTTGTGTGTTACAAAGGAGTGTTAATTTTTAATTTTTGTGATAGAAATAAATTTTTAATTTTATAAAAACTTAAATTATATAAATTACTACAATTTTTGTTTTGTTTCCGGTATTCAATTTTTTTTTTATCTCTGAGTGTAATATTAATCAAAATATGTTAGATAAAGACCTATTTTTGTGAAAATTTTAAAAAAATATTTAAAAGAGCATCTCATGTGTTTTGGTATGTTTTTTCCTATCTAAAAATTTATATAAAAGCTGTTGACTATATGTATAAATAGCTTTAATGAAAATGGTTTAGAATTTATAAAAAAGTGACTTTGAACATTTTATAGAGAATATAATGAGGTCAATAAGATTTTGCATTTTGCTTATCATATTAAGATTTTTAATTAAGAATAATCTTTAGCAATTTTTATTATTATTAAATAAGACTCTTGGAATTTATCTCATATTCATTATAATACTTTTTAATGGTTTTTTACTCAATAATTAATGTTGCCTTTATTTAATGTTGCCATTAAAAAAATATGTAACTTCTTATTTTTGAAGTTATAGTATGATATTAATTTTTTTTTTATTCACACAAATATATATTCAGTTAAATTTTCATATAATGACAGAATTCTTATCTTTCAAACATAAGTTTAAAATGTTTGAAAAACTTAATAGACAATAATTGTTTTTTTTTTCTTAATTTTCTAATTATGCCATTTATTTTTCTAAATGTTGCATAGATTTCAATGTTTACATGAGATCTCTTTGTGTTGTATATTCTTTGTCAAAACCGGCCATTTTCCTTTTTTAAGAAGAGCTATAAATTAATGTTATTGCCATTATTTGAGTTTCAATGTTATTGTTTGAAATAATTGCACCTTAGTCATAAAGTTGTTATGTCATTTTTTTTCTTGTGGTGTTTATTATTTTTTTCGTGTAAATTTAATGGTGTTTTTGTAAAAATATTTATGCATTTTATCAGCATTATATGTGCAAGGTTCCTATCAATTCTTATTTGCAAGCAAGATTTTAAAAAAATAATATTAAAGCATGATAGAACTTTTTCATTTCACTATGCTTTATTATTGTGAATATATATTCTGTTTCATAGAATTGACATTCTTTTATTAAAGATGTTGGATATTAATGGTTGTTAAAAGCAAATTAACTAATTTAGAAAGTCTTACATTTTCTTGCCTATTTGCCTAAACGCAGAGTGTATGAAATCTTCATGAATTGTTAAATAGCACTTACCCATTATTTTTTCAGATCTTAAAACTCTCTGTATTTAACTCTCCAAACAACTAATTAATTTGATCTCATAAATTCGAGTTTCAAGCAGTGACCTATTTGAAAAGTATAAATCATGTTTCTTCTTACGTGATTTGGAAACTTGGTGATTTTTTTAAAAAAATTATTCAGTAAATGTATTGTAAGCTACTTTTGTGTTGAATAAAAAGAAACAAAAAGGCCAATTTGGCCATTAGAGAGCTAAGATTTCAAAACTTGTGTTCACAGATTTTTCTCTGTGCTTTTTAAAATTTCAAAATTTATATTTCTTTTTCGTTTGCTTCTACAATGATTAATGTGAATTATAATGGATAGAGTTAATATGACACTTTATTCAATAATTATTGTCTAAAAATCATTGGCTTAATGTCAAACAATATTATCTAAAAGAAATGGAAGAAATTCAAACCTCTAGTCCAAAACAATGCTGTGTGATAATGTTTTAAATTTGATTTGTCTACTTGTTTCATATTCCTTCTTTTCGTCATTAAATGCATTCTTTGCAATGTGGAATTTACAGAAAAAGTACCAATCTTCAAACGTATTTTAAGCAAAATGGAAGATGCTTGATGTTTTAAATTAATTAATCTTAAAATGAAAGTGTTTTTTTTTTTCTTTTTTTTTACTGCATAATGTTGGTAAAGGTTTCCAAAAGAAAGATTTGATGGAAAAAAATGGTTTAAATTTTATTGTAATGATATAAATTGTGTTTAAAATTAATTTTGAAAAATATATAAAAAGAAATTGTTTTGAAACAAAATTGGATTCAATGAAAAGCTTTAAAAAAAATCGGATGAGAGAAAATTATTTGATAATATACTTCGATATTATTGAGAAAAAATGTCATCTTGATTAATTTTTAATTAGTTTGAAATCTAAGTTAAATTTTGAAAACCCCTTTGTGCATACCGTACTACGTGTCAGAATTGGTAATTCTGGATCTAGCCATCTGACTAGAGTATTGCATACTGTATATTATAATTTTTTTTGTCATTTAATGTACCGAAAGTACATTAACCTTAAAACTTTATCATGTTAAAAATTGTTTTTGAGAATTCACAGTTTATACTAGAAAGAAAAAGTTCTGTTTTATGAGGCAATTGAAATTCGATTTCTGTGATTGGAATAATTGCTAATCGTGAAGATATATCACTTTTTCATGTTGTAGAACATTGATTCATTTTTTTTTTAACATGCAGTACATTATCTCAATTGCAATTTTTTGGATAATATTGTGGTGTGACATTAAGCCTGAAAAATTATTTTGCCATTGTCACAGAAGCATCTTCATATCTCATAACTGTGTTTTGCAGTTCGTCCATGTTTCCAACAGAAATATTATTTTTTTTCCTGCTTGTGATAGATTAATTATAAAATTTATGAATTAATTTGATATATCATTTTTCACCGGGGCATTAAAAATGTTGAATATTTAATTCTTTGAATTTTAGTTTAGTTGTTTTATTAGATTTTTAGTTAAATTGTTTTGTTTTTTTATTTTATTTTAAGTGCCATGAATAAATGTCTATAGCCAAAAACACTCATTTGTAGTAAATATTCTATATTACTCTGTAAAATAAAATGTGATTACAGTTAATATTTTTAAAGAAGAATGACGTGAATGAATAAATAAAAAAAGAATAAACAATAAATTCTCCAAACTCCATTGTTTGTGTAAAGTTGCCCCATGCTATTTTTGTATGCCATGTTTTCTTTAAATGATAAATTTTCATCAATTGGTTTATTGTATTAGAAAGTTTATATAATGTATAATATAAATCTCTACCTGTATATATGTAAAGTATGTAGTGTAAATTGTACAGTTTTTTATAAAAAGAAATTAATGTGATATAGTGAGTATTAACAAATTAATTTATTATTTAAAAATCATAATTAAATTAAGTATTTTTTTTTCCTTTTTTATCATTGGTGTATTTTTATAAAAAGTGATTTTTTTTTTTTCTTTTATCACTGATATATTTTTATAAAAGATGATCTCAGAAGTATTTTTCCTTATTATAAAGCTTAAAGTACTGTTATTTGTTATTATTCTTGTTGTTGTTGTTAAAAATGGAACTATTTGATCTCTTTTTTAGAGTTTTTTTTTTTTCATCTTATAAATTAAAAATAAATAAATAAAATATTTTTAATTATTTTTTCTATAGTTTATAACTTTGAAAATTCATATGTTATTTATGAATTATTTAATTATTAATGTATTTAAAATGATCTAACTGATTTTTGAATTATTTCAGCTATATATTATTCTCTTTGAGGTGTAATAAATAATAATTGTGCAAAAGTAATGTCCTTGTCATATTAGCAATATAATTTGAAAAAGAGAGCGCAATAATAAGTAAATTAAGATTTGTACAAATAATATCTGAAAAATAGTACAAATATAATTTAAGATGCATTGAAAAAATTAGTCAACTGTAAACTGAAATTATAATCTCTAAAGTTTGTTTCTGTCTATATTTGTGACCATTTTTTTTAATTCAGCTGTAATACTAACATTTTTATTTTATTTTTTATTATCAAATATTTATAAATGCTTATCAAATGTTTTTAAATAATATCAGTGGGAACATGTTATTTGATTATTTTTATAATAAATTATAAATAATATATAAAATTTCACAAAACTATATTGCAATTTATGTTCAAAAATCTTTCATAATTATTTTGAATAAATAATCCCATAAAAGTTCAATTTTATTTCAATAAAAATTGTTTAAATATCAATCAATATTATATATATCTGAAATTTTCTGTTACTCTTCAGTATGAGCTATTTTTAATTATGATTGAAATCATTATGTAAGCTCATATGTTAGTTAAATATGTTAAAACTGTATGAATTATTTATTTATGTACATATGTGTGTATTTTATGAATTATTTCTTTGGATTTTAGATGTTGCATGATTTCTAAGAAACTCTTTATAATAAAGAACAAAATGTTGGGAATTAAGTTCTATGGCATAAAATAAAAGATCATATATTTTATAAGCATTTTTAAAATTTCGAACCCGATCCATGCCATATTAAGAGTTTTTAATTAATTTTTAGTATTTTGAAAAATTATAATTGTTGTTTCTTATGTATCTAAAGTAGCTTCTTCAGATTTCTCCTGGAGGGATTAAGTTAATTTTAATCATTCTAAAACATATATAAAAAAGTTTTTAGCAGTTTTTTTTAATACTTATAACCTTTATCTTAATAACTTTACCTTCTTTTTCCTTCCAAAATTATTTCTTTTGTACTAACTTCTGATCTTAATGAAATAATATTATTTATCTTTAAAAAACCAAACCAGTTTTTTTATGATTATAAAACTAATTATGACCAAGCATTACTGAATATATTTTGCTATTTGAAAACCTAAAATATGTATGCAATTCATCCTTCTGCAGTTTTTTTTTAAAGGAAATCTTTTGTGGCTTTTTAAACATATTACTATTTGAAAACCTAAAATATGTATGCAATTCATCCTTCTGCAGTTTTTTTTTAAAGGAAATCTTTTGTGGCTTTTCAAACATATTACTATTTGAAAACCTAAAATATGTATGCAATTCATCCTTCTGCAGTTTTTTTTTAAAGGAAATCTTTTGTGGCTTTTCAAACATATTACTATTTGAAAACCTAAAATATGTATGCAATTCATCCTTCTGCAGTTTTTTTTTTTAAAGGAAATCTTTTGTGGCTTTTCAAACATATTACTATTTGAAAACCTAAAATATGTATGCAATTCATCCTTCTGCAGTTTTTTTTTAAAGGAAATCTTTTGTGGCTTTTCAAACATATTACTATTTGAAAACCTAAAATATGTATGCAATTCATCCTTCTGCAGTTTTTTTTTAAAGGAAATCTTTTGTGGCTTTTCAAACATATTACTATTTGAAAACCTAAAATATGTATGCAATTCATCCTTCTGCAGTTTTTTTTTAAAGGAAATCTTTTGTGGCTTTTCAAACATATTACTATTTGAAAACCTAAAATATGTATGCAATTCATCCTTCTGCAGTTTTTTTTTAAAGGAAATCTTTTGTGGCTTTTCAAACATATTACTATTTGAAAACCTAAAATATGTATGCAATTCATCCTTCTGCAGTTTTTTTTTAAAGGAAATCTTTTGTGGCTTTTTAAACATATTACTATTTGAAAACCTAAAATATGTATGCAATTCATCCTTCTGCAGTTTTTTTTTTAAAGGAAATCTTTTGTGGCTTTTCAAACATATTACTATTTGAAAACCTAAAATATGTATGCAATTCATCCTTCTGCAGTTTTTTTTTAAAGGAAATCTTTTGTGGCTTTTCAAACATATTACTATTTGAAAACCTAAAATATGTATGCAATTCATCCTTCTGCAGTTTTTTTTTAAAGGAAATCTTTTGTGGCTTTTCAAACATATTACTATTTGAAAACCTAAAATATGTATGCAATTCATCCTTCTGCAGTTTTTTTTTAAAGGAAATCTTTTGTGGCTTTTCAAACATATTACTATTTGAAAAAAAAAAAAGATTATTCAAAAATTGCAATAAATTAATAAAATTTAGTTTTTATTTTGTTATATAATTGTATACAAAATATATGATAAGTTTTTGCATAAACAAGAAATAAGTTTCCTATTTTCTGCTTTTGGCTGCTTTATAAATTTATTTTTTGTATTCTATATTTGTCTTAATTTTTTTTTTTTTTGTAGGGAAAAAATTGATTTAAAATTGTTTAATTTCAGATGTTATATAGATATTTTATTTGTAAAAATATTATTAGAACCGACTCTTTTCTGCTTTCTCGCTTCAGCTCAATATATGAGTAGCCAAACGTGCACTTTTAGCTGTTGGTTCTGTAATTTAAAAATTTTATTCATATAAATAAATATGATTAAAAATCTATGTATCCAAATAAAAGCATTTTTCCGATTAAAAATTAGTGCATCCTTAATGGGTTATTTAAAATTAAAGATCAAAATTTATATTATTTCATTATGGTTGAAAAAAAACTTACTCCAAAATGAAATATTTATATGTTGTAAACATTGAATAATAATATATAAAGGTAAATATTGTTTTGTTATTGATGTAACTGCTTATAGTTATTTTTAATTAATATAATGATTGAAAATCAATTTTCAAAATATGTGATATGTTGAAACTGTTAAGTATTTTATGTGAAAAAAATTATAATCTTTTCACACAAAAATTGCATATGCTATCTTTTTTTTTTAGATTTTAATATCTGATGTATCTAAAGATTTATTTTTTTAAATTAAAACACATTGGAGATTATGATAATCCTATTCATTTCATCATTAACCCCAGAACTTTAATTTACGTAAACCATTTTGGTCGCCATAGTATGTACCAATTTAAAATGGGTACCTTAAGCAGATATATACTATTAGAGGTTGCTTGGCCGAAAATGGAAGACACTTTGGGAATTTTTAAACTCGATTTATTTCACTATGGAAGGCATTTTTTATGTATAAGAAGCGATGATAAAACTGCCATCCTTTTACATCGTGATACAAGTATGAAAAAACAAAGAGACCGCAAATTTTCCCTTCAGTAATTTTTGCTATGAGATTTTGATAGGGATTTCTTTGACACGTGAAGAATTAAGAAAGGGAATCTTAGGTATCTTTAAAAGAATATTGTAAGCATTAAGGATGTTTATCCCTTCTCTTGGAGCTTGTGAAAATGCTGAAGTCAGCAGTATTATAGAGCACATGTAGAATTAATTAAATAAAAGAACTGGGAATTGGATCAGGAAATAAGAGAATTACTGGTAAAAAAAATTGTTTTACCAGAAATAATGTACATTAGCTTGAAAAACTCTGCCCTAAGTGACAAAGTTGGGTAAAATATGCACATTTTGGCTACTGCCAAGCTAGTATAAAAGCTATATTTCATGCTAACATTTTCAGTTGGTTAAGAATGTCTTTGGGGTAACAAAAAAAAATATATATATATATATATATATATATATATATATATACCTAATAATTTCTTGTAATATTTTTAATGTTGAGTTGTAATTAAAAAAATGTATTGTGTGAGATTGTAAATGTTTACATTTGCTATGAGAAGCGAGAGCAGGTTGCTTTATAATGAACAACTTCCTCTATTTTTTTTTTAATTGTCTCCTATAAGTTCTTTATATTTACAAACTGATATGTCTTTATATGTTTAATCACTGTAAATTTATTACACATACATACTATGATGTATTAATAACTTTAAAATCCAAACTTGCATTTGCAAACTTTTAAAATGTTAACTTGGTGATATATGTTGTATTGTGTATTATTTCTTAAATATTTGCTCAATGTTCTGGCTATTTTACGATTTTATTTTAATAAATTTTGTTACTTGTAAGATTTTTTTTCCTGCATTTACACCCTTTTGTGATAAAGTATTATTTGTAAATCAAATGTATCACTTCAATAAGCTTAGCAAATAAAACGTTATAATTTTATCTAAACTGTTGCTTATTTTTGTTTCATTTTTTTAAGAGTGATATCTAAACATACAATTTACGATTTTAGAAGAATAGCTCTTTATCGAGTTCCCGTCTTTAATATTTTTCTACCGTTTATAACACTTCAATAATTTATAATCTCTGTTATCTCATAATAATTATAATTTAAGTTTCCTAATTCCGCAATGTGTTAAAATCCTTGAATTTGCATTTATTAAATTTTATATTTGCTACCTTTTACATCATGGGAAATAGTTCGAGTGGAGTTGAGGGAAAATAAATCGAAGAAAAATGGAATGGCAACCAATCAGAAACGCTTCGACAAATTCATGTTTAGGGGGAGGGGTAAAAATGAGCTTGAAAGACACACTTTATCTCTACTAATAATAAAGACGAATGTGTGTGTGTGTGTGTGTGCGCGCGCGCGCTAATGCTTTATTAGATAAACTATTGGTTCTAGAGCTACCAAATTTAGTACAAATATGATTTGGAGGATAAAAATAGTTCTTGGAGATTTTTTTTTTTTTTTTTTTGAAATTTTAATAAAATTTTGACTAAATGTTGGTTTTACCCATTTTAATCCCAAAAGTATTATTGGTTTTCATGCCATTTTGAATTTTAAATAATTACCTTGATATGAATTTAGCTATTCTACGATTTTTCCCTTCATAACATTTTTTTTCAAATATTTTTATGCAGAATTTTCTACAATAGATTTATTGTTGCAATAAAATTCAAATCTTTTCCATTCTTTCATGAACTGTTTGAATTCAATTATTAAAGCCTAAGGAAGAAGAACTATTAATATCTATATAATTTACTTAGGAAATAAGGTGATTAAATAAAGTTCCGCAAAAGTTAAATTATAGATTACCTGGACAGTTACGATTTTGATAGCCGTATGAGGTTATGGAGCTTAACTCCATTAAGATATTTCATGTATACTACTATAAGAACAGGTGCAAGACTAATAAAATTGCATGACTTTGATATTTATCACAATTTCTTTTTTTGGAGCGTGGGGTAATATGAATATTAAGTTATGCGTAAAGGATTTATTTAAAATTAAATTAAGCCAATATTCCTTGCGAATTAGTTGATTGCCAAAAGTGTTAATCTATACTTATAATAAAGCTCAATGTGTGTGTGTGTGTGTGTGTGTGTCGGCGCTCTACAGGCCAGGTCATTTGACATACAGCTATCAAATTTGGTACATGTATACCTTAGAGGTCGGGAATGTGCACCTGGGGTCCCTTTTTTTGAAATTTTAATTAGAATTTTAATTATTAATTAAAAACTAACTTTCCCGCCAAAAAAATCTTCCATTTTCCCCACCGCCAAATGAGTAAGGTTTCAATTTTTTTTTTCTCCCAACAGTAATGAGGCTAGGGTTAACATTTTTCGGCGGATTATTTCAAACGATTCTGTTTATTTTCCTAATGTTTTATGCATTTAAAATTAAACATTGTTAATTTATCCATGTTTCAGATTCATTCTGAAGTACTTTTGGATTAAAATAACACAGAATAAAGGAAATTGAAAATGTATAATCTGCATAGCTTTACCCCAACTGGCGTAGAAAAATTCACGCATTTGCGTTACCGGAGCTGGCGAAGAAAATTCACGCATGCGCTTTCTGATTGTTGCCATGACAACCGTTATCAACGGATGATTTAAATTATTTTTAGGTTAGTTGCATGCTTTTGTAAGTAAATTGTATTTATGTTAATTATATATATTTTGTATATGCTTATAGTTTTAAGTGCATCGTTTTTTAAGTAGATTTTTTTAACCTGTTTTCAATTATTTAAATTATTTTTAGGTTAGTTGCATGCTTTTGTAATTAAATTGTATTAATGTTAGTTATATATATTTTTTCTATATGCTTATAGTTTTAAGTACATCGTTTTTTAAGTAGTTTTTTAAACCTGTTTTCGACCGATTATTTTAAACGATTCATTTTATTTTCTTAAAGTTTGATGCATTTAAAATTAAACATTGTTAATTAATCGATCTGTTCATGATGAATCTGAGAAAATTTGTTGACAAATTCTTGAGATATTACATAACTTAAGAAAGATATTCTTTAGTGCCCATAAAGTTTAAACGCTCAGTGACTCTATTATCAGTAATCACATTATTAAAAAAAATGCTTTGTTTCAGTAAAAAATATTATTATATTAATTGCAGTTTAGTCATTTCCATTTTAATTTAAAGCATAATTTCTACGAGGGGTAACAGAAAATTAGTGAGATACATATTATGTTATGGCTGAAGGACTTTATATTATTATGAGTGAATTACATGACTATCAAAATTTGAAGCTTTAAAATATTTGATGAAGAAGCTATTAAAGTAGGAATTACATAAAATATTTAATTATTAAAATTTTAACGAGCATTAAGATTGGCGAACCGGCTGGTCGCCAAAGGCGGCTAGTAAAAGAATAAGTGGAGAATAAAATGAAATTACAATACTGCGAAACATAGGTGATCGATTTTCAGAACAGTTCCTTTTCTAATAACGGTATGGTGTCATGGAATGACTCTATTACAATGGTTCATATATACAATGAAAGAATAAGCGTAAGACTATTAAAATATCATGGCTTTGATGCCTGTTACTATTAGATAGTTAAAAATATTTTCTTGGGGGGTTTCATGAAAATTATGCATAAGACATTTAATTGTAAATAATACAAACAATCAAATAATAAAAATCCGGCGAATCAAACGGTACTTAAAGGCGGCTGGTAAGAAATAAAAGATATAAACAAAAATCTATTTTGAATTATACATTTCTTTCGGAAGTACGGATTATGATTTGCTTATAAAATAAACATTTTTTTTAATATTTCTGCTAATAATAAAGGATAATGTGTTTGCATTGGTGGTCTGCATGTTCGATTATTTTACCTAGAAATATTAAATTTGGCGTAGATATAGTTTGGAGGGAGGAAATGTATTCTTCGGAACGCTTTTTCATTTTCTCGTATAGGTATTATAGAAAGTATCGTTATCATCGAAAAATTCGAACTCGTGATTTTGACATATCATCACGCAGAGTTTGAAAAACACATATTTGGAAAATGCCTATCTGGTTGTGACAAATATAACTGAAAAATGCTTTGGGCTAGATGGATGAAGTTTGGACGGTTGACGGTATACTATTTTTACGCGAAATTTGTAGATTTTTATTAAATTTTGAGCAAAATCCATTCAGAAACGTCTGTCTGTCCCGCTGTTCGAATATAAAATAACACAATAACTATAAAGAAAAAAATAATTGGTTAAATAAAATTCTGTACAAAAATTAAACATCTGCAACACAGAAATTTATCAAATTTTGAGCTAAATCCAACAAGAGACTGACACTCTGTTGGTTTGTATTTTTAGAAGCATGTAAAAAGTTTGTGTTTTCAGAAGCATTTAGAAAATACAATTACTTAAATATATCAGATTTGATACATGGTTTATTTATAAGGGATTTTCGAGCCCAATGTGATGGCACAGCCATCACAATGGACTTCTAGAAGCCCTTGGTCAATTTAAATCTCGGAGGTCTCCTTTCCCAATTTCTAATCTCCTTCACCAAATGATTTTTTTATTGATTTTAATTATTTATATAAGCATTTTTATGTAGCAAATTCTGATCATCTGGAAAAACATTTAATTAGGGGCTTTTTCAAGATAATAATTAGTTTCAGTATCTCTCGTATAAAAGAATCCAAGTTTCAAATTGAAAACAATTTTAACCGAAATAGAAATTTTTTTTAAATAGATTCCAAATTCTATTTAATTATAAAAATAAACATTTTATGAAACAAGATCATTTTCTTTTCAAATTTTTATAATCAGGTCGTAATATTAAATTTATAAAAGATAATTAATTAAGAATATTAGAATAATGTTTTAGTCTTTAATCAATATTTTATTTAATTGTGAGTCGATTGGAGTGTAAGGCTTTTGTAAATTAAATGAAAGCATTAATTTATTATAACCAGAAAATATCGAAATTTTTTGACTCCCAGTGTTCTGGGGCCCTTAGGCAGTTGCCTACTTTGCCTATTTGATATTCCGATTTTACTGATCACCCTAGTATTAAGAATCTTCTGTGCGTGAAATCTGACATTGGAAGTTAAATCTTTTATTAGTGTGGTGTGGAAGTTTAGAGAGGAAATGCAACTCGAGTATTGTCCTTTGGCAGATTTAGGTATTTGCAGCACGACGTGGAGCCTAATAAAGTTATAGTGTCTTATATTATAACATATGTATTACTAGCTTTTACCCGCGACTTCGTACGCGTGGAAATAGATTGGAATTTATAGCATCAATGGCTTTATCTTTCGTTACTCCTGCGCGTGCGTGAATTTTCAGCGCCAATCGGAGCAACACAAATGTGTGAATTTTTTACGCCAGTTGGGGTAACGCAATATAGATTATAAATTTTTAATTTTCTTAATTCTGTTTTATTTTAATTCAAAAGTACTTCGGAATGAATCCGAAAGACCGATTCATTAACAATGTTTAATTTTAAATGCATCAAACACTAAGAAAATAAATAGAATCGTTTGAAATATTCAGTCGAAAACACATTAAACCTAACCTGATTAGCGTGGGGAAAAAAAAAACTGAAGCCTTATTCACTTTTGGCGGGATTTGGCCTCAGATTTTTGGCGAGAAAGTTAGTTTTTAATTAATAAAAATTAACCACTCAATTAACCGGAATAAATAGTAGCCTATGTCCTATTCCAGATTATAATCTATCTCTGTGCTAAATTTCATCTAATTCCGTTCTGACGTGATTGACTAACAAACATCCATCCATCCAAACTTTCACATTTATAATAGTAGTATAGATTACTATAATATATGTATTATTATACTATAATGTATTATGATACATAATGTGTATGTACATTGTGTATTATAATACATAATGTATTATAATACATTATATGTATTATTATACTGTAATATATGTATTATGTATTATTTTAGTATACAATAGGCATTTTTCGATTCTGTGTATTGTCTTATTTTTATTGGGCAGTATGAAGTCCTTTCTTTAAAAGGTATCGGAATCTCAAAATTAAAAGAAAAAAAATTGCTATCGGAAATTTTTTGTATGTACAGTTTCTGTACTATCTTTCTAAAAAAAACTATTATTTCAATCTTTATGATAATTAAAAGCGCCAAAAATCTAGTTTTAATTCATTATCGATGCAGGGTACAATAATGGAGAACTATCAGATGCTGATATATTTTACATGTTTGGAATAGTAGAATGACTAGGTCAAAAATCTTTTAAAAATAGTTTCAGTATTATCATTGTGGCAGATATGGGATCGGTTTATAGGTATTTATCCAATTCAGAGTTACTAACGAAATGAATAATAATATCCAAAATTTCAACTGCGAATGTAAATAAAAGGATTAGAATATCGTGTTCCAAACAACACATGCGCTCAGATAAAGGTTCTTGCTTCAGGTGCATGCGATATCACATCATAATTTAGCAAAAATAATATTAAAATCAACGGAAATGCACCTCTCAAAACTTTCTTGCATAATCTCTAATAAAAGTATTGTCTCTCCCCTCTCACCGGTATAACTTTGGTAAGGCAGCAATTGCTTTACGTGCATTGGCGGAAATAAAAATATTGATCTTTAGCGTGAATTTAGCATTTTTATTGAATTAATTGTAAGTTTTTTGGCGTATTCTTGTAGAGAATTTTGTATTCTTTGCAGAGTTTTTTTTTTGGCGATTAATTCTTGGCATACGATAAATACGTAAGTATCCAAAAATCGAATATATATTTTGAATACCTTTCTCCTTACTGATTGAAATCAAGATTCCATATATAATTACAAGGTACTTACGTATTAACGTCACCGCAGCTACATATTTGGGTGTTTTTAAGTGCCGCCAATCATTTTCAAAATTCAAGCTATAGATTAAGCTCTTTATTGGCGCATTAGCGCAAAAACCACCAAATGTGTAGCTGCGGTGACGTTAATACGTAAGTACCAATTACAGTTATGATCACAGGATCACATACCAGATTTCTTTTATTGAAGTCATTGCGTTTTATGAATACCAAAGTACAGACAGACAGGCGATCAATCCTTTCACATATTTGGTTCAAGATGTAATGAGGATCTATATTTTAGATTTCTAAGCATTTATATCAAATTTTCTTTGTCTAGATTTTTACGTTTTTAGTTATCGTGTGTTCAGTTATTCGAACAGCCATATAGACAGACTTCCTCTAAATGGATTCTAGAATTACAAGAGATCTACAAACGTGTTGTAAAATCTATGTAAAAATATCATCTGTCTAGCTCAAATTGTTTTTGAGTTATCTTCTTCACACACGGAAAGATTTATTCCAAAAATGTGTGTTTCAGATTCTGGAAGGTCTGAAACTTTCAACTTGTCGAAATCTCAATTTAGAATTTTTTGACAATAGCAGTATTTTGAATATTTCATATACAAGGAATTAAAAAAATAAGAAGTTAAACCTAGTGTTCTTAAGAAAATTACAATGAAATCTCCGATAAAGAAACTCTATTACAATTAATTATTGTTCCACTTTACAAACAGCAAAGGAATAAGGAAAAGAAAAAGATTTAACGGCCAAAGAAGCCTATGACATTAAAAGAATATTGATTACTTAAAGCTTTATATCGAAATATTCGCATGAATAAATAAATATTTTTGGATTAAAATGTGTTTCTTAAAAAAATCAAAATCTGAGTTTTTCATGCATCTTTTCGCTGAAATTATTGCCGATAAATAAGCCAATTTTTTAATAACATATTCTTTCTGTTTTTCATTACATAATGGCGGGTTTAGATATTTTGCGGCCCTAGATAACGTATATTGTGAGATTCCTATTTGAATAAACTGGCCAATTTAACCTATTTTTAACATGTTAATGTTTATTTTTTAAGAATATGCATTTGTTTTTATTTATCTGCTAGCTTTATTAAAAAATCAAAATGTAATCTTCTAAAAAGAATATTAAATAATAAATATATTCACAGATCTTTTATAGTATGTGTTAGAGTGGACAGATAAAAAATGAAAAAGAAAAATTTCTGTCAAAAATCATAAAAAGTGATGAAATTTGATTGTTTTCACTGATTTTTAAAATTCATCTTTAATTTAAAAAATGGAATGCCTAGTAAAAGCATTTAAGAAATTTATAGATAATTTAAAAGTCGATATGCATTTATAAATTACTCTTAATTTGTGTTACATTCTGAATTCTTTTATTTGTTCTTTGCTGATTATAACGCGAAACTGCTCGGTATTACTGAAGTAAACATTCGGTGTTTAAAAATATTCAAATAACGAAGTAATGAAATATACTATAAGAGCCTCGTCAGTTATATTTCATAATGTTAACATTATACTAATATTTTATAATTAATTAAATTTGCAATTTTTAACAAACTTTTTTTTTTTTTTTTGGAATCTAGAAAAATCAAACTTTTTGATCTGCCTGCTTGCGGCCCCCTCTCAACTAACGACCCTAAACAGCAGCTTAATTGGCAAGCCGGCAATAATCATATACTGGAATGACCTTTTTTTTATAACTTTTTTAAATACACTTTTTTTAAAATGTATTTTTCAGAATTTTTGTATGCGATATAGAGGTTAAATTTCCCTATGACTAACACAATAATTTTGTCAAATTTTTTTAAAGGAATTAAAATTTATCAAAGGTATATTAAAATAAGAGAATAGTAGTTATAATAGTAATATAGTTAGTTATAGTAGTAATTTAATTATGAGGAAAACATTCTTTACGACATAAAAATTTTAGTAGTATGCAAATTTTAAGAAGAAACTAATTTTTTTCCCTAATTTAATATTGTCTATATAGAAGATTCCAACTCCACTTAATAAACGGGACAATTTTTCAACACATTTTTAATTTATTCGACAAGATCATAAATATTTTAGACTGATTTTTTTTACTTCAGTAACTTTTCGAAATTGTATATGCTATTTATTTATTTATTATTATTCAAGATTAATCTATATCCACATTTGCATACAATATTATTTAAGTAAATATTAATACTCTTTTTTTATAATTATTGTGATAACTAGGTGAATGCGAAAAAAAAAATAAGGAGCTGACCAATTATACTTGACAAACTGTTAATATTATCTTAATATTTTACAATTCATAGAATTAATATTTTCCACGAATTTATTTATTTGGTAAGCAAGTTAATTATATTGTTTTTATCTGCCCCATCCCTTCCAGTATTCAATATAGTGGCCTTGATGAGTTTTTGTTTTTTCAGAAATTTACTGCTGATAACATCCTCGTCATATGACCAAAGTTCGAAGTTACGAAATATATTTTAAAACAGTTCCAATGTTATTTCAAAATTAGATTTTAATATAATTAAATTTAAATTATCTCAATATCTTCACAACATTACAATTAGACAGCGAACAATTATACTGCATACCATTCGTAGTTAACGTCCGTTTTCAGACTGCATAATGAGGTAAATTGCAGTTATATTCAGTTCCTTTAACTCTGCTTCAAAAATGAAACTATGGTTATTTACATAAACATCTGGTTATGTAATGATAATCAACAAGTAATAAACAGATTATGTCTTGATTTTTTTTTCTCGTCTGCTTTATCTGTCAGCTTCTAATGCGGTTGAAAAGGAGGCCATCTGCTGATAGGGCAGCTGTTTCAGCCGTTATTTTTTTCGTTCTTTCATTTTTATATTACAGTTTTTGATTTTACATTTACGCTCATCAATGAAACTTTTTATCTCAGTTTATTCATCGCAAGTTCGCAAGCAAACGTGGGTTCACTGAGAGAACGTTTAAGAAGAAAAAAAGATAAATTATGTGAATTTCAATTCTGAAATAGTAGTTAATAAAGATAATAATTTCAATTTTAATATAATTTACCAGAAATCAAAAAAGAAATTTCTGCTCAGTATGGAATATAAATAAGATTTGTATTTTGATGAAAATTGATATTTATAAATTGAAAATATTATTAAAAAACCAACTTGAAAATTTTTTGATTTAATAAAATAAAATTTAAAAAAAAACACTTTTATTTAGTATAAATTTGTGAATGTAGAATCCATTTCCTTCATGATGTGGTAGAGATTTGAATTCATGTACACTTGTTTATTTTTAATGACAGAATAAAAATCTTCAGAATTTAATTATCAGTTAATCATTAATAAAATTAAATTTTGATCCCATGCCTGTAACGCTATCTACTGGTGACTTTGGAAAGCAAGTTAGAAATTAAAAAGCAGAAAATAATTGAAATAAAAAAAAATTCTACTTTTCAATACCCTAAATCTAATTTTTGAAACTTTTTTTAATTAAATACCTATCCATATTTATAAATTCATATTATATATATATATATATTGAAACATTTTAGAAACCAAAAATGTATATAAAAAAGGATAAGGAAAATAACAACAGACATTAAAAAAATAACTTGGGGTTTTGGTACATTTTTTAATTCTAAATATTTCTAGAGATTTAATAGCAAATACATTTCTCAGCGAATAATGCCCTAATTACGGAAGAATACTTCAGGCAAGAAAGTATTGAAAATGAAATTAATTTTAAAAAGATTATAGACATTAGGAGAAGAGAAGCGGGAGATCGAAGGCAAAGATCAAAAATGGATTTTTGCTGCTACTTTGATAAGGCAAGTGCTTTCATTTTAATATTTACATAATTTATTTCATTTTCATATTTATATAATTTATTACATTTTGAAGATTAGAAATCATCGCTAAGTATTCGAAGACATTGGCTCTATCTTAAGAATATTCGATGAAGTATTTGAAGGTATTATGATATTGAACTCACATTATACATTAAAATAATGTGATTATAGAGAAATGATACTTCATATAACATTTTTCGCTTACTTTTTGACAACTGGTCATTAGACATGAATGATTAAATTAAAAATCAAGCAAAATGTTTCCCAGATAAAGACGCTGAACTTAAAAAGATATCAGCAAACTGTTACTTTTTGCATAGTTCAGTAAAAAAAAAAAAAAAAAAGAAAAGAAAAGCTTTAAAAACTTTTTTGAGATTTTAATTTGATTTTTACTTATCAAAATTTTATATGTTTTTCTTGAATAACTTGGGACATTTTACAGAACAAAAACTGTTTTTTACATCATTTTAAATTTAAGCAAAACAAAAATTTCTCAGTGATATTAATTAATTTCAGTACAATTTCATCTCTAATTTTTTTTTAAATGTGGCAAATAATTTTAAGTATATTTTTCTCTTGCATTTTCACACCTATATTGCGATTATATTAAATACATTTCTTTTATGTGTGTGAATGTTATCATTGCTATACAAATTAAGACTAAATTTATAAAATTAAGACATACCAATCAAGGCTGAAACATTATTATGTTTCGATGTTTTATTTTCTTATCTTTTAAAGAAATTTTAATGTGTTCTTTTCAGGAAAGAGGACATGCGCTACAAAATTATTTTTAAGAAAGATGATAATTTATTTAAACCGCAACCGATAATTTCAAAGGAGGACATTTGGTCAATTTATTCTTGATAAATATCGAGAAAATTCTCCTTGCAATAGTTCAACAAAATGATACGTTTTGTGTTTAGCTTCGTGATACAATAAAAGAAATCGAGTAAGTAATTCGGACATTTTTTCTTATATTATTATATCCACATTTTGATATGAATTTTCAATTTTTTTACTAAAATATATCAAATTTTATTATTTAAGTTGTTGTGGTTTTTTAATTATTTTTCTTCACATATGATTCAACAGATAATTTTAAGTATCATCAATTAATAATTTTAAGTATGATCAAAAATTCGGCACAGGCCCGCAATTTTAATGTTAAAACCAATGCTGTAATCTATTTATTTAATAGTTGACTTTTTGAATTATTTTCATTGGCAGAACGACCAAAAAAAATTTTTTTTCGCAATTATAATTCTTGTTCGTGTTCGTAGACGAGGAAGAAAAATCAATAAAATAACACTATTCTTTTATTTGTTACTTCTAGATCTTAAAACTTAATAAAAACCTGATAAAATTATATCAATTTCTTATAATTCAGATTATTATAATTCAAGAAACAGTTCATAGAAAAGAAAATCAAATGCAACCTTTTTTTTTTTTTCGGAATCGACCAAAATTCTATTTGTATATTAGATCGCCATTTTCGCTTTCGATTGATATACCTCATTAGATAGAATTTAATCGATATACTTCAATCAATTTGCAAATCATTAACGGATGTAATTAAATAAGCAGATGAGTGGAACTCTTCCGCTTGATTTATTGCTTACCCGGAAGTTGGAATCTGATTCTCGAAAATTATAGAATTTCTAAATTTAGAAAGCGCATTTTTCATTCGTTTGATCTTATTTGAGGAAAGAAGCTTTTCTCTGTTTTTAGTGATTTTTCTGGTCTGGGGGTAAATGTCTGCATCTATCGACTGTCGTCTACGATAGATAGGTCAATAACCCTTTCGCGTCTGCGCACTGTCTCTTCAATTCTAATACTTGTACGTATATGATAGAGTAGATTTCTAGTAAGGAAGATGAGATGGCTGGACTTCCGTGTAGTTTTTGTTTTTGAAATAGCATTAGAATTTGATAAACCAGATTCGTTTTAATTTTGAAAATTAATGATATTTATTGTGTGTGTGTTTTTTCCTTTCGCGTTAAGATTAAATGACCAGATTTTCTGAACTTTAGAATATTTTTGAAACTGGAAAGAAAGAGCACGGGACGTTGGCTAGGGAAAGGTTTGGGGACATTCGCAAAGTCCAAAAAAAATTAGTAAATAAATAAAATAAATCAAAAATAATAATATAGTTATTTATATAAAATTTTAAAAAATGCTGCTTAGATTTTAAAAAGTATAAATAACAAATTAAACTCTTGCTTTTATTTTTTTTTAAATTCGATTGATTGGTCATATTACGATGATCACATTCCTATAAAGTTTGGAAGGAGTAAAACGTTAAATCTAGATGCTTCTTTTTATTATTAATTGATAATAATAAAAAGAATTTAATATTCATTTTGATTATTATTTGATAAAAAAAAGCAGAGAGTTTCAGGCAATTATTTTAAATTCTTTGCATCTTTTTAAATTCCGAATGTATGATTTTATAAGTACAAAGTATAGAATTAGGGATTTTAAATTAATTTTTATATAATCTTTTAAAGTTAAATATATTAAATATTTTTAATATGGGCTTTTTATTTATAAATTAAATTCAATTTAAGCCCGGAACACTTTTTTAATCCAGAACAAACAATCAAATTCGAGAACTGTTGACAAATTAGGGATTTCTGGCCACATTTTTTAAAGAGTTTTTCTTTCTACCCTATGCATTGTTTTAATTAATTAAAACTATTAAAAAGATAATTAATTGCTCTGTAATGTGATAAGTAAATAATCTGCTTGCAATAATTATTATAAAAACTAATGAATAAAAAATCTGACTAAAAATGCCGAATTTAATTAAGTTAAGAGATGAAAGTAGCACAGTTGTTCCAGAAATGAAAAACAGAAATAGCCAGTATAAATGTCACGTCGCTACTGTTCAACGTTTCATAGGAATTCTTACGACATCCGAAAACATATATTTTCTGTTTTATATCACATTAATAAAAAAACATTCAGAATATACAACAGTAATGTCATGACAGAAATTAGAATAAAAAGGATAAGTAAATTGAAAAACTTACTCTCATTTTGTAATTTATTTTATTCTAAGTCATTTCATTTTAATTTCGAATATTTAATTCAGAAAAAGAAATGAAACAAAAAAATATTTGTAGTGTGCTTCGTTTCTAACATTTTATTTATTTTTCAAAACATATTACAGTTTTCACTGTTTCATAATGAATCGTGAAATAATCTGTGTCAGACAAACAGAAATGTCAGAAAAATGTCAAGTATGCATTCAAACGTGAGTTGATTCCATCATTTGGATATTCTTCTTTTGCGAAAAGATAACAGCTATTTCGCTTGTTTTTTCAAGCTTTTAAGCCTACTTCCATTTCTCCCTATTTTGTATGCTTTTGTTAATTAAAATTCGTTAAGAATTGTTTATTTTTCCTGTGTGTATGCCGATGAATGTCACCTTTTATTTGAATAGAAAAGGAAATAAAATTTAAAAAAAAATACTTTAACTTATTCTTTGCCTTTGCCGGGGGGCACCTCAGACACTAGGGAGGAGAAGCTTCCGGTACGGTGGTTGGTTCTTGCTGATCAGATGAGTATAAAATAGGAATGGGATGGCTATTCTCAACCGATGACAGGATGGACTTCCTTCCGAAAGGGTTGTACAGTGGTCGGTGATGGCCCTTAGGACTCAACCATAGTCCTAAGGGCCACCAGTGCTGTCGCGGTGGTCCGGTCATTTAAATTTTTAAATGTGCTTTAGTAGTGGAATGGAATAGTTTTTTTTGTAATCAACTTATTCCATGAGATTTTGAAACATTTTAAAAAAATCTTTTGTGTGTGTGTGTGTATGTGCGTATTTATAAGCGTCAGAATTCAGGCTAAAAACAACTGTCAATGCATTTAATCTTACAGTGAGTGCAATGGGTAGCCATTTGGCTACACATTTTTATTTCCGATTTAAATTTTCCATGTGCTTTAGTAGTGGAATGGAATAGTTTTTTTGTAATCAACTTATTCATGAGATTTTGAAACATTTTAAAAAAATCTTTTGTGTGTGTGTGTGTATGTGCGTATTTATAAGCGTCAGAATTCAGGCTAAAAAGAATTGCCAATGCATTTAATCTTACAGTGAGTGCAACGGGTAGCCATTTGGCTGCACATTTTTATTTCCGTTTATAAGCTTCACATGACTATTTCAAAGAGCAACATTGATTATTATAAAATTCTTTTTTTTAATGCTTTTTGATAACCGTTTATAGAAAAGACTGATTTGTGGCAATAGCGGGTATTACAATTAGATTTAAACTGGAAACTGGAAAAAAAAAATCAAGATGGCTGTTGTATAAGAAATTCTACCTTTAAAAATGCTATAATTTTATTACAATTGTAAGCAATATACTGGTAAGAAGGGAATTTTATTTTTATTGCAGAATTTTTATAATATAATATGTGTCATTGAAATATTATTTAATTCCTAATGTAGCCTAATGGCACATTTTAAATAGTTTGTTAAAATTTCACCAGAAAAAATAGACTAAAATTTTTTTAAAAATTTTTTTCCTAAATTACATACAGCTATTCAAAACACTGCTTTAAAGAAATGAATAAAAAGTCATGCATTCTAAAGTTAACAAGAAATGGGGGAAAAAATAGCCTTACAGGATTTTTTCCCCCGTAATTAAACAATGAAAGCTCGACGAATAAAAACGATTAGTCAGATTTTTAATCATCTCCTTTAAAAGGTTATTTAACAGGTGGCTTAAACTTTAATATAATTTTTTTCATTTTCCTACAGACTAGCACAAATACTGAAGATTCGAGAATTGCCTGAAGGGAGGGCATCACTAAATAATATATATCTTCCTCTATTATTTTTCAACGGCAAAAGATCGATTTCAGCAAGTAATAAATTGCTCGCTGTGAACGTGCTGACTACTGGAGGTTTACGGCCAGAGAGAGCATAAATGAGATCCAATTCATTTTCAAAACTGGCAGAGCGGTCGCCTCAAAACTCACTCTCATATTCTTTAATAAAAGTATTATTGCCTTCTCTCTATTGTGGACCCTGTATAAGGCCGCGAATACCTTAAATGGCATTGGCTAATAACATTTATTAAATATTGATCTTTTTCTGAATCTATCGTGATCATTACAGATTATTATTATTATTTTGGCAGTGAATTTCTGGCATTTAACAATAGATATCTGAAAATCGAATTGTTAATGCATTTTACTCAACTGATTGAAACCAAAATTTGACGCAGAACTGTAATTATAGTCACAAAATCACATACCAAATTTGATATATTTAAGTCATTGCGTTTTTGAATTATCGCGTCCATATACTTTAGAAAATATAGACCAAGTCACAAAATCACATACCAAATTTGATATATTTAAGTCATTGCGTTTTTGAATTATCGCGTCCATATACTTTAGGAAATATAGACCGACAGACGGTCAACTCTTTTTTAAAATTTGGCTCAAATTTTGATACTTTCTACTCTATAGATGTTAAGCCTACGAACCGAATTTCATCTATCTAGCCGTCTTCATTTTGTAGTTATTGCGTTGACTTAGATCACAGAGAAGGAGATCCTTCTCTATGACTTCGATTTGAACAACTGGACAGATAGACATTCTCGGAATGGATTTCGCTCAAAATTAGATAGAAATTTACAAATTTGGCGTAAAGATCATGTACAAAATTTCATCAGTGTGATTGAAAGCAGTTTTTAGTTATCCATATAACTGACAGACAGACATAAGAAGGGACAGAGACACAACTCCAAAAACATGAAAATTCTTAAAAATTTCTAGTCCAAGGTTGATTTTTTTTTTTTTTTTTTTTTTTTTGAAGATTACGATATTTTTTCTATACTTCATCTACAAGAAAGTAGAAATCTGAGCAACGAGCTTACTGAGCAATTCAAGCTAACGTTAAGAAAGCGATAAAATGACAATCTATGTTTTTTTTTATTCCGGTACAAAATATGAAATAGACAAAATATTAATACATAATTGGCAAGAATATTGGGTAATTATGATGCACTTTTGTAGATTTAAATTACTAAAAAAGAGAGCACCGATGGGGGAAAAAATCATGGAATTTAGCTCTTAAAATGAAAGTGATTTTCAGAATGCAAATAAAACCTTAATTGTAATAAAAACAACATGATTGGCGAAAGCAGGTTTTAGCAAAAGAAGAAAATATAATTTAAGAATGAATGAAATAAGGAAAAAAGCAAATTGCGAATTTACTATAATTATTTTGAGTGTGAATAAGGTTAACTAAGATTTAATACTGCAACTTGTTTTGATTGTGGGATATGCTTTAATTTTATAAAAAAAAAGAAGATTCTACAAAACATATTCTGGCTTTATAATGATAAACAACACTCTTACCTAATAAAAAATAGAATTTCAAAGAATCATGAAACTAAAAAAGTATGCATATTACTTTTTGCGAAGGGAACATGTAGGCACGCTTGATTTAAAGACATTCTATAAACTTCTGAAGAGGAAGTCCTTTTGAAAAAAAGAACAAAGAACTTAAGTACGATGAACTCTTAATAGAAGTCGATGGGAAATGATAAGCTCCAATAAACTGTTTATCCAATTCAAGTTTTAACTTCCAGTGGCCGTTAAGTCAATTTTTGATAGATGTCCTGACGATATTTAATATTTATCTGGCAAAATTCCAGACAGTCTGAATTTTGTTTTGATTCAGTTAGTCTCTCCTTCATGCTTCTAATCAGTGGGGATTTTCTCTCACCAATTTTTTCATATATTTAGATCATATGGCTCATTGTGAATGTGGCTTCGTTTTATAATGAGAATCAAGGAATTTGCTTTCCATTGGCCGAGGTCCAAACTGTAATGTATCTCAGGAATTTTTATGTCAAAACCACTTATCAAATTTCATTTTATCTAACGTGTTTCTTCTTTGAGTTATTGCATTCATATCCACAAGACTTGACATATGGAATTTACTTCCCACTGAAAAATTTCTTCCGAAATTTGATAAAAAGGAACAATTTTTGAGTAGAAACTGCACACCAAAGTGCATCTATTTAGAAAGTTCTTTTACGAGTTTTCGTGACTACAAATGGGTAAGCGCAGCTCTTTTTTGTTTTGAGTCAGAGAATTGGAAGACAGAGATATTTCTCTAAATATCGAATTCAAAATGTTTAATAATGGCAATATTTTTCAATTTTTTACCACCTGTTCAGTGACATTATATAACGTCTGATAATATTATAACAGGCTGTTTTATTGTCATCAGTACTTTAGTAAAGGTAAATGGTGACTGGCGCCGGATATTATTTTTGTCCTTTCAATGAATTTGACTTGGAAACTGGTAATGCCTACTAATGTTTAGCCCCAGGGCATTATCATAAATTGATGCACGGTAAGTCAACCAACCGACTCTCCGACCCGCCACGAAGGCACACGGATTTAAACCATAAAGCTGAATGATCGGACCGCCGCAACAGCAACACTGGCGGGAACTGTGGTTGAGTCCTAAGGACCATCACCAGCCACGGTTCAACCCTCTCCGAAGGAAGTACGTCCCGTCATCGATGGGAGGAGCCAGATCCCCCACCTATTTGTGTACCCTCCAGGATGGCGAGATCCAACCACCATGCCGGAAGCATCTCATCCTCATTTCGAGGGGGGCCCCCGGGGGTCCTGATGCACGGTAAAAGAATAAATTCATCTTGCCCCCCAGGTCTGTGAATCCTAATATTATTGTGATATTTGCGATATATATTGCTTTCTCGGATACGTAGCAAAGAGAAAGTATAGTAATAATCAAAAAATTCGAACCCGAGATTTTGACGAATCTCCACGTTTTAGAAACATTTTTAGAAACTTTTCGTCTGTCTATCTACCTGTGACAAAGATACCTCAAAAACATTTTCAGCTAGATGGTTGAAATTTGGTATACAGTCTTTGCACTAAATTTTTAGATATTCGAAGTTAACACTATAATTACAAAACAAAATTAGTTAAATGGACAAAATTCAGTACACACATTTAATGTCTATTGCGTAGGTATCAAATTTTGTACCAAATCCATCTTGGGGTTGACTGTCTATCTGTCAGTATTTTCAGAAACATGAAAACGCGATCATTCAAAAACGCAATGACTTAAATATATCAAATTTGACATGTGATTTTAGGACTACATATGCAGTTTTATGTCACATTTTTATTTCAGTCTGTTGGGAAAAATGTGTCTGAAATACAAATTCGCTTTTTGGATATTATTAAATGCATGTCAGGGATTAATTGTCAAATATTTCGCCAAGGGTGGCACGGTAGATTCAGTAAAAAGGCTTAATTCACTCCAAAAGTTAATATTTTGTAATCATAGTAAGTCATGCCATGTAAGGCGTTTTCTGCCATAGCAAGTTTATTAGAAAGTATGAGAGAAAGTTTTGAGGAAACTACTCCTGCTGGGTTTTTCTTGGTGGGGGGTGGGAGGGGGTTTGCTGCACTAAAATAGTGAAATCAAAAGAGAAGATGAAAAATTAACCAATGATAAATAAAACATAAATGTGAAATACTTTTTTCTATACTTAAGTTTATTGATTATTTTAGAATAATTATTTACTGACAGATATCAGTGAATTTGAAAGAAGACGCGCTGAAAATTCCAGCAATTCATAATAATTTTTTTAAGAAATCGTAATTAGAATTTCAGCCAATAGTTTAGGAATTAATGTTTCCGAATAAAACATGGTCAGCTTTAAAGAACGGAACTTTTTAATATCACCACAACTATGTTTATATTGATACACATCGCATCATACCTATAAACAAATATAAATTTATTAATTTATTAATTTTTTCTACCTTCGCAATTCTTATTCTACATCAGAGTTTGAATTCTGTTTGTCAGCATTATCGATCTATACTTATATTAAGCTCAATGTGTGTGTGTGTGTTGGCTCTACAGGCCAGATCGTTAGACTTACAGCTACCAAATTTGGCACATGCATACCTTGGAGGTCGGGAATGTGCACCTGGGGTCCCTTTTTTTGAATTTTTAATTAGAATTTTAATTATTAATTAAAAACTTACTTTCCCGCCAAAAACTCTTTTCATTTCCCCACCACTGAATGAGTAAGGCTTCAATTTTTTCCCCACGCTAACGAGGACAGGCTTAACATATTTTAAACCGATTATTTCAAAAGATTCTGTTTATTTTCTTAGTGTTTGATGCATTTAAAACTAAGCATTGTTAATTAATCGATCTTTCAGATTCATTCTAAAGAATTTGAATTTAAATAAAATAGAATAAAGGAAATTAATAATTTCTAATCTGCGTAGCATTACCCCTAATGGAGTAGAAGATTCACGCATTGGCGTTACTATAATTGGCGTTGAAAATTTACGCATGCGCATTGTGTTCCGATTGTTGACAACTCTCTTTTCAACGGATACAGACTTGGTTTTGAAGGCTTAACATGTTTCCATCCGATTATTTTAAGCGATTCTGTTTATTTTCTTAGAGTTTCATGCATTTTAAACTAAACATTGTTAATTAATTGATCTGTTCATGATGAATCTGAGAAAATTTTGTAGAAAATTTCTTGAGATATTACATAAATTAAGAAAGATATTCTTTAGTGCCCATAAGGTTTAAATACTCAGCGACTCTGTTTTCAGAACTCATATTTAAAAAAATGCTTCCTTTCAGTAAAAAAATGCTCTTATATTAATTGCAATTTAACCATTTCCACTTTAATTTAAAGCATGCATTCTACGGGAGCTAACAGAAAATTAGTGAGATACATATTACGTTATGGCTGAAGGCCTTTATAATATTGTGAATGAATTATATGACTATCAAAATTTAAGCTTTAAAATATTTTGATGAAGAAGCTATTAAAATAGGAGTTACATAAAATATTTAATTATTAAAATTTTAACGAGCATTAAGATTGGCGAACCAGCTGGTCGCCAAAGGCGGCTAGTAAAGAATAAAATATTTTTTAACGTATTATGAGTTATTATAGTTGAGACAATTTATCACATTTATTAAAGTTCTTTAATGCAAGCCTTTTTAATGTATAATGTATGAATATATTTGAAATGTCTTTTTATTCTGTTATTTAAGGCTATTAAGTTTTTTAATTCATTGTGAATTAGTATAATTGACATTGCATCACACTTATATGATAATAAATATAGAACGATTTATTTCCATCTTTGCAATCTTTATTACGATATCAAAGTTTATTCTGTTTTTCAATATTAAAAAGATAAAATATCTATAACTCATTATAAACATTATAATTCCGGCAAGATTTTTTAAAGCATTTTAAATCAATGTATTTTTTAACGTTTTTATTTGAACTTGTAAAGTTTTTTTTAATGCATTGTGATTTAGTATAATTGACAGAGTATCATACTTACAAATAGATCTAAAACTACGATTTTTTTCTCTCATTTTGACCATTTTTATTGTTACATTAAAGTCTAAACTTTATTTCTCAAGATTAAAAGAAACAAAATATTTGTGAAGCATTTTGAAACTGATTAGAAATTGCTGAAGTTGAGACAATTTTTTATTGTGTTTATTTAAGTTCTTTAATACAAGCTTTTTTCATTGCATAATGAATCAACACATTTGAAACAAATTTTTTTTCAATTTATTTAATCAAGCTTATTAAATTTTTTAATGCATTGTGTATCAATATAATCGACATCGTATTAGATCTATCTGATAATAAATGTAAAATTATAAATTTATCAATTTTTTTTTCATTTTTCGAATTTTTATTGTGATCAAATTTTTATTGATATCAAAGTCTAAATTCTGTTCTTCCATATTAAAAAAATAAACGCATTATAAATAATTATAGTTCGTGCAATATATTTGTATGCATTATAAATCAATATATTGGGTTGGGGCATACAAATCAGGCGTTTTTAAACTATATTATCAGGCGTTCTTGAACACTATTTATTATGAAAAATAAAAATAAAAACTCAACATTAAAATTTTTAAATGATTAATCCGAATCGTAATCATCATCTACTTCAATAACTGAACGATGATTGAATGGTTCACACTGAAGTTTTCGGCCAGCATTCGAGTTGCTAAGCTTTCGTCCTCTTCCACGGCTGCCAAAAGTGCCTGGTAACAAAAACCGATCGACCTCTTCCTGGCTTATCCTCCAAGCGAGTGTCGCCAGATTTGAAACGGGCCCACCATTCCCTGCATCGATTTTTGCTGATTTTGTCCTCACCGTTAGCTCGTTGAGATCGCGAAATGAATGCGCTGGTTTCCTTCCTTTTTCAAAGTGGCACAACATAATATGACGAATATGAGTATGGTTATTGACACACATTTTCATAATCTAAAAGAATGTTTTCATTCATAAATTTATAAAATATTTTAAATTTTTAATAAAATATAACCCGTTAAAGAAACGCCTCTAATTTAAACTTTTAAATTTTTTTTAATGCTTTGTGAATTTATTTAAACTTTTAAATTTTTTAATGCTTTGTGAATCAGTGTAGTTGAGAGAGCATGACATTTACAAATGGATGCAAAATTATCAATTTATCATTGTGTGTGTGTGTGTGTGTGTTTTTTATCTTTACAGTTTTTATTACTACATCAAAGTCTTAAACTTTATTTTTCGATATTAAAGAAAACATTTTTATCGCATTTTTATCAATTTTTTAATGATTTTTAAAATCATTAAAAAATTTTATGTTTTAGACAATTTTTTCAGCACATTTATTTAAATCTTTAATACAAAAGCTTTTTATTGCATTATGAATTAATACATTTCAACGCATATATTTAAACTTATTAAGTTTCTTAACGCATTATGAATCAATATATTTGTCATCTTATCTCACATATAGATGTAGTACCAAAAAATTATAAATTTCTTCATCTCGGCAATTGTTATTCACCTGAAATACCTTCTTCAACAATAAAAAGAAGAAAAAAAAAATTAAAACGCATTATGAATCAGTAAATTTGCACTGATTTCAAAAGGAAAAAGCGTTAATCAACAACCGCACAAACATCCTGGTAAAATCTATTAATCTTTTCTTTAGAAACCAAACATGAAAGGTGAATTTTATTTTTAAATAACTTTCGATTCGATTAATAAGTAGAGAAAATTATCTATTCTTTTTGATAAAGTTGCATCGTCAAATTTATTCAGATCTGTATTTATTTGAACATGCGTTACACAATTCTTTTATTGTTCA
Organism: Argiope bruennichi; assembly: GCF_947563725.1. Lineage (NCBI taxonomy): Eukaryota > Metazoa > Arthropoda > Arachnida > Araneae > Araneidae > Argiope > Argiope bruennichi. The sequence continues at coordinate 99,827,374 of NC_079156.1, read as the reverse complement.
ACAGCTGTAGTGTGAATATTTATAAACAAGAGCAACAAATATTGGAAAATCTAACCGGAAAACTCGTTTAAATTTCAATATCTGAAAAACTTATCTGCTTCATATCAAATAGTCATAATAAATAATTTTTTTTAAAACTATAAACGGTCTTCGGCTACCAGCTGATTTGCTGGGGTGCATTTTCATTAAATTTTTTGTATGAATGTTTTGTACTTGATGTTAATTATTTCCCTCGTCAAAGTATTTTTAAACATTAAATTGTAATAGACATTAGATAATGTTATTTTAAGAACCTTACATGTTATGTTTAATGTTTGAGAAACCAAGCTTCGCTCGGCAGTTCTTTCTTTCTTTATTTTTTCTTTTTGAAAAAATATTTAGATACGAATTAAATATTGATTACATATGAATATCTTTCAATCTTACCTCATCTCACATCCATCAGCGCCATCTCACAACATTTTGAGGTACCAGTTAGTTATCATCCTATGGCAACAATGCAAGTACCACAAAAATTTACGAGATGGCGCTATATGACATTGTCAGCATGAAAGTAGATAGAAAAAAGCTCTAATAGTTAGTTGTAATTTGTGCGTGTGTGTGTGTGTAAAATTGCATTTATCCAGGAAAGGCCTCTATACTGATAAACTTAAAAGCAAAACATTATCTAAATAAAATTTTTTATCTAAATCGTTCGAGCCGTTTCTGAGATACACGAAATATATAAATTTATATATATAAATAATAAATATAATATTAATAAATTGTATAAATAAATAAATTTATATATACAAATAAATTTATAAATAAATAAATTTATATATACAAGAATTGCTCGTTTAAAATTATAAGATTTTGTGCGTGAATCTTTCTAACGAAGTTTATTATATAATGATGCCATTAAAAAAGTTACAGTCTCATAATCAATCTTCGAATTGCATACTGTCTTTTGCGGTGTGGGATTTTTTTTTTTTTTCTGCACTGCCTTTATTTATTTGGACCCCAGGAAAAGTCGCCAAAATTGCAAATCATCGTCAATTTGGCGATTGCCAACTCAGCATAACAATATTTTCGTAATCTAGAAATCACCAAGTAAATCCACCATCTTGGAGTTCGAGCAATTATTTGAATATCAGCTGGTAAATTCGTTATTTTGGTGAAATCGTGGGATCTTATGTATAATGGAGCTTGGCAGTTTTGGCATAATCTAAAAATTATCAAATAAATCAGCTATCTCAACGTTTTTGGCGTAATCTGGAAATCGACAAGTAATTCAAGAGGCCTTAAAAATAAATTAGTATTGTTTTTTTTTTTCATGCCGCATGTAATTTGTGTGTGCAAATGATTAACAGAATCTTTTACCCTTAGCTCTCAACATAGTAAGTCATATGACTGACTTTCCGATCTGCCTCGAAAGCACACGGATAAAAAAAAAAAAAAAAAAAAAAAAAAAAAAAAACGAATAACCGGACCGCCGTTATAGCAACAATGGCGGGAACTGTGGTTGAGTCCTAAGGGCCACTGACCATGGTATAACCCTTCCCTAAAGCCGTTTCCAACGACCAGTGATTCATTCGGGGGAGGGGGCAAGCGTTTCCCCCTCGGCCCTCTTGCGGTTTTCTGGGGTGCAAGAGAGGGTCAAGGCAAAAGCGTGCTTCTTCTACAGGCGGACAGGTCGTAGGAACGCCGCTTAAGGAAGTACGTCCCGTCATCGAGGAGAGAAGCCAGGCCCCCACCTTTACGTGTACCCACAAAGGTGGGGAGAACCAACCAGCCAAACAGAAGCTTCTCATCCTCAATTACGAGGTGCCGCTCTCCAGGGAGGACTCTCAACATAGTAAGAAAAACACGCGATAAAATATTTAATGAAATAATGGAAAACATTTACATTTCAAAGCATCAATGAAAAATATTGTTGCTAGCATTACATTAAAATATCTTTTGAAAAATTGTTCCTCTCCAGGGGGAGAACTGTACGGAAATTAAATTATTATCAGTACAAAGATAATTTTGTGAATTTTAAAATGATATAGAAACATTTTAGTATAATATTTTTGATTGTTATAGAGCAAAAACATCGAAATCTCTTCTAATTTTAATTAATTAAAATGCCACCAAACTCATTTTGAAGTAATTTCCATTTTCCAAAGTATGTTTATATTAAATTTGGTATCTCTAGGTAAAACAATGTAATCCGTACAGAGACACATATACGCATTCTCTTTTATGTAGAAAGTAATTAGCTTTTATAAATTAATTAAAAAACTAAGAAATGTAAATAACGCACACACATACATATAATAAAGTTGTTTGGTATGTTATTTAATGATAAATTCCATCTCTGAATATCAACTGAGAAATTATTACTATTAATAAGTTTATAATTCCTTTTCTAGTTCTAACAACTTACAAATATTATTTAATGTTTGTTGCTCGTAAATTCTAACTGATAGCAATTATTTATAATGCAGATCTCTTAATGATGCAAAAAAATAGAAAAGATGCAAATTCCTCGCATACTTCAACACTGGATTCAGAATTTCCAGAAATGTTCAAAAAAAATTTTGTCAGAAAATTCTTAGTTTAGAAAAAAAAAAAAAAAAAAAATTTCAAAACTTTTAGTAACAGTGTGATTTAGAAAAGGTATGAAAATTTACACCAAAAGCTCAATTTGAAATTCAAATGCACTTTTCTGTATGTTGGTAATATGCGTAAAAAATGAGTATAAAATGTAAAATTGAATAAAACAAAATCACTGTAATGTAATATAAATATATACCAAATATAAAGATTTAAATTTTAAAAAAATTGTTTGTAGAAGAAAAGAAAATTTGTAGAAGTATGAAGGGAAAGAAAAGTGTGAGAAATTTTGCTTAGATGTATCCTTTTAATTTATCTACGAGATAACTATTAATCTGTAAATTGGGTGTTCCAGCGGGTGTTATTTGTAAGCAGAGAAGTAGCATTATGAAATTTGAATAATTTGTTTGATGCAAGTACATAAATTGCTAAAATTAAATTGTTGCAAGTACATACATTATAAAATAAATTATCTTGCGTAAAAAAATATTTGTAATGAATATGAAATCGTAAATCAAATGTAAGAAATGTCCGTAAGCCATACAAATTCCTAAATCGAACATAAAAATGATGTCTGTAATGTGTTTTAAATGCATTCAGTAGCATACATTTCAAATGTATATCTAGTTCTTCTCCGGAATATATAGTACAGAAAAATGAAAATTAAAAGCTCTCAAAAGAAAGATTTTATTTATTAACTAGTCGCCTTTGGCGACCACCTGGTTCACCAAGAATAATAGCTATATTTAATTCCTATTTAATATAACCATCATTAAGGCATAATTTATACTCATGATTCTGTCAAACTCTCAGACATTAAAGAATTATTTTAATTGTCTTACATTAATTGTTCTGTTTATTGAGTGCATGGATTTTCTTAATGGAGACCACCCCACTGACATTAATTTATTACTAAAAACGTAAATGTACTATTCATCTACCACCTAAATTTCGCGGTCTGGCCAGTTGTAATTCACATTTTTTTAATTCGTTGTGTGAACTATGGATGGTAAACAAAATCCCTCTTTAGCTTTCAACAATGGAAGAAAATCCTTGATTATTTAATGAAAGAATGAAAACGGTTTGAATTTCCAATCAACAATGCAATCCGTTGTTGGAATTCAAGCAAATAAATAAATAAAAATAAAAGAGTCCTCAAAAATCAGGAAAAGTTTGCATGATTATTAAATTGATATCATTAAAAAGATAATTTTTAAAAAAATTTTGAAATTATGTAGAATTAATTTTTGTACAATAATATTTCCGGAAGTTATCGTGGAAAAACTTCAAAATTTAACTTCATTTTTAATTAATTAAAATTATAATTAAAATTAAAAAAAACTGTTCCGAGTCCACATTCCCATCCTCCAAAGTAAGTATGTGCCGATTGGCAGCTGTAAGTCAAACGGACTGGCCAGTAGAGCGTCAACACACACACGTTTCATTATTATTAGAAATATAAATATATATCTCTGTACATCCCACTGCATATTGAATTTAGAATTTTTTAATCTTTGTTTTGTTTCATAATTTTTTTTTCCATCTTATATTATACAGTTCTAATATATTTATATAAACGAATAAAAATTAAACAAGACAACAAATTCCTAAATCAAAGTTAGCTTTTTAAACTTTTACCAATTGCTACTTTTAGTAAAATATTTCTTGGAAATAATTCCGGAAGAGAAATACTTAGTCCAATCGAATTGCACTTCTTCCTGTAAAAATACATAACTGCAATTTTATTAGATTTTATTGAATTGGTAATCCAAAATAAGTCTATAAGTTTGACCCTTAACGTGGTAGGAAGGGGTGAAAGTTTTATCACTGTTCTTTTTCAATTTAAATAAGAAACTATTGATCTGAAAAGAAAATTGTAAGTTAAAAAGTTATCGGTATTAAAAATAACAACACAATAAGTTATAAAAAGCACTGATAACTTAATTAGATAAAAAAAAATTTTTAAATGTGAATTTCGTGAAATATTTTTCATTTTTCATAAATTTGAGCGAGAATTTTGGAATTTTACTTAAGAAAGTATTATATAGAAAGACCGATATAGTTGAAATTTCGGATCAGTATCTTTTTAGTTCGGTTTTGTTGGGGAAAAAAAAAAAAAACCCAAAAAACAGGATCATCGACAAATGTTTATAAGCATTTTTTTTTATCAATCAGAATTCGAGCAAAAAAAAAAAAAAAAAAAAATCATATTCTGAAAATGCTGTTTTACGGTTTCAAATGTATCACAAAGGTCAAATTTCAAAATAAAAATAATGGTTAAAGTTAAAAATGAATTGAATAAATTGTGTATCATTTACGTCAAGTCATTTACTGAAGACTGTTATGCCGTCGAATCTTATTTTTAATCTTTTTCGATATTTAATCGCCTCAAAATATTTTTTTTTTAATTTTTCAAATTTAATTTTCTCTACTTTTTTCGAAACTCAACTATTATTATATATTTTGAAATCGTACAGCAGCATTTTAAAAATAAGATTTGTTTCTGTTCTCGAATTCTAACTGATAAAAAAAGTGTTTATAGGCAATTTTCAAACTCTTTTTTTTTTTCCCCCACCAAAGTCAGATTTTTCAAAAAAAAAAAAAAAAAAAAAAAAAATGCAGATATTGATCTGAAATTTTTACCTATCATTTCCTCCTATGTAATACGTATTTAATTTAGATTCCAAAAATTTCATTCAAACTTCAAAGAAATTAAAAATATCTTTCCAAAATAGAATTTTAAAAAATTTACTTCTAATTTATTTAAGTTATCATTAGATTTCATACCTCATTGCAAAGACACTTTTAATGCTTATAATATTTTAATCTATACTTATAATAAAGCTCAATGTGTGTGTGTGTGTGTTGGCGCTCTACAGGCCAGACCGTTTGACATACAGCTACCAAATTTGGTACATGTATACCTTGGAGGTTGGGAATGTGCACCTGGGGTTTCTTTTTTCGAATTTTAATTATTAATTAAAAATTAACTTTCCCGCCAAAAAAATCTTCCATTTTCCCCACCGCCAACTTTTCCGCCAAAAAAAATCTTCCATTATCCCCAGCGCCAAACGAGAAAGGCTTCAGTTTTTTTTTTTCTCCCAACAGTAATGAGGCTAGGGTTAAAATTTTTCGGCGGATTATTTCAATGGGTTCTGTTTATTTTCTTAATGTTTGATGCATTTAAAATTAAACATTGTTAATGAATCGATCTTTCAGATGCATTCTGAAGTACTTTTGAATTAAAATAAAACAGAATAAAGGAAATTAAAAATTTCTAATCCGCATAGCGTTACCCCAACTGGCGTAGAAAAAATCACGTATTTGCGTTACGTAACCGGCGAAGAAAATTCACGCATGCGCATTCTGTTCTGATTGTTGCCATGACAACGTTAACAATGGATGATTTAAATTATTTTTGGGTTAGTTGCATGCTTTTGTAAGTAAATTGTATTTATGTTAGTTATATATTTTTTGTATATGCTTATAGTTTTAAGTACATCGTTTTTTAAGTAGTTTTTTTAAAACCTGTTTTCAACCGTTTATTTTAAACGATTCGTTTTATTTTCTTAGTGTTTGATGCATTTAAATTTAAACATTGTTAATGAATCGATCTGCTCATAATGAATCTAAGAAAATTTTGTTGACCAACTCTTGAGATATTACATAAATTTAAAAAGATATTCTTTAGAGCCCATAAAGTTTAAACGCTGAGTGACTCTATTTTCAGTAATCAGATTATAAAAAAATGCTTTGTTTCAGTAAAAAATATTATTATATTAATTGAAGATAAATTTTTTCCACTTTAATTTAAAGCATAAATTCTACGGGTGCTAACAGAAAATGAGAGAGATACATATTACGTTATGACTGAAGGCCTTTATAATATTATGAATGAATTATATGATAATCAAAATTATAAGTTTTAAAATATTTTGATGAAGAAGCTATTAAAGTAGAAATTGCATAAAATATTTAATTATTAAAATTTTAACGAACATTAAGATTGGTGAACCAGCTGGTCGCCAAAGGCGGCTAGTACTTAATAAATTGGTTTTAACTTCTTCTCTCAGATTAATAGCTTTTTATTTAAAAGTGAAAAATTGTTTTAATCCACCTTCTTCTCCATTATCCGATACCATATAAGATTCTAACTTAGAGGCCTGCTTTGAATTGCCAACCAATAAAACTGCTATAATATATATTTGCTGTTTTTGCTAAACTTGAAAATAGAGCATTAATATTGAGAGTGAAAAAACGCTTCGACTTAAAATTGTTACTGAGAAAATCTTGACAGAAATATTTTTAAGTCAAGAGTTTTGAAAATTTTTACCTATAAATATTGATGAATCGGAAGAAAAACATTATAAGTTTAACAATCAAAATACTCTTCAACGAATTCCAGGTGGAATTCTGCAGTTTAAGATATGTGAATACGTAGGAAAGTCGATTGTTTTGTGTGCGAAATTATGAAATTTTTTTAAATATTTTTAATGTTTGAACAGGTTTGTTTAGAAAACCTGCAATTTGAATTTTGTTTCTAAGTCTATTTTGTGGGAAGCTACACTGATTTTTGTTTTTGTATATTTACATACGTTTTTATGCTGCTTCACATCTTTAGAAGCTATTTTCTCAAATTCCAATCTCTGGTAGAATTTCCTTACGGAAACCACATAAATTAAAATCTAATACATATTTTTTTTCAAATTTGGTATAATAATTTCTTAATATATTTTTTTTAATCCCTGAACTAAAAAATAAGCAATATATTCTGTAAAATTTATATATATATATATATATATATATATATATATATATATATATATATATATATATATATATATATATATATATATATATATATATATATATATATATATATATATATATATATATATATATTTAATGCTTCACATTGCAAAGGAAATCAAATTATTAATCAGTCGAAACCCAATATTTAAAGAATGGATACAAATACAGCTTATTTTTTTAGTTCAGGACCCAGATAATGCTTAAGCTATTTACAAAATTTGAAGCAAATCATTGGATATACCTCTAAATTAGAAGATTACTGCTTTATACATCATTTTTAACCAAAAAAGCCCTTTTCTTATAATTTTTAAAAACTTCTGCCACATAATTCGTATATTTTGATTTCATATACGTTTTTTCAATCTTTTTTATACAGAAATCCAAAATTATAACTATTTTAGAACGTTTTTCAAAAAATTCATCTTGAATATAGTCACATAACTTAAAAAACTTTTTTTCAAAAAAAAAAAAAAAAAATCCCCTTAAAATTGCTACAGTTAAACAATGTTCAAGAATTCATATTAGTGACAACCGTAAAAAAGCCTTCCTGCTTTATAACTGCTATTAAATACAATTTAAATCAGAATAAACTACAGAAAAGAGAATTTCATCAAACGATTAATAAAAGGAATCGTATTTTCTGAATGTCTCTACAATAATGTGAGAGAATTAAGAATAGTGGATAAAAGAAAGAATTGTTTGATTGAATTGATTATATTTAATTGTAAATGAATGTAATTATTTTTAATTGTAATTTATCAGTGCGATCATAGACATATGCGGAGACATTTATAATCAACGAAAATAAGTAACATATATTAAATTTACTATTTAATGTATTGGATACATTTATTATTTCTTGTTTAATGAATTATTGAAATAAAATTTTTTAAATGATAAGAAATGATGAAAATAAGTAATATATATTAAATTTATTATTTAATGTATTGAATACATTTATTATTTCTTGTTTAATGAATTATTGAAATAAAATTTTTTAAATAATTTTTATCATATTCTTAAAATTTCTATAATAATAAATGTTTTTTTCCTTCACTTAAACATTAGCTGTTTTTACCTTTTTTATTTATATTTTGTTTGCAAGTTAACCTTTTCTATTCATCTTTTAATCTCTGCTTGAAAATACTTAGATGTCGATTATTTCTTTTCCTGATTTAAATAATTTGTTAAAATCTAAATCAATTTCACATTTTAAAAAAAATGAAAATTTTGTCATTTGGAAGAAAACTGTACTTGGTAAAATATATATCTTAATATATGACAGCTAGCATGCAAAGAAAAATGAATGTCATATTTTAAATTCTACAAATGCACCAAAATAATTCCTTCAAAAGTTCTTTCAGGATTTCTCTATGAAGCGAATATTCTTAATATATGAGTTGTAAATATTTAAATAAAAATTAGCTTTAATTTTTAAAAATATTTTTGAAATTCTTGTTGTTAAAAAATGTTCCATACATATTACAATTTTGTTTTAAATTGCTTTTCTTTGTCTGCCTCTTTATATTAATGATTACATATTGTTACAAATTTTTTCTTCTACAACAAATACCGCCACTCAATTGTAATTACTCAGCGCATTTAATTGCTATAATTCAGCAGCTTTCTTGCTGTCTAATCCTCCAAGACCTCTACGTGTCGGCGATTCCGACTCTCTCACACACACCACTTCCGCCGATACACACACTTCTTCTGATACACACGACTTCTTCTTCGTAGCAGAAATGACTTCGATTTACGGAGTTCCCGCCCGAGATGGGCTACCTCCAACTTGGTGATGTTAACTAGACCCTGGCTTAGACTAGTTTGACATGACTGGAAATACTCGTGGGTTTATATATGATGTACCATCGACCAATCAGAATCGACTCGTAAGAGGCGTGTGGGTGAGGGTGCTGGAAGCTGGCGAATCAAGAGCTCTCCTTTCAAACGTTCCAGAACAGCTTAGATTTTTCTGGTTCGGGTTCTTCCTCAAGATATTGTGAGGGGTGAGGGTGAAGGGTGCTCAACTGCTCTACTTTCCCTTTGACTGCTTGCGCAATGTTTTAGGATGCACATAAGTTTTGTGAATGCCTATCTGAATGATTATTAATGGGTTAAAATGGAGATGTCAGGTATACAGGAAACACAGATATAGGCCGGTGTGGGGGGTTATTCTTCGTAGCTAGAGACGTTGGAGTTTAAGGAGAGCCCGCTTCCGCAGAAGCTATCTCCTGTAGATGGCAGGAAGTTGAGGAAATTAGCTTGGCTTTAGTGAATGCCATGGTCTTTCTATGTCAGCAGCGTGAGTTTCTTCGTAGCTTCTGAGTGCCCATCTTTTATAGTTCCGGGAGGCGGGGCTGGAATCTTCGGACCAATCAGGGAGTACCTGGCTGTATCTTGTGTCTTAGTGGATGGATCGTGAAAGTTCTCGAACTTTCCAGTAGTATCCATTTAGTCGCCAAACTCGCCAAATTCATCGCCAACTCGCCAAACGGTTGCCAAATTTGTCGCCAAGCTCCGAGGTTATTGACGCGGCATCCACTCAACATGCACAGGACAGATCGTACAATTGTCTTTCTTACGATGACACTATTCGGGCCGGGTAGCAAAATTACAGATTTGTAACAATATGTTTTTTAAAGTAATGAGTGGCTTATTTAAATCATAACTCATTCTCTTCATACATCTACATGTAATTTCCTTAAATGAAAATAGATTTTGAAAACAAACAAATTAGTTTGTGATAATTCATGCTCTATTGCAATCTAGAGAAGATTTGATTCGAAAAATAAAGCGGTTTTAATGACTGACATAATAATTGGTTTATAATTGGATCCGCAAAATTATTAACTATTCATTTTTTTAGTTTTGAAGAATTAATCCAATTGTAAGGATTATTATTTGGATTATAAATTAAATATTGTCATAAAACGATGCAAAAATATAAGAAACTTATTTCCATCTGTCTTTTTTCTTAAAATATAATTTAAAAGTAATATTTCTTTTCTTTTTCTATGTCACATGAAGTTATCAATTTTTCATTAGCAATAAACCCTACTTATGATGTTGTGATATACTGTAACAGAGAAATAAATCCATCTACAGAATGATTATAGATCTCACAGATTAGATATAAGAAGTGAATAAAAGTAATAACTTGGTGATACAATTGTAGTATCAGAACAAAGAGAAAATTCTGTTGTCACAATATCTGAATCACAAAAAGGGTGAAATTCATCTTCATTCATTCCTTTTAACAAAAACAGTTTAAAGAAATCAATACTAAAATAAAGATTTAAAAAAAATATTCGATTACACTGAAAAAATTTTAAAAGAAAATTATCTTTATAAAGATTATAAAAGTATTTGGAGGAAATTAACTTTATTTAAATGATTTTATTATTTCAAATTTTTGCAGTCAGGAAATAAGATAACATTTGAAAACTTAATTCTTATGAACAAACAATGAAAGGACAAACTTGAATGAAAGTAATAACTTGGTGATACAATTGTACGTACAATTGTACTTGGTGATACAATCAGAACTTAAAGAAAATTCTGCTACCACAATATCTGAATCAGAAAAAGAATGAGATTCCCCTTCATTCATTCTTTTTATTGAAAACAGTTTTTTTTTAAAAAAATTAGTTTTAGGATAAAGGTTAAAGAATGTTCGATTTTACTAACAAATTGGAAAGAAAATTATACTTCTAAAGATTATAAGAATATTTGTAGTAAGTTAATTTGATTTACAGGATTTTTTATTTAAATTTTTTCCAGTCAGGAAATAAGAGAAATCATTTGAAATTTAAGTTCTTCTGAGCAAACAAGGAAAGAACTAACTGGAATGAAAGTAATAACTTAGTAATACAATTGTAGTATCAGAACACAAAGAATGTTCTGCTGCCACAACATTTAAACCAGAAAAAGAGTGAGATTCCCCTTCATTCATTCTTTTTAACGAAAATAGCTTTTTAAAAAAATCAGTGCCAGGATAAAGTCTAAAAAACATTCGATTTTACTAACAAATTTCAAAGGAAAATTATCTTAATAAAGCTTATAAAAATATTTATAGAAAATTAATTTAATTTAAAGGAGTTTTTTTTTATTTCAAATTTTCCCAAACGGGAAATACATGTGATTTTTTATTTATGAATGAAACGAACAAGTAATGATGTTGAACAAAATTCCTGGATGGAAGTAAAATAATTTTAAAACCTGATCCTTACAAAATGAACGCGGAAGTATAGTAAAAGAAGTTTTTAAAAAATTAACTGTAAAATAATAATTAGAAAAAGAATCAGCAGTCTGGAATTTTTTAAACTCATTGTATAAAACCGGAAAATGAATCCAATTCACGTCACAACATATAAATTTTCATGAAATAATCTGAAGAAATAGAATGGAAAGCTAGACCGTAGACGCAACTAACGTAGACGTAGTCTACGGATCTATAGCTGCACCGTTGCGGGTAAAGCGTGACGACGCGCAGGTCCCGGGTAAATGGACGGTCCCGCCTTTTTCTCATCCTTCTCCCTTCCTCCCTATCCCGTCGGCAAAAAGGTCTATCGAAACCAGTACATTCCTCACTTGAGCATCTGCAACGGTGCAAGGTCGTCGACACTGCAATCGTCAGGTTTCAGTTTCCGTTCATTATCATTTGACGGAGGAGTCAGTCCGTCCAAATAAGAGAATGTCCCGAGATTGTTGGTAAGTTAAAAATTTTGAATAATTTAACACAATTATATTCAATTAAACATCATTTGACAGAGTTGTCATTGTTAAAATCATCGATTTAATACATTGACAGCCTCTCTTAGAATTTTCGCGGTAGACATAGTTTCAACATTAAGTCATTCTTATGATGAAATTAATTATAATTTCATCATAAGAAATGAAAATATACCATATAGAAAACTTCCAAGGCAATGTTCAAAGACATGGGTGGAGATGCTCACTGCGGCAAAGCTTTGTGAGCTTCCTAGTTTTTTGTAGGTCATCGCGTCCTATATGCTCAGCTGACTAACGGCCATACTTTTTTTTTTTTTTTTTTATCTTTTAACATTTTGTTTTCTTCTGCAGATTTTTATGAAGTTTTTTTGTTATCTATATGTTATTGACGAGACTTTCAATTGCTTATATAATCGATGAAATTATTTTTTTTTACTGAAAAAGTTTTGCTGCATTCTTTGTTCAGATTTGGTTTCAGTATTCGTGATGATTTTTTAATACATATAGAAATTGGAACACCATCTTATATTCGTTATTATCTTTAAATTTAGCTGACATGGTAAAATTTATAATCATTAATCATCAATTTAAATTGAAGAAATTGTGAACTGAGAACAAACTTTTCAATATCAGATTATTATTTGATAATGATTTTCCTTTAAATAATTTTTATCTGTGTTTAAAATTACTATCGGCAACTATTAAACTTGCAGGAAATAATTAAAAGGTTAATAGTGATTGCCCAAAAAGAAGAAAAAAAAAAAAAAATTGAAGCTCATTGTTATATAAATCAATGAAATAAAAAAAATATGTCAATAAAATGAATTAGTCTAAGATAAAAGTATGTCGAAAACTGAAATAAGAATAAATTAGAACCAACCTCCTAATTAGATTACCGAATAAAAAAAAATACCTTCAATGTATTAAATACAATAAAAAACTTCAGAATCGTCCGATTATGAGATTTTCCTGATGATCAGAAAGACGGAAGAATATTTTAATAATATAAAACAAATAAAGAATATCAAAAATTAATTAAGAAAATAATAATAATCTCATCTAAAGTCATTATTTGCTTATTTTATTAATACTAATTGAAATTTTATTTAATAACTTGCTATTTAAAAAATGCATCATTAAATAAAAATAGCATCAAATTTCCATTCTATGTTATTGATATAAAAATGATAATATTATTTATATGTTAAATGTATTAATTTTTTGTGAGAAACTAATCCATTGACATATATTACATGAACAATGAATTAATTTATGTGCAGAAAACAAAAATCATGCTCCCCTGTTTTATTTAGATGTTTTTAGCAGTAAAAATTACTCACAAATCCGAGTTTTAATTTAGACAGAACAGGTAATAATAGAACATCACTTTTTAATTAGAAACAGGTGTGGAATTTTTAAAAAAAAATATTTGATGCTCTGTTGACATTTTATTTTAAGAAATATTTCATTATTTTAACATGCATTTCTTTTTATTGAAATAAATCGAAATTCAATTTTTTTTCAAGATAAGTAAATACCACAAATACTGTATTTTGCATATATTAAAAATAATAATAAAGAAGATTAAAAAGAAAATATAGCATTTTATTTTTTATGCCTTTCTAGTGTTAGATTAATTATTGAATTGTAATTTTTAGGTACAAGAAGGAGAGGAAAAAACAATGACATGACGCATAATCTAATCATAGTTTAATCACCTTTTTATTTTTTTTATTTTTAAAATGGTAAGTATTTATGAATTCTATACTCAATATGTAATTATTCATTATTTCAGCTTAATTATTATTTTTAAAAAACATAGCATTTTACTAGTTATTGAACTAATGTAGTTAATTCCTTTCAATTACTTTTTCTTGGAAAAAAAAAACATATTTATAACAACAAAATTTATGCTATATCTGTTCTAAGTTGAAATATTTTATTTTGAAAACAGAGTAGTTTGTGTAAGAAAATTATAATTCTGTATGGTAGAATAAGAACTTGTTTCCCAAACCATAATAATGAACAATTGTAATATTTTTTATTTAAATTATTTTTTCAAAATGCTGTTTCTGAGTCATTTTCTTGGAATTAGTTTGATGAAAGGCTAACGTAACCAAATTTCCATATTATATAAATTCATATATTTTTTTTCTCATTTGTCTACCATTATGCCATTTATATTAATGCTATTTGCTTCTTTAAATATCTTATTTTTAAAAAATGATCAACTTAAATGTATATAATACCAACTGCATTTGTAAGTGAATATTGTGTGGGCATCTTCTCTCAGATTAATTTGCACATTATTATTTTATTCTTTCCTTATACTGTTTAACAAATAATATGATTTATGCGTCTGTGTGAATCATATCTATAATATAATTCAAGAAATATTTTATATCATATAAATTATTCATTTTTCCGTATTATATACATTTTGATTTATATTTATTTAAGATTGGTTTCTGGTTGGTTTTAATTGACTATTTTCCTTTTTATGGTTGATATCCTTATTAAAACAACAATAAAAAAATGCATGATAAATATTACTCACCTTTACTAAACTTTTGATTTCTCTTGTATATATTAAGCAGGTTGCCTGAAATGACCCAAAACTTTTTAAATCCTGTTCTTTCATAGTTATTACTGTTTTAAACCTGAACAGCACAAATGATCCATTGCCTAATATTGATAGATATTTTAATCAATAATCCTATATATATATATATATATATATATATATATATATATATATATATATATATATACACACACACAAAAATTCAGCACTATTGTAAATATATAAATTCTTCCAATATCATATGGTCATGAAAGTATCAAAGAAGATGCCCAAAATAGAATGTCTTATCTAATCAAATTTTTTTAAAAAAATTAAATGGTCAAAGAAAAGAAGAGATTTAATCCATATTCAATTTTTATTACATATTTATCTAGATATTAAGCTCAATATTTCATTTTTTTAACAATAAATCATATATATATATAGGAAACTTGTTATTTCATTATGCATTTTATGCTACTAATTTAAAATATACATCAGAAAAAACACAGATAAAATAAAGATTGCCCCCTTTTCTGTTTAGGTATAGATTTATAGTCATTTTATATAATTATTTTCATAATTGTGTACTTGTGTAGTGAAATAGATTTCAAAATACTAATTAATTTATTTTTATAAAATAAATATCAGGAAGAGAATGCTTTAAGCTTTATTTATAAAAATAATATTTTAATCACTTTTGAATTTATTTAAAATATCCATGCCACTTCTTTTGATTATTGAAAAAAGAATTTAATTAAATGATTAGTCATTCCTTTATATTTGTTTATCAGGAAGTGCAGTTACTACCATTATAAGCATTAATTGTTTAAAGATTGAATCTCATTGGCAATCTGTAGTAGTTTTTATAATGTAAACTTATGAGATTGAGCCATATAACACTGCATAGGCATAAATGAATATCATATTCAGAAAAAGGCAAAAAAATACACATAAATTAATATTTAAAGCAAGTAGGATTTTAAACTGAAAGTATGTTTCTCTTGATACAGAGAGGTTCCTCTCTGTATTGTTATTGACATCTATCTTATTTTAACTGGGAAAATACATTTGTTAAACTGATTATGAAAAAATACCTGTGCTGATTTTAAACTTAATTAAAGAAAATGAGTCCAGTATCTTTCCCTGCTTACAAAAATTCATAGAGCAAAAATTGTTGTTTTCTTACAAATAATTATTTTTGTAAAATCCATAATCTAATTTGTGATAAGATCAATAACTTTACCAAGTTTGAGACTTTATAAACTGAAGATTATAAAGACAATATACCCATTATCCACAAATGGACCAATATTTATTCTGTAACATTTGACATAGTTTCAGTAATGTCTTGAATTATTTACCATCACAAATTGGCATGGAAGACGTCCATACTTTCATGATACATCCATACTTGCATGACTTTCAAATTTTTGAATAAAATTGGAATCACAAAATATATTTTATTTCTTCTCTCACTGTTGCCATTTCATTAAAAACTATATTTTGATTGATTGCTTAAAACAAAGCTATACTATGTACATTTCTTTTTACAGTATTTCTTCAAAAACCATATAGTCAGAAGAGAATGTTTCTTATATATTTATTTATAGAGCAATTTAGTAATATCCATATTATTTATTATTTTTATAAATGCATATTGCTTATAATTTTTTTTATATTTCATATTTTATTTTTGCAGCTGACCATTTTTAAAGTTGATACCACCTAACCATTTATTTATCAGCAAAAGGAAGAAATGTTTGGAAACTTGACTTATAAAAGAAGAAATTTGGGTTGTCTTCATAATTCCATATGAATGTCTCTTTATGTCATGATTTTTTTTCTTACCAATTTTTTAGTTTATGATTTTCTAATATGAAAAGAATTTAAAATTTTTAATCTTTCAATGTTTATGTAAAACATCTTACCACCATGATTTTCAAGATTTTAACTTTTTTATTATATTTAAATGTGTTTTGATATTCCATTCAAAAGCTCAGTATAAACTCAATTTTTAAATCCTTTTTAAAATCATTAAGTCAGAAATAAACTTAGAATTAGTAAATTTGCAGCGTTTTTATCTAATGTGTATTATTTACTTCTCGAATAGGTGTTCTGGTTTGGGTTTATCCTAGTGATTCATTGGAAGTGTATGTTATTTAGTGTCACAATAATTTGCTTGCTTGTGTATGTGTTTATTGTATTGTAATATTTCTCTTTGTCATACATATATCTTTACTTATAAATAATATGTAGTAAATAAATATATATGTTTATAGTAAATTAACTCTATCAAATGATTAAGAGTTAAATTTACAATTGCTGAGGCCTCCCGGTGAAGAGAATCTCCTAATGGGATTTCTCACAAAGCTGTCGTTGCAGCACTTATTCTTTGCTTTTGAATGTAGCTTGTCTGCTTCAAATGATTAATATTGTTGTCCAAGGGTGTTATGTTACCTTGAATCAAAATCGTTGGATTGTTATAAAATGTTAATGATAAGTAAGGAATTTAAATTATTAAAATATGTGTACTTATATGCCTATTCTGCTGCTCTGGAAAACTGCATCTTTAAACAGATATTTAAAAAATATATAAGCAAGTTCAAATTAATACACATTTTTATCAACTGATATGTTAAAATGCAATATTTCTGACTATTAATAAATACAACTGCTTTACTCCTAAATTATTTCACCATATCTTACAAAATAACTGCACAGTTATTGCACTCTGGTTATCAAATATTTGCTACTCCAAAAATGTTTCAGTGTAAAATTGTCTAATAAATACATTTTGTCAAATTATTTTACTTTATACTGTCCAAAAATTATGAATTACTGCCATTAACACATGTGAAATTATGCCATCAACATCTGTGATAGTAAACAAATATGGCTGCATACCACAGCTCTGTTAACTATCTAGAACTGTTGTGAGAGTCAATAAAATGCCTTTAGAGTATCAACTCTTTTGTACATTTTAAGTGGATGGAAGCACCACTTTCAACTGATAGAAGAATGAGTGAAACCTTACCATTATTAATTAATTCAAAATCAAAATATTTATATATTTATTCAAAATTGTCCATTTCAGAGAAAATCAGTTTTCTTTCATGATAGTTGTCAATCTATTGGATTATTTCATTGAAATTTTAACAAATTAAAAATGTAATAATTACTATGAAATATTTTTCATATAGTTGATATAATAAAAGTTTGGATGACAGTATTAAAGTGAATACAAATTTAATAAATTTCTAAAAATTCTAAGATTTTTAAATGTTATTTTAAGGTTTCACTATGAATGGTAGTAGAATGGATTACGAGATTGCATAGGTTGGAATACACTGCCAGGTCGCTGACTCATCCAATTTGGTGTCTGAAACAGTGGTACTTCACAAGCATAAATAAAAAGACTCATTTGAAATAACTTTGCTTTATTACCATCTTGTTCTAGAGCACTAGCCTTAATAAAAAAGGTGTTATTTCATAAGCATTATTTAAATGACTCATTTGAAACAACTGTACTGTGTTATTTAATCTTGCACTAGCAGCAGCAGTTTACTAATGAAATAGTAGTACTTCAGGAGAATCAAATAAATGAATCACTTGAAACAAGTTTGCTGCAATATTTACCTTGATCTAGAATTGCACATTAACATTTCTGCATATGATATATAACATAAATAATCCTTACATATTGAGATTAAAACCATTCTCAGGAGTATTAGATGTTAGATCTTTAACTTGCTGATCTGATCAAGGTATTTGAAGAATATTTATGTAATATTCATATTCCGAAATGAAGAAAACATGTCATGGCAGTTTATTTGTAATTTTTTGACACCCATTCCCATGCACTGTCAATTAATTGTACTGATTATATTTAATATTTTCTCAATTTATTGTTTGATGATATGCCTTTTTTTTAAATCATGCAAAAATTATCGGAGCAGTTGTAAGCTAAGTAACTGTTTACCATGCTGACTTCTATAAATCCAACAAATATGCATATAAATGATTACAATTATATTACTGTTACATGATTTTGATTGAGGTATACATTGTAGAATGTAATGATGTTGCATGTATGAAATTAATATAGATTGAATATTAACTTTTTCTTCTATAAAATAGCACAGCATTAATGCTTTGTACATTCAAACTTTTGACTTGTACTCTGTTTTATAGTTAGAAAAAAAAATATTTTATTTGTTCTGTTTCACAATTAGAAAAAATAATAAATTACTGCCAACTATAACAACTACAACTCAGTTAACGTTAAGAGTTGTTGCAGCTATATTAACTATCAGACTTAATTCTGAGAGTCAGAGATGCCTTTAGAGTATCAACCTTTTTCACATTAAAGATGGATGGTAGCACCACTTTAAAATGATAAAAGTGTACGTGAAACTTTAATATCATTAAATTGGTTTTTACTTAAAATATTCACACTTTTCATTGTATTCAGTACTTTTGCTATATATTTTTAAAAACATATTAGTATAACTTAATATATAATTTTGTTTATTCAATAATAAAAATATAGCATTCTAAGCAAGCTATAGGATAAGTTTTTAAAAAGAGACAATATATTGGAATACTTTTGAACTGTTAAAATCCCCTTTACTCTCATGACTTGTAATATAATGTGTCTTAGAAATAATTGATAACCTATAAAAGAGATAAACTGCTAATTTCAGAGCTTTCTTTTACTGGTTTAATATTAACTAAAATTTCTTGCACTTATATAAATAATCAGAAAGTAAAGGGGCAAATGTTCCAGTTTTGGTAAGGTTTCACCAGGAATGGTAAATGAATGGCATTCTGGATTGCTAAGGTTCGTTAACACTGCCAGGTTGCTTACCTTTCCACTATGGTGTTTGAAAAAGTAGTACTTCACAAGCATGTATCATAAGATGACTCATTTCAAGTTAAATGTTAGTGAAATTTTCTGCTGCAAACAGAGAAACAACATGGCAGTTAATTTGTTGTTTTACTTTTTGTATAAGTTTAGTTTTCATTTAATAAGTATTGCACTATTCTACTCACTGCACATGTTCTAATTCAGTTTCTAACTGACTTATGTTTATTGACTTTATGCTAATTCATTTAAGTTATATGGAAAATTAAACATATTTTATAAGTAATCATTCATTTTCATTTTGAAATGTAAAGCATGATGTTATGCTTTTTTATCTTAAAAAGTTGCACCAATTTTTGAAGTTTGCTTTATAGCTCAGTTTAAGTTTGAAATTGAATTACCTGCTTATATGCTTATGATTCTAATAAACATTTGTTGTTGATTTGAGTGTCTATAAATTACTTTTACTATATTACAAGAATCAATATGATCCTAAAGTATGAATGCAATCAATATGATCCTAAAGTATGGAATTCCTGTCACACATATTTATCTCTTGAAAATCATATGGAGGTCTTAGTTATCAAATTTCAGTTCAGATTTGAAATGGTACTATTCTTTTAAAATTAATATTTAGAACATAGAAAACTACTATTTATATTTAACAAATAAAAACAAAATTATGCTATTCAATGAAATATCTAACTTATGCGTTGCATAAGTTTGATCATAAATTTCTATTTTTATGATTTCATTTTTGGATAAAATAAATTTGATATTCTAAAATTTTGTAAATAAAACATTAACAAGTATTTCTCACTTGTAATTTGAAAATTAAATTTAGAAAAATCTTGAGCACCCTTAAACCTATTTTACATGAGATTTATTGATAAAGTGGGAAGTAGGTGTGAGAGGAAAGGACATATGCAAGTTTTTGAGATTTATAGAACAGGCAGATCAACTGATTTTAAATAAAATTCATGAAATGACAATCATTCAGATAAGATGTTCTTAACAATAGTACTAAATTATTTAACATAAAAAGAAGTTTTAATTTTAACTTATATATGATGTTTGTTTTAAAATACTTGCATGGATGTTGGTATAATGTTACAATTTGCGATTATAAGCTATTGAAATGATATGAATAAATGAATTTTTATCACTAGTAAGGAAAATTGTATAGCTAGATAAATGCATCTCTTATTATTTAAAAAAAGTTATTATAACAATTTACTGAAAGGCGATCAGATTTTCAACTTTATATTCTATTAAAACAAACCATTAACTGTCAGATGTAGCAACAAATAAGTAATATATTTTCCTTTTTCTTACAAAATACTCCAAGTTTAAAGCAACAGATTTTAAATGAAAATTTAGATAATTAGTCTTGAAAAATAATGGTAAAGTAATCAAAACCTTCAACTATATTCAATGGTTAGGTTCTTATAAGATTATACTTAATATGAAACTGTTTAAATAATAGGCTTTCATCTACTCAAACATTTGTAAAGATATGTATCAATTACATGAAGTAAAATTTTTTTTACCTTTAATCATTTGTTATCACACAGGAGGAGGGTATTTCTTGCATTTATTATTGTCTATATTAAAATACTATCTTTTGATATAACGGGTTAGGGTTTGACGGTTTTTCAAAACCGGTTTTTGAAGTAAGTTTGTCGCATTTGAAAATCGGTTTTTAAATTAAGAAAACGGTTTAAAGAATTCATATTATAATATAAAAATCAATTTTAAACTTATTTGCAATTTATTCAATGTAATGGACAGCAAACAGAATTTTCTGGCAGTAAAAGAATGTATTTTTTTAGAATTGAATCATATTGGCTCTTATATATGGAATGAAGCTTTATATTCTAAACTTTTAGAACTTCATAAATTCTTGGGGCTGATTCGTCTAGTAGCTGAAGGCTTAGGGCGACGAGATGCCAATTTATTAAGTGAAGGTATATTTGAATTTCTGTTAAATGAGCTAAAAAATTTAAACACTGAAATAAGTTTAAATTATTATATGCTTTAGAAAAACGAATTCAAGAAAGAAGGCAAATAGAATTGGCAATTCTTTAGGTGTATTTGCAAAATCCACAAAACCTTTCTAGTTCAGCGAAAAAATCTATTGTGTTCTTTTTAGCTTCAAAAACCGAAATTATTAAATTATCTCGAAAGATATTGTCTAAAGTATTTCCAAATTCTTATGTGGAAACCGATTCTGATGAAGAGCAAATCGAAGAAACTACTCATCAGAGTAATTTTTTTTTTTTTTTTTTAAAGCAGGGAAAAATTAATTCATAAGTTTTTTGAAGACCCTGAAGAAAAACTTACAAATCCAAAGATACTGAAAGCTGAATTTTCATCATTTGAGGCAACGAATAAAATAAAAAGGTTTGTTATTTGATTGCATGAAAACTATAAAACCAAGCTCAGTACCTAGTGAACGAGACATAGCCACCGTTCAGTGGATATTTTATGTTTTTTAAAATCCTATTTTATTAGAAGAAATTAAAATTAGTGAAAATAATATAAATATTATTTGAAAGTTTTGTTTGAGTTTGCGTTATTTTGTGCAAGTAATATGTAATCCTTAATTTTCTTGTATATATTTAGACTGAGTCTAATTTCGTTTTTTGTTATTTTATATAAATTAAATAAAATATTTTTCCCTATTCTATTTTTTTGGACAAAAATTCGAAAACCGGCTGAAACCAGATTTTTTGTGAAATATTGAATTCGAAAACCGGTTTTCCAAAAAGTCGGTTTTTGTATAAATCCCATAGCTAGCTATATGCTGTAACATGCAATAATTTGATTGAAAGGAAAAACAGTCCAATTTAAGCTAAAAAGTATTATTGAGACTATAAACTAAAAGTTGTTTTTTCAAAACTTTATATATATTTTTTAAAAATATTCCCACCCCCCTTTCAAAATCCTTTTCATCCCCTTTAAAATAATATTGTTACAAACCTGTAATTTTGCTTCCCAGAACGAATAGTGTCATCATAACAAAGACCGTCTTACAGTCATCTGTATTGGATGCTACCGGATACCGAGCCAGTGAACCCAGAGCTTGACGACAAAATGGATAATGCTCGCAACTTCGAGAATTTTGTCGATCTGTCCATTAGGAAACGAAATACGCCTGATTGGACTAGAAGCTTCTAGCCCCGCCTCCCGAGAACTATAAAAGGCCGGCACTCTCGAGCTGTAGTGTCGTCGTCGGGAATTGTAGTCGTAGTCGCCGACAAGTAACGAGTCTTCGAAAGGATAGCGAAGAAACAGCGGAGTGCCAGCGTTGTGTGCAGCGAGTGCTAAACTGCTGTGCGCCAAATACTGTTGTTTACTATGGAGGCAGTGTCGTATCTTTTGTGTAGCAGTCAGCTGTGAGAAGCGAGTCAGCAGCTAAAGCGAGAAGAAACAATGAGAAGTTCAGCCGTTGGAGAGACCGTAGAGCGAAGCTCCGAGGATCTCCTTTCCTGCTGGATTCTGTCTGGCTGCTTCGTGTGCTGTGGATGATTACTACTTAAGGATTACTGTCTGCCTGTAGTGTGTTGTCCTGTGTTCGTCTCGGCTGTAAATATTTGTCGTCTCTGTGTACTCGCGTTCCTTGTGTAAATAAACGTCGTTGTTTTCTACTGAGGCCTGCTGATTGTGTTTTCACACCATACACCCACTATCAAGCAAACCGGCGGCGGTGAAAAATCCGTAACAATATAAATAAACGTAATAGCTTAAGACGTTTATTAAAATTTTAGATCACAGATACATATTTGAGATCCTACATTTTTTTTTTTCAATACTATTTTAGAGATCAATTAAAAAAAAGTGGGAATTCTTAAATTTGCTAACAAAAGGGAGCAATAGTATGAAACATTAAATCCAGATACATGCTCAAGAGATCTATTCAAAACTTTTTATCTAAATAGGGCCGTGTGCAAGTTGTACAGGAGACAATAAACCAAAATAACCAGGTAGAAAACAAATTTCTACCTTACATGTTAGCATAAGATATTATGCGATATTTTGAATATGTTCAATATCTATTCAAAACTTTTTACTTGCACAGCTTGTGCCTAAAACAACAAACCAAGATATCCTGGTAAAAAATAAATTTCTCCTATCTTCCATGTTAGCACAAGATATTGTTCAATATTTTGAATACTAGACACTATCATGGAGATTCTGTAACAATGTTGCTGGACGTTTTATGCAAATAAGGATCATTTAATACAAAACAATGGCGTAATAATATTCATAAAATAAGGTTTAACAACATTTCAATATTTCTTCTAACCCTTAAAATAAAAGACAAACTCCAATATATGGCAAAGTATGTTTTAAAATTAAAGAATAGGCAATTATTTCTATGAAACTAATTTAAGTGAAAAGCTCCAGATGTGCTTAATATGATTTCTTCAAACTTAAGAAGGAACAGGGGGGGGGGGCAATTTTATACAGAAACCGGATATAAAAGTTATTTTTGGTGAACTGCATTTTGAGCAAATTCTTAAAAGGGGGAAAAAAATGATGAAAATTGTCACAATTTCTTTATGACATATGTAATCCAAATTCATGCTTAAAAAAAAAAATCTATACTGATCATAGCAAAAGATTTATAAAATTCATAAACATGGCAATACATCATACAACAGATAACTAATTTATAATGACAGGAACTATAAATAGTGTGTGTGGCGGGAGGGGGTAGGTCAAAAAGATTTTCTGACTACCTAGGTTTATCATGATGTATGAAAATTATGGAAGTATGAAGACTGTAGGCAATCAAATGAAAAATTATTATTAGTCTCATGACCAAATAAATAAATTCATAACAAATACAAATTATATGAATTATAAAATATTAGGATAATAACACTAATTAAATACAATTGATCAGGTTCCTATTTGTTTCATTACATTCACTTTATTATTATAATATTTATAAACAACAAGAGTCTAAGTAATTTTTTTATACAAATGCAGATGCTATAATAAATATATATATACTTTCTGGAAGTTACAAAAATAAAAATTAACCTAAATAATTCATTAACATATTAAATAAAAAAATTCTGAATTATTAACCCAAATTAAACAGGTTTTTTTTTTTAGAAAAGTGGCCTCTTAGTATGTACCGTTTAGTGCTGCGAAATTCCTAAATCAGCTATTGATCAGCAACAAACAACATTAAATATAGAAATAAGTTGTTACTTTAAAAAACAATTTTAAAGAAAAGTTTATTTCATTTTTTTATTTACAATGAAACTTTTCCTTTTATGAACACAAAATATACAAATATGAATAACTTATAGTAGCATTATTACATAACACAAATTTTCTTTGCAGGAGGTTGTTCTAATTCAGAATTTGTTAATACAGTGTCTACTACAATGTTTTCAGATTTTAAATCCTCTGAAGGTTTACAAACCTCTTCCTCTGAAGAACTACTTGACGATTCAGAATCTTTAGATTCTGCAGTCACTAATCGGAATACTTTGGGATCGGATGCATCTTTTTCAAAAATATTACTAAAACATTCAGGTAGATTGGTATTTTCATCACTGTCAGAATCACTGGAATCGCTAGAAGTATCTACACACTTTACAGTTGTTGATGATTCACCATCAGTAGGTTCTTTTAATACTGCAACATCCTGTTAAATGAAAAATAATCATTAATGTTACCAACAACTGATAATTATAAAATAAATGTTTCACTAAAGAATATAATTGCTTATTTACAATTGCATATCAGGTCAGATATCATCAATTTAGAGGTAAAACAGTAATAGAACTAGTGTTGATAATTTTTATATTTAAGATGAATGATTTAAAACAGATTATGCTTTGTATGCAGAAAAATAGATATTTAAAAAATCATTTTAGCCTTATTCTTTTATTTTACACAATACTGAACCTTTCTGCAGACTACAAAAACTGCCATCAATACTTGTTATGAAACATGACTGACCATTGCATATTTATATAATACATTGTGTAGAAATTAATAAATATTTCAGTAATAAGATAAATTGGTATTCTATTTTACTTCATGATTATTTATCATTATTTATGTTGCATTTAAGAACAAGTTATAAAGTATAACGAGTAACTGCAAAATTGACTAACAGATTGGAGTTACTGTAAATCTGGAAAATTTATCTTCAAGAAATAAAATTTTGTGCTGACATTTTAGCTTAATGAATTTGAAAAAGTTATAACATTTTTAAATGAAATAAGTTGATGCAGTATTTAATTAAAAATTCTGTAAAGAAACAGCTTTAAAATTGTACTCTCAATTTACTTAAAACATGAAGAAAAAAAAATTAATTTTTTACTATCACATAATGATTTGGGTATGAAAGGGTTAAATGGACTTTCAGCCAATAGTCAGATTTTTCACAATTTAGCTAATGTTATTATAAGAAAGAAACTGAAAAGGTAAAAACTTCAAAAAGATTTGCAAGGAATTTAACCTCCCATTATT
Source organism: Argiope bruennichi (assembly GCF_947563725.1). Classification (NCBI taxonomy): domain Eukaryota; kingdom Metazoa; phylum Arthropoda; class Arachnida; order Araneae; family Araneidae; genus Argiope; species Argiope bruennichi. Next base: position 99,801,317 of record NC_079156.1, on the reverse strand, counting down.
ATTATAATAAAGTATTTTAAATATTTTCCACATTTGAACACGGAACAATTTATAATAAAGTTTTGTATACAGAGTAATCCTTACTTCAGGAAGTTCATTAGTTTACTGCTAGAACATAGGGTATTTCATTTTATTTTTGCATAACTTTTTTCTACTAATATTTGGTTCTAACAAGTTCAGCTAATATTAAGTGTATGTGTAAAAGGTAAGAATCTTTCAAATGCTGGCATTCATTCCAAATACATGATTCAGTTAAGAAATCACTTCATTACTTCAAGTACTTAAACAAAAATGACAGATTTCTAATATCCAGCACAAAGATAAAATTGAAAAGTAAATACATGGTAATATTTAAAAAACAAAATAAAGAGGAATTGTGACTTATTAAATGATTAATTCATCTTTTACAATGATCATAAAATTTTGACAAAAAGATATTTCTTTTATTTATCTGCCTTGCTTCTTTCTTTAATTCCAATAAAATGATTAAACTTTTCAAACAATTGATGCATTATGCAGCACATTTACAATATAAAAATTAAACAATTTTTGTTTTTACCCAACATTTCCACAGGCTACAAATTACACTACTTTCAACAGATTGGCTTATATAATTGTTATGAATCAATTTTACAGAATTAATCACTTATTATTCAGAAATAAAAATTATATCAATAAGAGAACCTATTGTTTCAGTACTATATTAATTATTTATGTTGTACATATGATAAATTCATACATGGTAGAAAGAGCACAGTTAAACCGGCATTTTTTTAAAAGGAAGAATATACAAGAAGTGACATAGTTAAGCACAGAACATTTTTTTTTTATTCATGATCTTGTTGAAATGTGCCTCTTTACAATAATTTCTCAAGATTAGATAAATGCAATAAATATTTGGCAATTCTGATAGATTCCCAAATTCCATTTGATTCTATTGAGAGACTTACTGTTCCAAATGACCATTGTGGTTTTGAATGCAAGAAAAGTGTTTGGTATATTTAAATACTACTACAGGCCGGGATAGCCTGGTTGGTAGAGCGTCGGATTTGCGTCCCTTTGGTTGCGAGTTTGAACCCCGCCAGCCGAAGATTCCCCGCGTGCTTGGTAGCTGACGCATGTTAAATCTATCGTGGTCACAAAGTCCTCCATGTCGAGAGTAATACCACTGGGGGTACTGGATCAGGGGTGATCATTCTCTGATTCAGGTCTAAATTACGATCTGTGTTTGAGTGAATGAAATGCGTGAATGAAGTCCATAAAAAGGGTTGAGACGTGTGTGTAGCTAAGTCGTTCTCTTGGCCCTAGATGGCGCTACTATTGAAACAAGAGGCGCTCCCCCCCAGGCTTAAATCCGCTGTCTTCGAACAGCGGGCTAGCCTATGGCAAGTGCCATAAGAAACAACAACAACAAATACTACTACTTAGTACTACTAAAGTATCAATTAAGTATTATTATATTGGAGTAAAAACTAAAGATTCATTGTTATGTATGGATTAATGTCCAAAAAAATGTAACTATGTTGCATTTTTTTAAAGCAAAAAGTTATATAATGCATTCCATTTAATTTAAAACCTTGTCCCATTAAGTCAGGACCATACTGAATTGTTTATTAGGAAAAAGAAAGATTAATTACATAGAGTAACATTTTACCATTTCGACTACAGGAGCACCTTCTTCGCATATTTCAATATTGCGTTCCTTTTCAGGCTTCTTTTTCAATTCCTTTTCGCTTTCCTTGAAAGCAGATAGAAGACCAATAACTCTTGCAAGCACTAGGGTATAGAAAAATAAAGTAACAACAGCATATTAAAAAAAAAAGGTAGGCAACCAAATTTTTTTTAATTGATTAGTTTCCATTTCCAGATTTCCAAACATCTCTCAAACATTTCCAGACAACTCTGAAAAATTATGTTAAAAGCAGTAGCAGTTCATAAATGCAAATTTTATAGTATAATAATATTGCAATAAGGATTATAACAATTATGTGTTATATTAATGAAATTAGATAAATAAGAAAATGTAATTAAAAAGTAATTGAAGATGTAAAAAGTTATTAAAAATTTCTACAAAATCTTATAATTCTTTGAAATCATACTGGATTCATAGATATAATATATCAAACAAACATACTCTTTATCGAGTATCAGAGATAAACAGTAACATTACCAATTATGACAAAAGAAAAACAATGAAAAAATTTAAGCATTTATAAAAATTTCTACAAGTTAGGAAATTTGATAAAATTATAAAACACTCTAAAAACAAGCAATTTCTGACAAGACAGTTTAAAAAAACAGAAATGTAAACAATATTTAAAGAACTCTAGAATTAAAAAAATAACAATAAAACATTACTTTGTATAAAACACTGAAAGTTAACAAAATACAATGCAGCAAACATCAGGCTGAAGAAAGTAAAACTTGAAAATTAACCCAAAATTTATAATAATTAAATCAAATTTGATTAAGAGTAAAAAAAATGTGCATAGATGAATATCTCTTGCACATACACAATGTGTGCTATTTTAGAGATAAATGGTTAACAGTTAAAAAAAAAGAATAAAAATCACTACACAAGCCTTAGTATAAATAATTTTATAAAAGGAAGATTCTTTTCTTATCCCCCCCCCCCAAAAAAAAATTATAGTTTCATTCTCTTTAAGTTGCTGTTTCATTGGTAATTTAATATAAAATTGGAGGGGGGAGGGACAACCATGAGCAAATCTTAATCAACTTCAACATTTACAAATTTATTAAGATTCCCCTGCTTTGTTTATATTCCTAGGAGAAATTTTTGTAGAATTCTATCATGGACTTTCATTTGAAAATGTATTAATAAATTAAGACAAAACAATCCACCTATTTACTTCATCAAATATAAAAATTAGCAACCTTGATATCTCATGTTTTAAATATATAATTCTGCAATTTTATCTGTGCATGTTTATAAGAGAATAACAACTAAAAAAAGCTGATGGTAGAAATTTTTTAAAAAAGTATTTACATAAAAACTGTACAACATTATCAAATTTTAAAATATATTAACAGTTAGACAGTACACATTTATGAGTACACAATCAGAAATATAATGAATTAACTAAGTGAAATTGGGCAAGTAGTCATTACATTGAAACTACAGATCTGATCAAATTTTTGATAAAATGATCTATAGAAAGATATACTGTTCCAAAATACACATTCAGTTCTCTTTTACTAAAAGACAAAATTAAATATCGGATATACTTTATTGTAGAAGTAAAATAGATAGCCGAGGAGAGAACACTTTATCTCCCTTCTTCGGAATTATGAGTGGAAATTTGAAATTCCTATGTTTTCTTGAGATAGAATAAAAACAGTTTCAGTTATATATCAAAGCTTGATATTGAAAATTAGCTTTAATGGATTCAGTTGAAATAAGGAAATATCTAAACAAAACAGAAACAAAATCAATAAAATTTGTATTCAGACTTTTATTTGCACTTTGAAACCTTCAGCTAATAAACATATCTCCATATGCACAATACTGGTTGCATGAAATCATAATTTCTGGTAGTCATAAAGATAAAATCCATCTGCTGATGTTCTATATAAAAGATTGTTGAACTGAGAGTTTTCATACCAAATGATAAACTTTGAATGGAATTTCTTCTTAAGAATTTTATTTTGATTCTTAAGAAGAAATATTGTGAAAATTACCTATTTTAGATTCTTAACACATCTGAATTTCTTTTTGATTTTAGAATAAATTATTTCATCAAAAAATATCAAAATTCACATTTTCCAAAACAATGTACATTAATAAATAATTTGTTTGAAATTAATTTTACCTATACTCTGTTTAAAAAAAAAAAAAAAAAAAAAAAAAAGACATTTTATGTTCAGAAATTTCAGCTGAAAACTATTTCATTGGATAGCTTTCATCTCAAATCATCTGGTAGCATAAAGTACAAAAATAATAAGCAATTTCAAATCTTAAAAAAATAACATTATAATAAAAACATAAATCAACAGATATTTGACTGATGTTAGTTTATAAATAATATTGCATTGCTAATTAAAAACTGCAATTATATATGCAATTATGAGAAAGATGTACCCGACATTTCTGATAATTGATTCTCCAATTTTATTAATCTTGAGCTTTAAATTTACTATTACTTAAAAAATCTGCAAAACATAATGCACATCAAAACAATGAAATATATATTACCTAAGCTTTTAGTAAACTTTATTACCGGTTTTTCTTTTTTCTTATTGTCTGCAGCTTCTACAACTCGTTCGACAGCTGCAAATGAAAAGAAATTTATCATAACTTAATACATTTCTATAATAATTACAGAGAATAAGAACATTATCATAATATAGTGATGCATTCAGATAGTACAAGATATCCAATTTCCTTTTTGTCAATGATCACTACATAAAATTGCCTCTTTTGAGTCTTTTTTAAATACAAATGTTTTGTACTCTATTACAGAGCTGCATCAATTCTGTACATTGGATATATTCATAAAATTTTAGTTTTATAACCTATCTTATAGAAAATATATAAAACAATATTGAAACTTGAAAGAGAATCTGGATTAAACATGTAAAAATAATAAGTACTGGATATATTATATTGCTATACAAAGTAATGATGCATGGTTGATAATTGACGAAATATAGTGAATTCATTGGAATATTTACTGTTTGATTATTTATTTAATAAAATTAATACTAATAAAATGTTAAAATATAAGCAAATGTTTTTTACTTCCTGCAGGAATTATCATCAATTACCCCCCCCCCCCCCCAAATAATCTAACACTCAGCCGATTTACTAATTAGTTTAGAATACATGATTCTCAAATTTTTATTTGGTACTTTTGACATACAAAGCTTTGGCATATATCAGTATGGATAATATGTGAAGTTTTTTGTTAATTTGTTTCAAATTTCTATGTTGCAGATAACATGTGAGTTAATGATATATGTAAAATAAGAAGCAGATGGAGATATTTCTTGACTTTATACTATCAACAGTTATTTATTAAGCACTTGAAAATTATGTATCCTTGATTCCTCAAAACTACTGATGGAAGAGAAAGAATAATATTTATTAACAATGTGCACAAGATATTTATGACTTTTAAGAATAATAAATAATATTTAAAACTCCAATTCTGACAACTACTTTGCAAAGACGTTTTTTTTACAAGACATTATTTACATCTCTAATTTATATAACCAGATAATTTATATTGACAGAAAGAATTCAATTTATGATAATATCAGTAATATAAATATTATTATGGTAATTAAATGTAACTGCATTAGCTTAAAAACAAATTTATTTCTATAAATGATATATTTTACTTTTAATTTTCTCCTTAAGTTTAATATACTCATCTGATTTTTTAAAAAGGAGTTCTCTTTTATCTCCTCAAATTAAAAACACTAAATAGAATGCACAAGTACTGGTAGAGGAGTCAATGTAGTTGAGAAAAATTAGAAATATGCAAAAATGGCAAAATGCTATGTTAATAAAAAGATAAAAATTTAGAATATTTTCATCACAAATGCTTTTTCTATAAATTGTTCACAAGTATTATAAAAACCCTTCTTGAAAGTAAACAAGAAGGAAAAATAGCAACAAATGCTATAAAAACCTATCCAATAAATTTGCTCTGCTTAAAAGCCATTTGTTGTTCATTAACTTGGAAAATAATTGTACTAAAAGATAATTACAATATATTTCAGTTGCAATTTCTACAATATAATATTTGTTTTTAATGAAGACAATTATTAATCATGTTCTTCTGAGCTTGCATTTAATTTGTATACTGTACATAATATGCTAGTAATGATATTGAGTTACTATTTTAATCACGAACAAAATTATAAATTTTTTTAAAATTCCAAATGTACATTAATAGATGTCAAATACATTATGAAACACAATGGCATTTTATTAGCATAATAGTTCATCATATTTGAACAATAGAGTATGTATATTAATTTAATTTTAAAAAGAAAACAAGAATGAAACATTCTGCAAAATATAATATTTTGACTATAAATTTTATGTATAATATAAAACGTAGTAAAACTGGGTTTAAATCTACTTTTAATACCACGGTATTACTGCATGCTAGTGACTAATTGTGAAATAAGGATGAGGGGCAAAGGTTTAATACAACTAGTGATTAATTGCCACAGATTCCATGTTAATCGGCAAAAATGTAACAACAGCATGCAACTAATTCACAAACCCCTGTTTTTTGATATAATCCCCAAATATCTGACAATTGCCAAGCAAAACCAAGTTATCTGCATCAGAAAATAAGATGGTTGTTAATAAAAACAAACCATTTATCTTAGGTTATGATATTACGAATGATTGGACCATTCTCTCTTTGAAAATGGGCCATACCAGAAAGTAAATTTTAATTATAATTTGCACTTTCAACAAATTGCTTCAAAATGAATAACAAATTCCCTCAAGGTCATAAGACATCACAATGTAAATTTATAAATATTTTAAATTAAAAGATTACTTTCCATGGTTTTTAACAAAATCAGTTACTAAGTTTAGACTTTAAATAAATAAAGAGAGAAAAAAATTACTGCCAATATTAAGTAATTCACACAATTTGAGTTTAATTCAGTTATATATATATAACCCTAAAAGATTCTCTCATATAGTCCTAATTCCTAACTTATCAGTGATGCTAGTTTTTGAAGAAGTTTCATTCGTTAAATTTTGTTTTCATTTATTTTCTATTCAATTTTATTCGATTGTTTTGACTAATGATGCTAATATAAAAGTTGGAGAAATTCAAAATAATCCAAGTTTCACTTCAATATCTAAACTTCCTATAAATAGTGCTTTACAATACAATATGTGCAGCAATAATAAAGTATTACGTATAACAATGGGGGAAAAAATCAGTCATATTTCTCTTCAAGTTGTTTATTAGAAGACAAAATCTGAAAGTCTCATTAGAATAATTTCATAAGTTTCCAATAAACAAGCAGCATTAATTGCAATGTTTTAGGCTTCATAGTGAAGTGGTTTTAAATACTGGCTTTATTGAAAAAACAAAACAAAAACCTTTCTTTTATCAGCTTTTATAAGTTTTACAAATATTTTCTCTTTAACTGAACAGCGGCAAATTTTTCTACAGTTGCTAGTTAATATGCGCCCCATATTTTTATGAAACTGATAGAAAAATTTGCTTGAAATAAAATTTTAAATGTTTGCAAGAAAATGACATAACGTAAAACTTACGATCCGAGTGTACATATTCAGAATACAGCAGGGAAGAATCAGTAGATGTGCTTGGTTCAGAAGACATCTTCGAAATTTCTATAAAAATAAAAGAACAGTTAAACAAACCAAAAATTTCTGAGAAATTAACGCAACCAAATTATTTTTCAATAAACGAACATTCATAGAACTAATCCTGCAATGATAAAGTCACACCGTTATTTCTTCGCATTTAAATAAACGCACATGTTTGCCAAAGTTCATGTTTATATAGTTTTGTTACCACTTCACTTCAAACTGTTTTTGAGATTTCATATTTGTCAGGGATATCTCGTAAACTGATTTCGAGTATTATTACAAATTCACGTGATTTGATAGTTTTCAAATGATTTTAATGAACTATAGAATAGTTTTGAGATTCAAATGTTGCAGATATTTCTCCATTAAAGCAAAATACATTGTCTTGATATTAACCTATATTGTGTAATAGTGTTCTAACTTTAACTGTTGTGGAGTTTCGGAATTCAATTCAGCATTCCATTTTTAGTCCAAAATAGTTTGAAAGAGTTCGGACTACTACTTTTTCCTAATTTAGAGAAATATTTGCTAAATTAAATTAGCAAATTAATTATTGGTTAAGGATCAAAAGTATTTAAATTATTCAAGAACGTTGATAGTTTTTTAGAGGATTATACTGTCGGATATTATCTATTTTTCCATGACCATGCACCGGAAATTCTAAGTTGATTTAATTTTGGAAATTTTAAAATTTTAATTATTGTACATTAAAATCATAAAATTCTTTAACATACACAGCTGCTCTTCGTAACATTGTAAAATCGACCAAAACAAGAATAATTTTTGAGCAATTACTGTTTTCAGATTTATATAATGCTCTTAAGCAGAGTTCATTATCCTTTCTGATAATTTTCTGACTATTGGTACTTGGAGGAAAAAGTTGTAACGAATAAATCTAGTCAGTTTCTTCTGATTCTTTTTAAAAAAATATTTTTATGTGGAATAAAAAAAAAGCAATGCGATCGTTTTATTTCTTTAAAATAACAGCAATGAGATAGTACTTTAAACTTGGAAAAACATTATTAAAAAAGATGATTTTTACTTTCTCTTATACGAAATATACAAGCAAAAAGTATTATTGAAGAATTCTATACTCAGATATTAATGGTCGAGGTCCATGTTTTTAAAGCTCCTTTTGATATTGATCTGTATTGATATTGAGTGAAACTGTACTTTTAGTAACAGGTCTAGTCGTTCCACTGTTAATAATAATTCAAAAAATAGATTTCATAACCAAATTTTGGAGGAAATTTGTGTTCTGTCGGAATATAACATAATTACTTAAATTCGAAAGAGACAGATAAATGAAAATTGCCATATAACCGAATCATCAAAATCGTAGATCTATATCAAGACTGTTTATCCAGTTTGTCCATTCAAATAGTATATTAAACTAGTAATTTAAAACTAGTCATAGAGGATTGAAATTAATAAGTAATCTTGATGTTTAAATTATAAATCTAAATTAAATTTAGAAATATTCATTCAATGGTTGTGAATTTGTTTATTTTCGTGTATGTGAATGTGATAACTCCAAAAAAAAAAAAAGCAACAACCCACGTAATACATAATGTTATAGAATATCATAAAATAGTCTCATATTTTTCCCCGACATTCTGCCGGTATAAATTATAAAAAATTTATAATATTATACAATATTATTTTCACAACATTGAGTAGTGTTATACAATATTATATATATTATACAGTATTTATTAAAGATGCACAATATCTTATTATACATACAGTACATGCAGTATCATATCATATTAATATACACTTTCAACTTAAGCTATATTATACTTTATTGAATAATATTATATGAGCAATATTTATTGAATAATATTATAAACATCTAAAACTTACTTATTTGGATATAGAAAAATATGCTTTAATTTTTCATTAATTCTCGTTAATTATAAGCTCGCTGTTCATAATAAGACTATTTCAATCTTTCGCAACTTTTAGAGAAATCGAAACCTTTGTTCAATTGACTTTTTGACGTTTTATCCACTGAAGTAGCTAGAATTTTAAAGAGCTGTATTTAGGTAATGCAATATCATTTAATGAGTTCTCGTATGAAGTAGTCTGCAAATACTTAATCCGTTCAGTTTTTAGTTAAATTAATTTTGACAACTTCTGATTGGTAATGTAATTTAAAATAAAAAAATATTTCTCCCTAAAAATAATGATTTACCATCTACAAAAATGAATGAAGTAGGCACAAAACAAATTGCTTTCAAAAGCAAGACTTGCTTTTTTCGAAACCATTATTATTTTTTTTTTTTAAAGTTTGATTTATTTTATGAGAAAAAAATATTTCATTAATTAAAAGGTGAAACAGTTCTCTGTAAAATGCAGCTTACTCATCGTATCTTTTGACGATCTGTCTACACAGAAAAAAAAATTTGAGAGAGTTTAAAAATTTCTTAAATATCAGAATGATCTGAGGCGTGGGTTAGTTATTTTGTAACTCTTTTAATACACTGTGAAACGTCTATTTATAATATTTTTGCTGTACTGAAAATCATATCCAGCTTTTAATAGTTATTAAAAAACTGAATATTTATAAATTTTTGAGCAAAAAGATTTTTCTCGAAATCAATACGAAAAGATTCGTCTAAAATTAAACTTATACTTACCGCCAACAGATGGAAGCACATGATACTGAATATTATAATACTAAATTAAATACCATACAATAAAACAGTAAAATACAATAAAAACATAATTAATATGACAGGAATAGTTACTACATTTCGACGTGAGTAGCATGGACTAATATTGATCTGCTCCGATAAATTTAGATTGTATAATACCAATTTTATTGTATTGCATAGTATGACATAATTTTCAGTATCTTGGAGAATAACTGTCCTGATGGATTCTTTAAGAATAAAGACTCAAATTATGTGATTTTTCAAATAAAAATTAATGTTAGCTATGTTTGCTTTTCATAATATTTTTGGAAATTGAGAATCTCGGAAATGCTCTGAGATATTTTGCTATGTTTTGAAATTATTATTTCGGTTTTCCATTATATATATAAATTTGTGCAGGTTGAGGTTCGAACTCGCAACGTTAGGGTTCATAGCCGAGTAACATAGCCGCTAGACAAAAGTGGACACTCTTCTCCGGAAGTTGTTAACTGGCTTATAATGTTACCACCACAATAGTCCCCCACCAGTGAGTCGCTAGAGTTTCTCGCGCCAGTTATGGCGAGCGACGAACGTGATTATCGCGCCAGGCGTTATGGTGAGTGACGAACGTTGTAATCGCGCCAAGTGTTATGGCGGGCGACGGCGAGCGTGTGTGAGTGGTTGGTGCCGGTAGATGGAGCCACGACAGCTGAATGAAGGATGCGGTTGTTCAGAACCAGGGTCACCAATGTGCATGTTTGAGGTTCGGACTCGCAACGTCAGGGTTCATAGCCGAGTAACATAGCCACTAGACAAAAGTGTACACTCTTCTCCGGAAGTTGTTAACTGGCTTATAATGTTACCACCACAAATTTATAAAATATGTGTGTGCTATTGGGTGTAGATAAATAAATTAAACTTGATATGTATTTTTGACACCACAATTATATTAAATTTGTTATCAAAATGCCCAGTGTCAAGAGCATTATTCTAAAACATATATTATGTATTTTAGAATAACATTTATATAAATGTATATAAATATTATTTTAAAATGTACAAATAAAATCCTCAGAAATTTATATTTGAAGTTAAACATAAAATAATTATGCCATGAAATTGGGAAATAATGAACAGGATAACATTCCTAATGATTTTGTTCCGTCTTAAAGTATTTTTTAAAGTGCTGATTAATTAATTTTTTTTCATATTTTTTCTGAGGAAAAAATGCGGGAAAATAATTTAAAAATTTGTTTTTATTATCTCATATACTAAATATAAAAAAAAGAATTTGTTCTTATAGTCTTAAAATTCGATCTCGCAGTTTTAAGAATGATTTATCTGAATCCGATAAGATGTCTTCATTTTCTTTATGTAAAGCATAGAAAGCAAAGAAAGTAAAGCAAAGAAAATGTTACAATCTTCACGGAAACCAACATTGAGATTTTGATGAATCTCCGTGCTTCAGATCTTTCTAAGTATAATTAAAAAAATTTAGGAATTTTGTTTTTTTTCCCCTGGAAAACTTAGCAACCGAAAAACGCAGAAAGTTGAGTGGTTGAAATTTAGCATGTTTCATTTGTTATTTATTTATATGTTTATTATTATTATGTTATTTTATTTATATGTTTTATAAATCGTAGACCGATCTCTATTAGCACAAAATGTCCAACAATATTATTTTGAATATCGAGCAACATTTTGGAGATATCATACTGTTACCAATCTGTAATGCTGCTTTCCAGCATAGTTGGTTCCATAATCAGAAAGATCGTTTTACAGTCTGTATTCGAGTCCGGGTGTCTCGTCGGAGGTTTCAGAGCTTGGCGACAAACTTGGCGACCATTTGGCGACTTTGGTGCCAAAATAGATTATACCCGAAACATCGAGAATTTTCCCGATCCGTCCATTAGGAACCGAGATACGCCTCGAACGTTCCTGATTGGTTTATAGGCTTCTAGCCCCGCTTCCTGAGACCTATAAAAGGAGGCAGTCGGCAGCTGCCGGGGAGTCGTCGTGAATTGAAAGAGAAGTAGTCGGAATCGATGGTAAAACAACGGGTCTCCCAGAGATTAGCAGAGCAGCGACGGAGTCAAGCTAGTGCTGAAGTAAGCTGTGCGCTACTGTCTGCAGTATAGTCTCGTTGTGTACACGTCTCGGCTGAAGATAATTGTCTTCTCTTTGCTGTATATAGTTGTCGTCCTTGTGCTGTCCTGTGTGTCGTATAAATAAACGTCGTTGTTTTTCTACTGCCGCCTGCTGATTGATCGTTCTCCACACCATATAACTTCCACTATCCAAACGAACCCGGAAATTTCGTAACAATACAATAACTTGTGCTAATACGGACGTCAAATGTTCGACTGAAATCCGTCATCTGGATGTCTCTCTGTTTGATCGTTTGCGATCACCGAATGAGAAAATTCAAAGACTCAATGAATTAGATAATAAAATTTGACTTATGATTTTATCGATTAGGATTTTAGATCTGTTTCGAATTTCAAACTCGTTCAATCAATAAGTTAACTGACTGTCCATTTTTCTGCATGGGAGTGCAGTTTCTCAAGAACACAAGTTAGTCAAATCCCCATTAGAACAAGATAATATATAACTGCGTTCGGTATTCTGAATGCCAGAGAGTGCCATGAAGATATTGTAACAATATCTTTGGGTATTTTTTTCTAATAGGTATTAAATTTGACAAATGGATTTAACACCTGAATGATGGATTTGCTTGGATTGGATTATTAGATTTTTACGGCGTAAGAGTTATGTTGTTGACTATGCTAAGCAATAAAATTTTGGATTCAATAAATTAAAGGAAAGAGATCCAATATGCATTTTAGAATTTCATCTTCATGAAATGTAGCTAAACATAAAATGTGGCAGATAGTACCAATGAAAAGGGGAGAGGGGGGGGGAGGATTCTTTTGCTGTATAAGCTAGTGTAATAAATCTGAACACATTTATATTTAAAATTAAAAAAAAAAAAACACTTCTTACATCTTGTAGTTTAATGGGATAAGAAATAAATCTAGAATGGTTTCCAAATTTACTTTCAAATTTATTTTCAAATTTTTTTTCTGGTCCTTTGATAAAGAAATTGATTCAATCGTTCAGTCCCTTTTTCCGGAGAGCGGGATTTGACGGCCGGTAATATTTCAAGTCGTTGTTACTTTCAATGCATAGCACAAATCTTATGAGTAAAAAAATGGTGTCAAAATATTAAGTTTTGTCTATTACCATTCTATTAAATGAATGAAAATCCAATCAAAGAAATCAAAAGTATACTGCCTTATAGAATATTAAATTTTCTTTCAAATAAATAATAATTTATAATAAATTTCAATAAATTTAAAATATTTTGTCAATGCATTTATTTTTCATCACATTTTTAAATTTGAAAAAAAATTCTCTTGGAATTATTACTCAATTCAGTACAGATATCAACTCTAATTTCTATCTATCTATCAGTTTTCTATCAATCGATATTGGATGATTTTACCCCACAAAGGGGTGATAATCAGTAAGTAATATGAATGCATATCTGGATTCCTTTATCAGGCCTTGCACCTCGTCTCAATAAATGAGTTTTTATTTCGTTTGTCATTTTGAACCACACTATTTTATTTTAATTCGAGAATATTGTATTTATTGTTCAATAATATCACATTATTATCATAATTTCTCGTAATATTGAATATCGAACTAGATTATAGAGATATTGTACAGCATTATGGATATATTTTATAATATCATGTGCAAAGAGAGATGGTTAATTCAATTTTGAGGATTACCTATGGTTAATACACCACGTAATTCTGTAGGTAATGGAGAGGGAGGAACTATATTGCTAAAAATAAAATGTGAATACTTTTTTTCTCTTCTTTCTTTTATCTCACCTCTATTTTGGAGAAATCAAAACCTCGTGGTACAATCTCAAAACCACGAGGGGTTCCCGTTTTTGAAAGAAAAAATATGCACCGAAATAAATATCGGGATTTGTCTCGTTCACTGCCTAACCTAACACAGGCTTCTTTTTTAAGAAATGTGTGAGTTTTTTTGTTTGTTTTAGAAACTCTTATATAGTTTCTATCTTTTTCTATTCTGTCAATCAATCTTTGAAAATGCATTCAATTATTGTATCATTAATTCATTAAAAAGAAAGTTTTTTCCCCGTTTTTTAAAATTTTTACTTAGGATTTAGTATTTTTATACATTTTTATGTCACTAAATTTTTGATTAACGTGGACCTATTTGTAATGATAGCATTTTATTATCGATGATGCACTCATTTCTTCATGTTCTAGAGTTTTGTAATTTTATATATTTGTGCATTTTGATAACAATTCTTTTATTATTATATTTTCAGAATTTAATTACTGATTATCGAATTTATCTATTAATTTAATTAAATTTTGATTGTGCATTAGTGGCTCCATCTGGCAGTAAATTTGAGAAACAATTGATTATGATAAATTATAAATTAATGCCTAAGAAGGAACAAATAATTTAAATGAAATTCACCTTAGCACATTAATACAAATCTTATTTAATTTTTTTTTTTAAAATTTGAATTGCTTCATATTCACAAAAATGGGAAGCCGTAATATTTTCTTTGTTCACTTTCTAATTTGCGGGAGATTTAAACTTTGTACACTTATGTATTTCATTGACAGTACAATACTTTAATAGTTTCAGATTAATGATGAATTAATCCAGAGCGAAAGAGAATTTCCTTCTTTGTAAATAAATAGAGAGAATTAATAACATCTTGATTCAATGCCCAAGGTGCCATTTGGTAGTGAATTTCAGAAAAAAAAAATGATTTCATGATTTTATAGTATTTATTATAAAGAATTTTGAAATTAAGATTGAAAATTAGGAAATAATAAACATAACTGTATTTTTTGCTATATATTACTTCAACAAAAAAATGTTTTAAAATTATGTTTATGAAATTTATTTTAGTCTTTTTTTGTGACAAAAAGGAACAATCTTTTATCCAGTGTACTTTTAGAGTTATCTCGTATTTCATAGTGATGAAAATAAAATCATTGATAAAATGTCATTATTAATAAAATTTTCATCTATAAAATGTCATTCATTTTGTTTCAAAATGAATGCACTTCCGAATAATTTTTGAGAAAATAAATGCTACTGTCATCAGAACCCATTCTAGAGATTATTCGAATATTTGTCCGAAGTGCCAAAATTTAGGGTTGGCGTTTGGCTGAGAGTGTGAAAAAAATATTGATATTTTAAACATCGACTTAAATGAAAATTGTATATATCGATTTTTTTCTCTAAAAATTTACAGTTTGTGCTTATACTCTTTAAGCTTAAAAGCTAAAAATAGTTACAACCTTTTTTTCGAAAGAAAACAGCAATAAAAGAGCGGTATTTTTAATTAAATAACTAAAAAGCTATACCTCTGAATTATATTTCATGGAGGAAAGGATAATATCATTATCAATTTTGTGAGATTGTGATATCACATTATTTAACAATTTCCAATACACAAGGGGTGGGTAGTGAAATTTAACCCTCAGAATGTGTCCTATAGTATAGATGTCCCTATTAGCACAAAATAACTAACAACACTATTACTCTATCTTCACGATATTGGTTGGTATTCAGTAAGACATCGTAAGACATCGTAGATATTTATCATACAATATCTTGCATTCAAGGGGCAGCATTATGACCAAGAATTTTACGAGATACCGAAAAAGGATTTTTAGTAAGACAAAGTCTATCTCTTCTTTTGTATAATTACACTGGTTTGTATAATTACAATTTTTAATGACACTGGTCGATATTTTAACGCAAATTAATATACAAGAATTTTAAGCAATGGGAAGCAAGTTTTACAATGGTAAGTTTATTTCCTTAGAAACGAGAATTTTAAGAGTTGGAATCATCTCATCAAAACTTTGAAAGACCATGAAATTTCAAAAATTTTTTTAGGCCCAAAAATCTTGGCTAGAAATGAGCCAAATGTGGTGTAAAACTATAAATGAAACTGCTCAAAAATTTATTAATGCTGAAACGAATCATTGGCAAAAGGTGTTTTTAAGAATCGTGGTAGTTACTAAAATTCTTGGACAAAGCTATCTATCTTTTCAAGATGCAAATTTAAAGAGTGTAATAACAGCAATTTCACAAAAATATTTTAGTTGCTTTCTGAATCAGATCCTATTATAGAAAATCACGTCCATAGAGTGTTAAAAAAATTTAGCAATTAATTCTTCTATATGTAAATCATTTTTAACATCAGTATCTTCACATAGCTATTCTTCAAACTAAAGAAACAATCATTTTTTTATGTGACAATAACAAAATATCGCCTTTTTTGTATTCGAACATTATTATTATTATTTTTATTATTTTTATTTTGATTATTCGTATTCAACAAAATAATAAAAAAGAAATAGGCCGAACATTAATGAAACTCTTTTTTATTTGTTGTGATATAAATATATTATTTATATGATATATAAGTGGAAATATAATATGACCTCATGATTTTCTTCATGAGGTTATTTCATCATTGTATTTTCTTCATATATTTTTATCATTGTTTTAAGTTTATTGAAGAACAATTTTTCTTTATAAGACTTCCACCAGAGGGCACCTCATATGTGAGGATGAGAATTTTTCGGTATGGTGGTTGGTTCTCGCTACCTGAGTGGGTACTGAAATGGTGTGAGGTCGACTATCCTCTACTGATGACAGGACGTGCTTCCCATGGGGAGAGTTGTACCGTGGCCGATGATGGTCCTTAAGTCTCAACCTCAGTTCCCATCAATGCTATCACGGCTGTCCGGTCATTCACATTTTTCCCATGTGCCTAAGACGAGTCGGATTTGTCAATATGTGATTATCTTTATAAGACCCAATGCGGATATTACCTAAATAAATCCAAATTTTTAAAAAGAATTGCATTAAGTCTCACTAGTGTAGGTAATATTTAAAACGTTTCAACTTTTTACAGAACTAGTTCTTATTAATATTTCAATCGATTATCAAAAGGCTATTGAATTTATAGCTTTAGGATTTATTCACTTATGCCCCGTACCCCAACATCGTATCATCAAACTCATCATCTGGAGGAAAATTTCTAAAACAAGATAATAAACCTTCTGCATTAAATTATCACTTTTATATTATTTATGAAATAAAAAAATTCCAAATATTTTTTATAATTATATAATTCCTTCCTGGCATTACAAAGAAACAAATGACTCTTGAAATTAGATGCATTTCAGTCAATAAATTTGATGCTAATGAAGTTGAAATAAAAATTAATGTTGGTCAATTACAACGAAAAATTAATTTTTACAATGTAATTAATTGTAAAAATTAATGTTTCGAATGGTGGTAGCTTTTTGAGCTACCACCATTCGAAAGGTCTGCTGGGAAATAAATATATGAAATTATATCTTCTGCTATGCTAACAGAAAATTCCTTAATTTTTTATCACTAATTTATAGTTAATTTTGATTTAAAATTTAAGTAAAAGGTGTAATATTATTAACTAAGTATTTTCAAACTATATGTGTGCTAAATTTAATTTTATAGAAAAATAAATCTCTATAATTCAGGTATCTTCTAAATTACAATATGGAGGGGATTACTTTATTCGCAAATATCTAATGCTTTTGTCGATGTATAATGAAATATGAAAGAATTTCCAAAAGAACATTTTATTAGTAACATATGACAGGAAAAAATTATTACAAGGACATTTGAATGACACATCAGTGGAATTGATGGAGAGAAATAAATAAATAGTACAAAACTGTAGAGATCTGACAAACAAACATAAAATAACTAATGTCAAATTTATTCAAATCACTTTTAAGCATTTATGGAATACTGAAAAGAATAAAATCAACGAAGAATGAAAGCTTAATCGAAATAAATAGTTTTTTGATTAAATTAAAGTATTTAATTCATTAATAAATTTCAATTGTTGAGATACAATTAATATAATATTTTGATTTTTCATTAATTCATTTATAACATATAATTCATTATATTTTCTTATTAAATACAGGCCTCTCTCTTTCTTTCTTATGGGCACTGAAGTGTTGCCAAATTTTTGACTAATAGTTTTGAAACAAAAAAATATAAGAAGCTAAAATCTATGTAATATTGTTTTTATGTTGGGTTTAGAATTATGAGATAAAAAAAAATCAGCTTTTCATCTCTGAGGAGTTTATTTATAACAAAACAAATAACATAAAAAAAATGATGGACGGACATTGTCGGTGACCAGCACCTATTCTATGTACAAAAATGATCGCAGAATTATACTGCGTACTGTTTCACTGTTGTACTTGTTTACAGAGCCTTAAAACAAGCAAACAGGCCTTAAGAACAAGATGTTCACATCGTATAATAAATAAATAATGAATGATAGAATACTGCTGCCATAAATAACGATTTCAAAAAAGTGAGACCAGTTGTACCGCAATACCAGCCACCATATTAGTACGAAAGATTCTCATTTGATGTGAACAAATACTTAAAAAACAGAATTAAATCCTAAAACAAACAACGAAATGCAGATCGTCGAATTCCACAGTTTGTGTTTTGGAATGCAAAACACTCATACATTTTTTACTCTCTTAACTCTTTTGAGCATTGTTAAGGCTTAAAAGTTTCTGCAATAATAATACGAAGTGAGTGATATGTAGTCTTTAGGCACTTATGACTTTCAGAAAAATAGTTTTTCATAATTTGCCTTTTAGATTTCAACAGCAAGATTTACATTTTCTTTTGCTGCCTGATTTGTTGTTGATGCAGTTGTTGTTGCTGTTGTTGCTGTTGTTGCTTTTTGACTTGTTTTTCCATATGTTTCTTAAAGATAGCCATGTCGTAAGGCAGTGGTGGCATTTTTGCTGTACTTCTTTGCTTCAGGAAGAGGAAGGCTGCAATCAAGCTTGATATAATGACGATGGACAGAAGAAGAATCAAAGAAGCTGCAAACCCTGATGATGACATGCATACTCTACTCTTTTCGGTGATAATTTTCATATCATCTGTCTCGTTCTTGAATGGTGAGAATGTCAGATCGTCGACGGCCACAACCTGAAGTATGCCATTCAAACCAATTTCTCTGACCTCCCCTTTTCCTATTTGCCTTTTTCTTCTGTGAATGCTGCATTGATCCTCGCATTGTTGGCGACAAATTTGGACAGTGCATTGAATGTGAACTTCCGTTGAATCTGGGAATTTGAATGCTTGGAAATGAGCAAAAGAGAGTACAGAGGCAGATGATCCGAAGTTTTTGACTTTGGTAAATCGACTCATCAATTTTGGTCTTGTCACACAACCAGAAGAATCCACCAACTCAATTGGAGCTCTGTTACCATCGTGAGCTATGCAGTTACGCACCATCATATCAAATTTATTTTCTTCGTCTTTAATTGCAAGAACCAAAGTCATCGTTTGGCCAATTCGTACTATTCCGGAAACTTCGTTAGCCCATGGACCTTTCCCAACTTGTATTTGCATCCAGCATCCGACATTGTCCCCAGCAAAATCAGCTCTAACCACCTGCAGCATATCAACATTGAAAGGACGGAAAGTGACTGTTTTTTCGTACTGGTCATGCCAATTGCATCTCAGCTTACGGGCTTGATCCCAGACTTCTTGAACCAGAGGGTCATACTGTACAACGACTGTGTTTTCGAAATATGATCCAGTTTCAGTCGGACCATAATGCCCAGATGGAGAATTTCCTTGCATTCCACAGCTGTTGATGGAAATATCAAATTCAACACTATTGTGACCAGAACCAGCAGGCAAATGAACACATCGTCCATAGCTGTAATGGCCTTTGCTATATATGATACCATGAAAAGGTTTATCAAAATCGATAGCCACCCTCATCAAATTCTTTTCGCATTTGACATCCAGATGTATTATTTTAGGCATTTCTGGCATTATTACTGGCCATCTTTCATCATCTGATGCATCATGCAGACCTGGGAAATTATTGATTTCTGAGCTGTAAGTTGCATCATTTGGCGGTAAAACTTGTCCATACAAAGAAATAGGCGCACTTTCTTCATGCACTTGATCATGTGCATCAGCATTTTTGGGCTTTACAGCGACTTGATTTTGATTGGATTCCTGAGGAGTAATTATTCTATTATTTACATTTAAGTTTGTTGGAAAATTGGAAGGTTGCAATTGTGGACCCGGTTCTGGTTCGGCAAAGTCTGGGAAAGGAATATGGAAACTTTTGTCTTGCTCGTTTTGCTTCAGTGCTTCTGCGTGGGATTGGGATTCAGAGAAATGAGGGTTGAGTATTGAAGATTTTTCATTAAATGGAGGTACTTTTACTTCTCCTAAACTTCCAATAGGAGGGTGCCCTCCTGCAGGTGAGGAATGTATTTCTGGTGGTGGGGGTTGTGGATGTGGATGATCCAAAACTTCATTTTCTTGATGTGGAACAGACAAAATTTTTGATAAATCCAGAGGATCTCCATGCCCATTCGGAGGTAAATTTGGAGCATTGAGTTTCAAATCATGAGAGGCCTCTCCTTTGTGATCTTTTCCAAGGTCAAAATTTGGTACAATGACAGGGACATTCTTGGGTTTATTCTTGGTTTTAAGTTTTCGAGGTGGGAGGTTGTTTAAGAAGTCGTTAGGGTTGACATTGATACCGAGTGGAGGATGATTCTGGAAATTGGGGAGTATGGGAGGTCGATTTTGTCCTAATTGATCGGGATTAATATTTTGAGGAATGGTAGCGTCCAAAAACTGATGTGGATTGAAATTATTTCTTGGAGGAAATTGTCCGTTTGGCAACACATTTTTCATTTGTTGGGATCCCGATTGCTGATAAGGTCCATTGTTGAATGGTTGGTTCATCTTCTTATTTGGTGGCTGTGGTCTTCGGTTTCTGTTATTTGGAGGACGATTTTTAGCATTTGGTGGCGCATTAGGTGGCTTTCTGTCAGGCTTCCTGTTTGGGGCACCTGGATGAGGTGGTCCGTTATTTTTAGGCAATACGAAAGACGATTTAGGAACAATTATGTAGCCGTTCTGATGAGGAGACAGCACTGGTAAGTGAAGAGGAATAGCATCTCTGTTTGGACCAGATGGCATTGGGATATGCTGCGACATGCTCTGTTGAAAACCAACTCCAGGTATCAAATCACCGTAGCATAGCTGGAATATAAAAAAAAGGATTTTAATAATAAAATATAGTAAATAAAATAATGAAAATAAAAATTGTTAAAAATACAAAGCAGACGAATTGAACTTAAAATATTATCATTCTACTGTTTTAGACTAGAAGTTCAAATTTCATTTTTTCAGAAGGTGTGTGTAAATTCCATGGAATTGTCCTTAAATAGTTTTTATTGTAATTTTGGGTGCAGAAAAAATAACAAACAAAAACATATATATAAGTAGATTTTAACATTTTTGATAATCAATTTTGATTATTCTTACTAATCGCATATATTTCTTTTAAAATTCTTGATGATAATTTGCTACTGGTTGAAAAAAAATTAAAAATAAAAGCGTTGGTGTCTATATCCATTAGTCAGTGAAAATGAATATCAAACAAGAATGTAATCGTAAGAGAATCATCTTTACCACTCTGTTAATGCAAAAATCTTTTTACAATTTTCAAAATATGACTTGGAAAACAACAATTTCCAACGATGTTTTTTAAGTGTTAGTTATATTCAATATTTCGTTTGCTTTTGTTAATTATTTTTGCTATTAAAGACATTTCTACTAAAATATTTGAAAAATAATTTACAACATAGATAAAACACTTAAAAATGAATGTATAAATGGATAGAATTTTCTTTGTCACAAAAAAAAAAAAAACGGTTTGAAATATAATAGTAAAATGAATTATCGTGGAAATGTATGATATTGCTGATACTCTTTTACGTAGGAATGGAAAATAATGAATTATATTTTAATACTTGTTAGTTATTTTCAATGTTTCGTTCGCATTTTTTAAAACTGATGAAAACACTAATTTCTAGATTCCAGCACGTTTTTATAACTTTTTTTAAAACAACAATTCATTTTGATTTGACGGTTCTTTTTGAAAATATCCAAAATGTTTTAACTCTATAATCAATTAACTTCGTATCTGAGGACACGTGTTTCATTTTACTATATTCACTAATCAAGCACTAACAAGGAATGTAAGTTATTTAAACTTGCATGTTGTCTGCATTTTTTAAGAAACGGCTTAGAAAATAACTCAAATAGTTCCCTCAACTATTTCCCCCTTTTTATTTGGGTTTTTCGAAAATATTGAAAATGCTGAACACTAAATTATGTCTGCTTTTGTAAAACCCATTCATCCAGCTGATGACTTATTTTCTTGAAACTAAAATAGCTATTCATCTTCAGCTGGTGGATTATTTTCTTAAAACTAAAACAGCTATTCATCTTCAGCTGCTCATTTATTTATTTTTTTTCGAAGCAAACCGTCAATAAAATGATACAACTAAATTTTTAGTCCGTGTAATGTAGTTTTATTATTCTGTATTCATCGAAGATTTATTAAACAGATAAGTTATTATTTAAACTGAGATAATATCTATTTGAAATTCTTTTTAAAGGAATATTCTGAAAACTGAAAACTATATTTTTCAAGTTTCAGTATCCAGGAATTCATTTACATTTTTCAAAAATAGTGGATATACTGAGTGCTAAATTTAATCAATTTTTTTGTAATGATTTTTTTGAATCAGTTATTCATTTTTACTAAAACGTTTGTTTTTAGTTTCTTAAAATAATTAAATATAAACTTTTATAAAATAATTGTTTTGTTTTTGGGGTAAATAACTTTTTAAAATTCTGGTTTTCACTAAGCATTTATTCAACAAAAAAATGTAAGTTATTCAACTTGAGATATTGCCATTTCTTTTTATTCCTTTGTATTATAATTGATAATACAATAAAAAAAATACAAAGCTAAAGTAAATACTTAAATTTCATTACCTAAAGATAAAATCGTTTGCGCATGAACGATGCAAAAATAATATGTTTATCTATAGATATTTTTTCAATATAATTTCTTCAGTTTGTTAAACTCAAAATGAACAAATCGTGGTCTACTGAATCAACCTTGGCATTGAAACTGGTTAGAAGACCTCAGAAAAAAAAAAAATAAAAGGAAAAAAGTTGGCGTGCCAGAAAAAGATGATGAGGTCTCATGAACTGACAGGTAGAAACACGTGCATTTAATAAGGCTTGCATGAACGTGATTTTATGAATTGATAAGTACAACCAGACAGGATCTTCTTTCCAAATAGTCTGCACGATAGAAGCTTCCACTTTTCTCTAAGGGCTCTAAGGGGCCTTATCTGATTTTGGTAACTTCGTGGACATTATTTTACTAGGTCAGTGGTAATAAAATGCTCCAGCGTTAGTGGTTAATTTT
This sequence comes from Argiope bruennichi, assembly GCF_947563725.1. Taxonomy (NCBI): domain Eukaryota; kingdom Metazoa; phylum Arthropoda; class Arachnida; order Araneae; family Araneidae; genus Argiope; species Argiope bruennichi. The sequence continues at coordinate 99,777,907 of NC_079156.1, read as the reverse complement.
ATCTCTATTCTTGATTTTTATTTTTATTTTTTATTTTTACGTGACTGGAATTTTGTAGAATATTTAATGATGTTCATCTGCTAAGGTATCTAGACTAGGTGATTTTTTTAAACAAACAATATAAAATTCCAAATATAAAAAACATTATAAATACAATTATACATTATAAATGTATTATACATTATTACAAATACAATACAACATTTTCAATATAATATACATCAAATATAAAAATTATGTTTTATATTTAATGGAAGTAAAAAATGAATGCAAAGGAATTGATCGGATGTTTTAGAAATTCAGCTTATATGAATTTAATGAAATAGTTTGAAGAAATATAATTAAAAAAAAGTCGAGTGCGTTTTTGTTCCTCCCTGATTTTCCCATATATTTCTAAAATAAGTTTTTTTAAAACATAGTCACTAGAATCGAGTCTATATTTTTGAACCTTAAAATTATTATATCCAAAATTTGACGCAAATTTACGAATTTAGTGTTAATACCACCCTTCTAACTTGTTGCATTTTTGAATTAATATTTTCTCTTACACATGGACAGACGAACCAGACAGTCAACGTTTTGATTAATTATGGGGATAAAACTATATATCGAATTTCTTCCATTTAACTCATTGCATTTTTGAATATCGTGTTCACATACTTATGGACGTCCAGACAGGCAGAAGTCCCGCAAATGGATTTTATTCAAAATTTGATAGAAATATACAATTTTGGAATAAATTTCGCATAGCAAATTGTATTAGTTTAACTCTTTTTTTTAAAGTTATCTTGTTTATTGGTCTAACGATGACTAGTAGGCAGATAGACGTAATTAAAAAAAATAATTAGGAATGATCTAAACCATGGTACATACAAATAATCGGAAACCTCCTACATCAAATAGACGGACTTTCAGACAGTCAAACCTTTGACTGATTATAGGAATAAAACAATATATATAGAATTTCTTCCACCCAGTTCATTGCCTTTTTGAATACCGCGTTTACATACGTATAGACGACCTGATAAATAGAATTCCCGCTGACAGATTTTGTTCAAAATTCGATAGAAATCCACCATTTTGGTATTAATTTTATACATAAAATTGCATTAATTTAATTCTTTTTTTAAAAAGGATATCGTATTCATTGGTCTAATACCAATAGGCAGATAGACGAAATTCCTTTTTAATTAGGGGAGATATAAACCATGGAGATTTATCAAGATCTTGAGGTCAAATCTTTAGACTTCAAGATTTTGCTTTCTGTTACTATTAATCATATAAGATAATTTATAAAAAAGACCAGAAATTTATATGTTGTACTTTGCAATTCTTGAGTTGAGTTCTTTGTGCAATTCTTGAGTTACAATTTAGAAAAAAAAATTCAAAGAACTTCTTTTTCAAAATATTTCTGAAAACAATGCAATTCATAGATGGTTTTAAATAAAAACAAATATTATATCACGTAAATTAGGATAATTTAATCTTATAACTTTAAATGAGCAATTCTTGCATATATATAAATTTATTTCGTGTATCTCGGAAACGGCTCGATTTGGATTAAATGTTATATTTAGATAAGGTTTTATCTGTAAAGGTGTCTTTTCTAAACAACAACAAAAAAAGCAATTTTTCACACACACCACACATTTTTTGTAACTACTTGTTAGAGCCTTTTTTTTTCTATCTGTTCTCATATTGACAATATCATATAGGGCCATCTAGTAAATTTTTGTGGTCTTTGCCATCTATGATAATCTACTGATGCCTTAAAATTTTGTGAGATGGCGCTGTATTACTTTATCCGAATACAAATAGTTTCGTCTCACATCCAATAGCAACAATGCAAGTATGGTGTTAGTCAACCAACTTGTTGTACAGGCAACATTATCGAATTTGGGCATCAAATCAACATTGGACATGTTTTTCTTTGGTTAGACCAAGGAACTCATATGATTTAATTATAATGTGTATTTGTAGCCAACCTGTGCACTTTAGAATGCTTAGGAAACCTTAAGAGAAGCGTTTTAAAATGTGTATTTATGATTATCCTGATTAAACTAAGTCTATTCAGGATTTTTTAAAAAAAGATTAGTTTATAAGTAAGTAAAGTTGAAAAACATTCATATTTAATCAGTATGGGATTCATATCTAAATATTTTCTCCGAAAAAATATAATTTTACAAAATGAAAAAAAAAAAAAAAAAAAAAAACTGCCGAGTGAAACTTGGTCTCCCAGATACTTAAAACAAAGTTGGTAAAATATACACTAGACAATCTCTTTTTTTTTCTTTTAAGCAAATACTTCACCATCCTCATATAAGATCTAATTATATAGTGTATTCGTTCTTCCATTAAAATTCAGTAGAATTTTTACTTTCAGTAGAATTTCTTCTTATTTCCTCCTTGAATAATCATTGGAGCTTATCTTATGATCAAATTATAAGGAAAGGAAAAAGTTTTTTTTTAAACAAAAATCATCGCAATTCTAGCACAACTGGTGTTTTTTTTAATGAAAAACTAAATTATTTTTTTCTTCTTAAAACGAATACTAAACTTTTTTTTCTAGTGGTTGTGTTTTGTGTTTTTAAATCTAAAGATTTTGCCGGGATCCGAAAGTTGCAAAATAAGTAAGAAATATTATTCTAAAGTAGCAAAATATGTAAGAAATATTATCCGAAAGTTGTAAAATAAGTAAAAATATATTAACTAATGATACTAAAAATAAAATAATAAAACAAATTAAATTAATGATAATGCATTAAATTAGCGATAAAGCAATGATAATTATTAATTATAAAGATGATATTACTTAATTATAAATTTAATCATAAATTAACGATACTGCATTGAATTAATGATAGACAAAAATAAGTTTAATAAGTATACATTTGCTATAAAAATCAGCTGTATCTATGTAGATTTAAAATTGATATAGGTAATAAATCGGCTTGTTTATAGGCTTTAGTAAGGTTTAAAGTATACTTTTTTTCTGCACTAAATAGAAGTGAATTTCATTTTAATTATTTTCTACTTTTCAGCTTCTAATTTATAATTCATTATAATAAATATTATGTAACCTTGATAGTGACATTATTGGCATATAATTAAAGCTTATATTTAAGTAATAATTAAAGCTTTTCATTTTAATTATTTCCTACTTTTCAGTTTTCCAATTTATAATTCATTGTAATAAATATTATGTAATTTTGACGATGATGTCATTGGTATGTAATTAAAGTTTAAATAAATCAATCTATTAGCTGAAAATAAAGTTCTAAAAATATTAGAATAGGATTTTGTCATCGAAAATTCACAATTGTTCAAAATTTCAAATATCTAGAATACCAGGAATTGAGTGAAAAATCAATGACAATTCTTAAAAACATGAAACAAGGCAAGTTAAATAAAGTGCATAAAAAAGCTGTTTTTTTAATAACAGCAATTTTTAATGGTTGTTAATTAATCAAAATTTACCCAATAACCGTTAACAGATGTTGCAAAGGGAAATAACCAGAGTGTAATAATCTGAATGAAAAAAAGGTATGATATACACATCTGAGATTCAAGAAATTCATTAGATCTTACTTGGCTAACCCTAATGATATGCATTGTACATTAAAATTATATCATAAAATGCTTTTGCTATGATTACAAGATTGAAAAGCAAGCATGTACCTTTTATTCTGCACCCATAATAGCAACATACAGCCACTTTACTTCCATTATACTATTTAATTGATTCTATACCGATATTGTTAACTGAAACATAGTTATGGACATAATTTCTAAACCAAGTAATTAAGTTCTTCACAAAAACACGCTTGATTACGTATCTTTTCAAGACTTAAAGAACCATGGAACTTCTAAAAGGATATTTTTATAAAAGCGAGTCATTAGCTTCTGATGTAACAATTCATTTCTACCCTCAATTCAAGGCCAGGATAGACCTCTAGCAATTAAATGAATGAGGTCTTCCAATCCCTTAAGCTGTCCAATCAGGAAGCATATCTGAGCAAGCAACGCACCTGCAAAAGTAGTTTTGTTTGGGTCATTGTCGGGCATTGGGTCATGGTCGATTTACAGGAAGTAAGATTCCCGCCAAATTTTTGTTCTTTGTTTGGTTAGTGCTTTTCTTTTACCTACTGACCCATCTCGGAAAGAGATCATCTCCGTGTTATAAATTAAAAATAAGGCCAAATTCATAAAAGAAGGAACAATAAACACTTATAATTCCTTCAATTTGATGTCAATTTTTTTTCCAATCAAAGATTATCAATTTGCTTGGAACAGTGCTATAGAAATGGCGCGAAACGAGGACAGTAAAATCGAAGATCGGACAAAATGGATTACGTGTGTTCAACATGGTCATGGTCGATTTAAGATGTTAAGATAACATAAAAAGAATCTTTTGTTAAGGTGTTTTTTCACTGTAGCCACAAGGAAAAGTTTTTTTTTCTCTTCATCCATAGGTAATTTTTTTGGCTTCTTGCGGATTCGAATTCCGACTTGCGATTTTTGGTCATGCGTGTAATAATTTGATTTTGCTTTTCCGAAATCATTTTGTAAAGTAATGGTGTAGAAAATGCCGTTTTTACGCTTTAGTGAGGTATTTGAGTGGGCATGGCGAACGCACACCCGCATTGCGTGATAAATAGAGTTATGCTATTTTCTTGTTTCGTTATATTTGTTGAGATAAAGAAGCGATGTAACAAGGGTAAGTGGCGCCAGAGGTAAATCATTTTTTTACCCCCACTTCATATTTGGGGTAAATGAAATAGAATAAATTTATTACACTTTATCTTCTAGGCTCCCATCAAAATGGAGTCAGAAGCATCTATATATTCTGCTTTCTTATGTATTTTCGTTAGACTGCGCAGTTAAAATAATGGTAATCGATACTGTTTATAATCATTTAAATGAATGCATAGAAATCTTGGAAATAAAAAAGAATCTGAAAGTTGAAAATGATGACTTAAGTACAATATTGATGATACCAGATAAACTTAAAACTCTGAAGGACGTGTTGTTAAAAATCGTCGATTTTTTTACCAACTGTTTGGACTTTTCTTGTTGTGAAACGAAAATTAAGAGGAACATTGAGAATTTCGAGGAGATTTTCTTCGAGTAATGACCTGTTCCTTGTTTAATCAGAAGATAGGTGAACGGGAAGATGAGGAGGAAGGTCAATGATTGACCACTTTGCCCCTAAGAGGATATCAGTTCGGAGAATTTGTCAGAAATATGGACAGATTATGTTAAAGACAGCAGTCGGCCGCGACAAATCCTGTCGGTACTGCTGCGTTCAGTGGTGGCAGATGGTCTACTGTACACAAGAAGTTAAAATAATGGTGTCCTATCAGGATAGCAACTTGTGCATCTAAGTATTCTATCTCCTTTCGATCTATAATTACGCTGCCAAGTTAAATTATTTATTATTTTGAGATTATTTAACAATATTTAGTCCATTTTTTCCATCTGTGTTAGATGTTTTAAAAGTCAATTTTGTTGCAAAAGGCTACCAATGATTTGAAATTTAAATATTACAATTACAAAATTTCTAATTCAGATATTGCAAAATAGCTTCTTACAAATTCACCAGACAGCGCCACACTTTAATATTTGATAGAAAGTTTTTGAAAGATTTTTTAAAATTTAATATAAAATATGCGCTAACAAGTGCTAGGGGCTTGTCTATTATACGTTAATAATAGACAAGAGAGTTTGTCTATCATTAGCAGATAAAAAATGAAGGTCATATTCAAGTTTAACTAATTTCAACATTTTTTTTTTTTTTTCAATTCACCTAAGAAATTCTGGAAAAGTTATTTATATTTTCTATTAAATTATCTTAAAGCTACTTGTAACATTGATTTTCAATTACTTTAAAAAGTTTGTGCATCTGCATAACGGCAGATGCTGTTTTAACTTTACTGTATTTCTTAAAGATGCTTATTGAATGAAATTAGTAGTATTATGCCAGCATGTAATATTAAGTCAGATTGCTTGACAGTTCCGATATTTTTGTTAAAAAATCATTAAGACTTGAGCAATTGATAAGACAATTGATTGATTGACATATTTTCTCTTTTTTTTATATCAGTTTATATTTTTAAAATAGCTTTAAAAATAAACAAATGGGTCTCTAACTATAAACATATGTGTCATAATCTGTGTTTCTATTGCATATGAATGCAAAAATAAACAAGCGGAGAGCAGATATTTTTAGGTATTAAAGAAAACATCCTGTTTTTTTGTTGTTTTTTTGCACATTTATATATAATAAAATTATTTTCATTACAACTGCGTTTGGATCTTTTAAACTTTCCATAAAATGTAAAAGAATTTCATACTTTTCTTTCGGGAATTCCAAGTAAAACGTACAGCATTTTATTAATAAAAGATATAAAAAGAGGCAATTTTAATAAAATTTTGGGTCATTGACATTTTGCTTTTATTCTTTTTGTCAGCACATCTTTTTTAAACAAAAAGACATTTAAACGAGATTCTATCAGCCGAAATAGATATGAATGTAATAAACCTATAAACATTGTTTAAATCAGAAATATTCAATTTTTACACAATTATAATTTAAAGTTATAAATAATTTTATTTGATGTTGATTATTAATTGCTTTTAAAATCTAATAATTAAATACCTTATCATATTTTTTGAAATTATAAAGCAGGTTCAATAATATTTAATATTAATTAATTATTGATAAATATTAATTTGAAATGTTTCGAATTTATCAGGAAGACTTTTACCTCTTCAACTTCAAATATCAACTTTTCCCTTTCCTTTTTACCATTTCATTTAAGTCGAACAGATGATGATAATTTTTATTATTATATCGATATTATTTTCAAACCTTAGTTTAGTTTTGTTAGGTAATTATTATTATAAAAATGCCAAATTATTTATTATAGATTTCATTATCGATATCACAGAATTACACAAATGCACAAGTCTGCAAAATGTATAGTTCATTAAAAAACACATCGGTTATATCAATATACTGACGCCGGGACCGTATTATTTGTCTAGTTAAAGTTATATAAGGTGCTTAAATGCAAAAACCATTAAATGCAATTGAGTGATAATTTTGTTTGTATTTCTTAATGTATTTAGAATAAAAATATTGATATATGCTTTATCCTGATGTTTTAAAAATAAATTTTAATTTATGATTCACTAAATTTCATAGAAATTCCTTTTTTCTCCGAAAAGTACTAAATTGTTTCCTTGTTTCAAGTTAACTTTTAAATGCTTTATTTTTTAATGATTAAATATCAATTTTTTTTGGCAAAAATAATTTTTGTGCAATAGTATATTTTAATGCACTCCTTAAATTTTTTAATATATAATTTAGAGAGAAAAAATTCTTTTAAGAATGTTTATAGAATTCTCTTAATATTTTATTAAAAGACAATTTCCTTATACAAAATTCATTTCAGTAAAAATTAATTTCAAATTCTATAATGATGATTTGGTCCTAAAAAGGTAGTTTTACATTCCTTTCATCTTCAAAAAATTAATTTTACAAGTAATTGCATGCCTTTCTTAAATTTTCCTTATGTTTGTAAATTTCATGTTCATAATGATGGAATTTTTTAATCAATATTTCTTGATAATTATTAATGCATCAATTGATCTTAGTTAAATTTTGATTCCATTAAAGAGGCACCATCTGGCGCCGAATTTTCGAAACACTGAATGCAAGATTTTGTAAACTTTAGAATAATGAATTATAAAACATATTTAAGAATAAAATGTAGAAAATAATTTTTAAAAATTTTTCAAAAATGCACTTTAATAAATGTTAAAAATGTAAGAAAAAAATCTTAACATAATAAATACAAAAGTAAAAAAAAAAAAAAAATGTAACCGTGTGAAACGCTGAAAACAATAAATAAAAAATAGTGAAGGTTGAAGAAATGCGTGACTTTTTCCGCCAAATTAATGCCCATTTTGAAGCTGTGTGTGTACGATATTTGAATTAAGTAGGAACGCTTAACCTTGGTTTTATGACTCTTGATTCTGAAATGGCATGCTTCATTCTTGATTGGTGAGGAGCGGAACTTCAACTTATTACTAACTAGGTTAAACCATTATATTATATATATGTTGCACAAAAAGTAGTTAGATCCAGAAACGTAAATTCTCTGAAGAAACGACAAAATTAAATTGAGTAGATACTTGTAGGCTTACGTATCTATCATTTGGGACATTTATTATTATTTCAATTCATATAAGAAATTTATAAATACCTTAGATGCTTTTACGAAGCCAAACGGTTTTTATTTTAAAATTAATTGCTATTTTAAATTAATTACGGGCCATCAAAATATTTGCAATTTGATATACGAATCAAACGCATCATTGCATGCGGACTGGCTAAAAAGGAATCGGAAAAATGGGACACAATTATTAAAAACTTGATACCTTCATTTCTGGAATATAAGCTATTAAAATGAGTAATGTCATTTGGAATTAAAGCTTCAAGAAAGAGCATCATTCAGAATATTCATCACAAAAATGAGCATCATTTAGAATATTCATCCCAAAAATGAGCATCATCTGGAATATTAACTACAAAAATAATCAACATTATCTAATAAATAAGCTACAAGTTTTAGAAGCATTATCAAGAATATAAGTGAAAGAATAACAATATTTGATCAACTGGAATATAAATTACAAGAATGAGCAAATTCATCTGAAATATATACTACAAGAATGAGCACATTCATGTGAAATGCAAACTGCAAGAATGAGCAAATTCATCTGAAATATAAGTTACAAGAATGAGCATTATCAAGGACAATAGATTACTTACAAGGACAATAATTCAAAAAATTGGTACTATATATAGTAATTGGGAATTAGGTAACTTTGCTATTGACATTAATGATAAACATTAGCCAACGAGTGAATTTTCTATTCGAAAAATTTACTATTTGGAATTGTGAGTGTTTACTATGAGGAAATTACTGCAGATGCATTTAGTAAGAATTGTATATGAGAATTCTTTTAAAGTTAATTCTTGAAAATTAATCAAATTGAACTTTTTAGAAAAGTAAAAGGAAACCGAAGATAAAATATTGTAATCGTCAAAATATTCGACCTCTAAGATTTTGATAATTTTAGCTTATGATTTCACCGCCAAAAATTTTGTTTTTGGTCATATCTAATATGGACACGATAATTTGACAACGTCTATTGAACAAATTTGGTATGACTTTATACCGAATTTTAAATATATAAATTTTGCCAAGTTTTAAAAGGAATCCTTCAGAATCAAATTTGTCTGTTTATCAGTTCGTATAAATGAGTAAACGATAACTCAAAAATGTAAATAGCAACATTTAGGATATAATTTAATTTTTTTTAAATTGTTGAGAATAATCAAATTTTGAATTAAATCTATCAAGGGGTTTTAATCATTTCATTTCTTAAGTGTCAGAACGTATAATTCAAAAAGTTGAACTAATGAATTTTAGTAAATATTTTACCAAATTTGTAGATCTATATTTAATTTTAGGTTCGATATGTTAAAGAACAGACTGTTATTTTTTTCTGTCGTTTGAATATAAATATGAAAACTTAAAAAATAGAACAAGTAAGATGGATGAGTTTTAATTTTAATATATTACCTTAAAGCAAAAATTATATTTTTATTATAAATTCTGCTCTAAATTGATCAAAGGAGAGGCAAATACGTGCACAAAGGTAAAAGTACAAAGTATGCGCACACAAAGGAGGAGTCCAAAATGCGTATTCGATTCTTGTAGTTATATACAAAAGAAAATTGACGGGAGAAGTATCCTGCTTGCTTTTAGATTTGTAATGAGAATTCAATATTTAAAATTAAATGAAGGGAAAAAGAATTCGGAATAGAGTTCATTCCTGTTAATCCCAGATGTCTAGTTAAAATCTAAGAATACTAATAAATAACCTAATGACATAATGTCGTTATCTATCCATCTATTTCAATTAATAACTCAAGAATAACTGGTAATCTGAACGCACACACAAAAATGGAATCCGAAATGCATATATGATTCTCGTGATTACATACAAAAGAAAATCGACGCAGAACTATCCTCCTTGCTTTTAGATTTTTAATACGAATTAAACATTTTAAATTAAATCCGAGAAAAAAATCGAAATCGGGATCATTCCTGTTAATCCCAGATGTCTAGTTAAAATCTAAGAATACTAAGCAAATAACATAATGACATAATGTTGTTATCTATCCATCTATTTCAATTAATAACTCAAGAATAACTGGTAACCTGAATACCAGCCTGCTGAATGCAGTAATTCTTTTAAACTCGACCTTCTGAATATGTAATAAGACGCCTAAGGCCTGCAGAGGCCACATGAAACGTTTGCCGCCCTTGAGCTTGACATTATCCTTGCAAAGTCCAATTAGATGCATACCACTAAAAATTGATTCTTGCTGGAGACAAAGTATGGAAATAATTGTTTCAAAACACCGAGGAAGTCATTAACAGTATCATCTACATATAATGTGATGAGTTGAGTTTTTAAAGTATGTTTGGTTGCTGTAATGTATATAAAAGAAATGTTGCTTTTAAATCTTTCAGCGTTATATCTCGCGATTTATGTGGAATAGAAATGCATATACTATTTTTTTTGCACTACTCCAAGACATTTGAGGGGTTATTGAGTTTTACTAATATTATTAAAATGTTGTATTAATTGCGTTGGCAGGTCAATTTCGAAACGTTATGTTTAAAAAAACGATTAAAAGTTCTCGAAGCTGGAGGATTAGAATTTTTTTTTTTTTTAGTTCTTTGCTTAACTCTATATCGCAGGACTTTTTTTTAATAGAAAAATAATTATAGAATTTATCCTAAAATTAAACCAAATTTAATCAGTAAAAATTTTTGTTTACTTTATTTAATTTTCAGTACCAAAAGTTTTTTCATTGAAAGTCAAAACTGTAAATTCATCTAATTTTTTATTATTAAATTATTTAAATTTATTCTAAAAAAAGACAAAAAGTGACTTACGTAAATATCCATTGTTGCAAAAAGAGTAAATAAACTTCAGAATTTCTCTCTTTAATTTTGTAAATAAAACTATATATATATTAATTTAACATATTTATTAATTTTAATAATGCGGTTATAAAAAAGAAATGAATTACTTTCTGCATAGAGTCCATAACTAAATTTAAAATTTTGACATATTTAAATGACAGATATTAATTTAAATCCAATTTGCATTTTGACTTATCAGTGATATAAACGAGCAATGTTAGATAAAATAAATGTACATAATACCTTGTATACTATATTTAAAATTTACCTTAAAGTACAGATTATAATTAACTAATATGTTTTTACATTTTAAATTTATTGATATAAATTACCATACAATGCAAAAGTCGTTATAACTAGTTGTCTAAAGGTATGATTGTAAAAGAGTGATGTATTGCAAAAAGATTTTACTTTGTAGTTCAGAATAATTTATGCTTTTCGGAAATTTTTTATTGAAGTAAAAATAAAATAATTAAATAAATTAAAAATTCTTTATGGTGTTAATTTTAGAATTTTGATTTTCAATATAACAATAGCTGAACATGAAAAAAAACTTATATTTTAAATTTGTATTGCGCTTTTATATAAATTGTGCTTTATTTATATTTCAGACTTCATATCTGAAATAAAATGAAGTTAAAATATATTTCCGATAAATATTGACAAGAAAAATTACTTCTAAAAATTTTTAAGTAAAAGTAGAAGAAAATGGAAACGAACTTTACTAACTACAACTGATTGCCTCACTAGTTTGTGAATAATATAAATTTGAAAACAGAAAGGATTCCCGAGTAAAATTGCTATTAAAATACATTACAAATTTCGGAAATGTCGAGTTTTTATTAAATAAATGCATTCTTATATTTTTAATTGACATCAAGTCTTAAATTGTACATCAAGTTTTGTAATTTGACGACAAAGCAACAAAAATTGCTCTAACTGGCTCCATTATGCTATGCCAATAGTCAATTCTTACTTACAAACTAAAACTGAATCACTGCCAAGGCAAACATATGATTAAAAAAGCTCTGCGTTTACAGTTATATGAACTATTATTCAACGAGTAATTCACAACGAAAAAACATTATTTGTATTAGCACATTTTAAACAACATAAGTGATAGATTTAAAAAAAAGTATTTCGCTTACCATCAACAAGAGTACAGGAAAAATTGACGTCGTTGATAATTTCATGTTCATTTTAAATAATCTCTTTGTTAAATTGTTCACTCAATGCCTATGAAAGAAAATAAAAGACACATAAATATAACTATTATTGGAATTATTTACATTTTTAAAATGGAAATTGGGTATTTTATACTATTTATTTTCCCTTGCTTTGAAATAATACCACAAACATTTGGCATTCTATTAGTCATTAGGTTTTTTTTCGATAGTGCGCTGAGTAGAGATATTTTACTTCTAATTACCAAACATTTAAATTTAGGCCATCAAAATTGTGATGGCAAAAAAGATATATGAATATAATCATTACTGGGCTGTTTTACATTTTAATATTTCAAATTCTGGATATTTGTACTATTCATTTTTGCATGTTTTGAAATGCATACCACAAAAATTAAATTTTCTTATTGGTTAGATAAACCATTAGTTTTTTTATTTCTAAAATGTTCTAAATAGAAATGTTTCAATTCCTACAGTTCCAATATTTAAATTTAGACAATTCAAATTTTAATGACATAAAATAGATTTTCATAAAGGCGTTTTTATATATTTTTTTACAAATCAACTTTAAAATTATTAATAAACTTATTAAATATACTTATTTTATAAATTTAAATTATTGAGATATCGCATTTTAGAAGCTTCATCTAACTCATAAACTCCTTTTAGTTGAAAAGTCATATGGATATAATAGTTAATGGTTTAGCGATTATAAAAGATTGTTTTATAGCACAATATTCTAATCTCTATTTTTACTAACAATATAAGACAATGTGTGTGTGTTGGTATATTGGCTTTCTATTCGGTTAGTCATAGAACTACCAAATTTGCCACGAATATATTTTGGAAGGTGGAAATGTGTGGGAAAGGTGTTTTTGAAATTTAGAATTTTTACCAATTAAAAATTAAACGAAATTTTGTTTTCCCACCTTAGCTACCGAAATTATTACAGCATAAAAATTATTTTGATACGACTTTAAAATTCAAAAAATTATCCGTACAAAGGTCCTAATTAAATTCTAGAATAGCATTAGTTCTAGAATATCATTACAGTTCTAGAATAGCATTAAAATATTTTTACGCATAATTTCCAACAATATTTTCATTATTGTGGATAATATCGTTTTCATAATTGATATTTAATCCTGGCTTTTTTTTAAAAATTGTTGATGTTGAAAATTCAAAGTTCAAACTTATTTTTTCCACAATGAATAGATTTTTATTTAAAGTATGATTTTATATACTTTTTGTAATTTATTGTATTTACAATTAAGGTTAATTTCATAAATGTGCGTTCATAAAATTCTTCCTTCAATGCTATCAATTTAATCCTGATTAATTAATTTTTAAAGATATTTTTAAGTATATTTTATAACATGCATCCATTTTTAAAAACTTCTAATCTTTCTTTCAATATAATAGGTTGTATAAAATTATATTATCGTTTTTACTGTTCGAAAATTGCTTTCTTATTTTAGGGTAATGAATTTTTTTGAATTAGAGGAATTTTTATAAAATAATTATCTAAATTATTACTCTAAGTATGAAAAATGCTCTGTAGTACTCATAAAATTTCAATGTTGAACGATTGTATAGCTTGTTCTTATATTTTAAATAAAAATGTTTAGTTTCATCAAGTAAGTTTTTGTATTAATTGGAGTTAAATAACTTCCATTTTAAATTAAAGTTCAAATTTCAGGGGAGATGACAAAAAATTTAAGTTCCGATAAATTTCAATACATTCATTTCAATATCGCAACATTTATAAATATCAAGTTTCGATATTATGTACGCAGCGATATTGTGTACTACAAAATGGGATTCCAGCATCAGTCATAATCTATCTATATCTATATCTATACTTATAATAAAGCTCAATGTGTGTGTGTGTGTGTGTTGGCGCTCTACAGGCCAGGTCATTTGACATACAGCTATCAAATTTGGTACATGTATACCTTAGAGGTCGGGAATGTGCACCTGGGGTCCCTTTTTTTGAAATTTTAATTAGAATTTTAATTATTAATTAAAAACTAACTTTCCCGCCAAAAAAATCTTCCATTTTCCCCACCGCCAAATGAGTAAGACTTTTTTTCTCCCAACAGAAATGAGGCTAGGGTTAACATTTTTCGGCGGATTATTTCAAACGATTCTGTTTATTTTCTTAATGTTTTATGCATTTAAAATTAAACATTGTTAATTAATCAATGTTTCAGATTCATTCTGAAGTACTTTTGAATTAAAATTACACAGAATAAAGGAAATTAAAAGTGTATAATCTGCATAGCGTTACCCCAACTGGCGTAGAAAAATTCACGCATTTGCGTTACCGGAGCTGGCGAAGAAAATTCACGCATGCGCATTCTGATTGTTGCCATGACAACCGTTTATCAACGGATGATTTAAATTATTTTTAGGTTAGTTGCATGCTTTTGTAATTAAATTGTATTTATGTTAGTTATATATTTTTTTGTATATGCTTATAGTTTTAAGTACATCGTTTTTAAAGTAGTTTTTTAAACCTGTTTTCGACCGAATATTTTAAACGATTCATTTTATTTTCTTAAAGTTTGATGCATTTAAAATGAAACATTGTTAATGAATCGATCTGTTCATGATGAATCTGAGAAAATTTTGTTGACAAATTCTTGAGATATTACATAAATTAAGAAAGATATTCGTTAGTGCCTATAAAGTTTAAACGCTCAGTGACTCTGTTTTCAGTAATCATATTATAAAAAAATGCTTTGTTTCAGTAAAAAATATTATATTAATTGCAGATTAATCCTTTCCACTTTAATTTAAGTCATAAATTCTACGGCAGCTAACAGAAACCTAGAGAGATACATATTATGTTATGGCTGAAGGCCTTTATATTATTATGAGTGAATTACATGACTATCAAAATTTGAAGCTTTAAAATATTTGATGAAGAAGCTATTAAAGTAGGAATTACATAAAATATTTAATTATTAAAATTTTAACGAGCATTAAGATTGGCGGACCGGCTGGTCGCCAAAGGCGGCTAGTAAATAAATAAATACAAACAAACTTATCCTCACCAAGCTATTAAAATAAAAATTAACATAAAATAATTTATTAACATTTTGATTACATTAAAAACATTCTGAAATTCGAAATGATCAATTTACAAAGAGAAAAGCTTTATAATAATGTATACTTTATAGAATCACAAAATGACTAAATTTGGCACTGCTTTCAACATTATAAGAAATTAAAAAATTGGTGTTATGCTATTTATCATAGCATTTTCTTGTAGCCTTTAATTAGTTTCAGCTCTAGATACCATTGATTACAACATTTCTTAAAATCTGACATTTAGTGTACTACTTAAAAATAAAAGCAGATCTGCATCTTTTTTTGTAGTTGGAAAACCTATAATTGTGAGGTAAAATGGGAATAACACACACAAAAAATATTTTTTATAATTCTGTTTTTATAAATAGTAAATTAAATAATATGCTAGAAGACATAAAGTTATAAGTTTGATAAATTAAGCAAATAAAAAACAGATTTAATCCTATAGTAAAAATTGAATAAAAAACAGATTCAAAATGTAAAATTTTAAAATGGAAATTATACAATAAGTTTACAACGCAGGAAATGTTTTCCCAGAATTTGGATGTTTTTGTTGTAAAATTATTCATTTAAACAGCCTGTCAACAAAATGTTGTAAAAATAAAATTATTTTTCTTACGGTTTTTGAAACAAATGTTTTTTTTTATCGCTTGTTTTGTTTACGAAATTCACTAGCAAACATTTTTGCTCGTAAAATATTTTTCTGATACATCTGACCACTGCATGGTATCATTCAATTTAAGAAAATTCACTAGTCGAATTCGAAATTTTCTATACGAAAATTTTGGTCAATAATGTTTTCAGTGAAATTATGGAGCGACATTTTCTCTCAGATCTCAATTCCTATTCTTAATAGGTGAATAATGTTAAGAGCTTTTTTCCGAAGTCTTTTTTTTACATAAAATGTTGTAAAAAAATTAAATAATTTTTTCATCTTTTAAGCAAGAAGCAAATGTAATTTATCAAAATAATTTTTTAATGAAAACGATTATTTCTATTAATCGTTAAAATATGACAAATCAAGAAATAAAAAAAGTAAAAAAAAATTCTTAATTTTTCTGATTTACCGAGAATTGTTTACAAAAAAGAAGTTTAAATATGATTAGTCTGCTAAAATTTGAAAGAAATTTATTAACGAATAAATATAAAGAACGCCATAAACTAGAATTTCATTTATTAGAAATAATTACCTAAGCACTAATCCAAGTTTATACGTTAAATATTTTTTGAAACGCACCTAAGGTACTGTGTTCAAAGCAATATTCGATTACCTTATTTTTCTATGTATTTTAAAAGTGAACAAGCCTAAAGAAAAATGAGTTAATGTGTTGTTGTTTCAAAATGTTACCTCTGTAAACTGAAAAAATAAAGTATATGATAATATCTACACTACACAATATGTGCTAAACATATACATAGACACAATTTTCCTTTCATAATTCAGATTTTGAAACAACTAATCAAAACACAATTACTTATTTTTCATTATCATTTGATCTTGTCACATTTGGCTATATACCTACAATATATCTGAATTGTGTATGAAATATTTACTTTTTTTATTTTAACAATCAAAAAAGAAAAATTTTATTTAATATATTTATAAATAATATTAATTCATAATTAAATATAAGCACGATAATAACACCTGTCACAATAACGATAATAACACCTGATAAAATCACATTTTATTTGAAAAGTTTCAAATTATTCAATATATTAGAACTATTACTATGAGCATTTTAACTTTTAATTCAATGAAAAAAAGGTATCGACTTTTATGATATTACTTTTCTTTTAGAACTAGTATCTAATCTTTTTGTAGAGTTTGGTAAAATTGCAGTGAACTGAAATAATCATTTGAAATGTTTTATGAATTTTTTTGAATGAATGAATGATTTTTTTATTCTTTCCTATATGCGGAAATAAAATATCGACATTAGCTTTAAATAAAAGTTCATTACGGAAAATTCATAATTTCTTTTAAATAATAGTTTGTCACATTAATATTCATAAATATAAAAGTAATTAAGCTACAAAATATTTTGTTAACACACATACGAAAAAATGATCTCTGAAATTCCATTTATGATTTTAACTTTGAAAGACGAAGAATAAAATTTGAGACACAGCTTTCTAAAAAATAATTAAAATGTAAAAACAGATTTAATTTTGTAACATTTGAAGAACTTCTAGAAATGGCAGAAATATGTAAATTTAATATCAAAACTTTTGTAGAGCAAGAATATTTAAATATTGAAAAGAAAATTATTATTTTTTCGTTTAAAATTAAAATAAACACAAACATGTGATAATTTAGAGGAAAATAAAGGTTCTTTCTTTCAATAAAGTTAATTCACGAGACTTCGCCATTGCGATAAATACAATAGCACTTGTCACTGAAAATCTGTCAGCAAACTCTTAACAGTAATATGACTTAATACCACAAGTAACAAATATAAAATACCAAAAGAATTTGAAAATTAAAAGGGCCCTGCATAATCGACGAGGATCATGTGAGCATGAATTGATTTCATTAATTTGATTTTGTTTTAAAAATTCCATTTTCTAATTTACATTACAAATTTATTAATCTATTTGCAACTGTGAAATAATCCGTACATCGCAATGTTAATTAGCACGAATTATTCTTTGCTTGGTGATAATTGAAAGTCACAATGTGTGAAATGTACCACTTAATGATGTTTCTTTATAAAAAGAGAAACAATTATCTAATCATTTTCAATTACTCCCTAATCTTACAAATAATAATTATTTATTTACATGAGAGACATAACATTTGGAATATTTTGATTTATACTGGCTGATTTTTTAATTCATAAACAAAATTTATTCGTTACCTTATAGCTATTTAAAATATATATGCAAGGTTTATTCACGAGACTTCGCCATTGCGACAAATACAATAGCAACAAATACAATAGAAATCTTGGACAGAGTGCAAATTACATAAAATAAAAACTATAAAGAACTATAAAGATTATAGATTAAAGAGCAACTTGAAAACCCGCTAATTATTGAAAAGAATCTGACACACACATACTTATCATAATGTCACATGAAAAAATCTCCCAAAGAGCTTAATTTTGAAAATCGCTTGATATGACTACTAAGTGAAATTTTCTCATTAAGTCCTTACTAAACTATGCATAGCGCCATCTGTCGGATTCTGAAAAATTAACTATCTATTGAAATAAAATTTAATGGACCATGCTAGTTATATGTAGTGTCGAATAAACATCATAGTTCCTAATTATTTTTTATTATAATTTATTAAAGTCTCTAAGAATTCTCAGACGCATTGCATATAGAAATACACGAATAAAATAATTTATTATCTTAATTTTAAAGTTATTTTATTTAAAATTAGTAAATTAAAATCTTCATTGTTTAATTAAAATTTTTTAGTAAAACTTCCTATCTTCAAGATGGAAATTTAATAAATAATTTATTTTATCAGTCAATTATTAACTTTTTTTATAATGAATTGAAAAAAGTCAAAAATTTAGCTTTGCAAATATTAACAGTCCCAAAATATAGGGTTAACGAAAATGTTTTGTGGGAACCCATTAAAACGCATGAACTATATTAATAGTGCCCATTGACAAGCATTGTAATTTTTTAATTAAAAAAAAATTAGTAAAATGTCCTATCTTTAAGATAAAAATATAATAAATAATTTATTTTATAAATTAGTAATTAACTTTTTTATGATTAATTTGAAAAAAAGTCAAAAATTGAGTGTTGCAAATATTAACAGTCGCGAAATATAAGGTTCACGTAAATGTTTTGTGGGAATCCATTAACAAGCATGAACTCTAGTTAATGACTTCCCACAAAATCATTTTGGCATGTTAATCACACCATTTGCGTCTGGAGAAGAGTCAAGTTTGTTTCCGTACTCACCTACGAAAAATGTCGCAAGTGCAA
The DNA here is from genome assembly GCF_947563725.1 of Argiope bruennichi. Classification (NCBI taxonomy): domain Eukaryota; kingdom Metazoa; phylum Arthropoda; class Arachnida; order Araneae; family Araneidae; genus Argiope; species Argiope bruennichi. The sequence goes on along the minus strand of NC_079156.1, from coordinate 99,758,604 downwards.
ATGAATGCGGGTAACTAGAGACCTACATTGAATAACGGAAGAGAGTCGTATTTCTTCCGGTACTTGGTGACCTAGTGCGACCAGACGATATTCTTGGGTGTTTTCTCTTTCCTCAAACGAAATGTTTTACTAAACTTCCTGTAACCGGAAACGCAGGTGCAATCTTACTATTTAAATGAGTCCCTTTTTTCAAAACAGAAAAAATTGTGTGGTTGTAACCGTTTTCGAAGTCAGATGAACATAACTCTGTTCACTTATCGATTTCCACCTTTTACAATTATTTAATTCCTTGGCATACAACTAATTATGATCAAATTTAGAAATTTTTTATGTTTAAATTTGTAAATATATGGAAAACCGGACTTTGATCACCAGGCTTTTTATTATTATTATTACTGTAAAATTTAGTTCCTTCGGGGGCAATATTCAGATACGAATCCTATACTGATTACATACGAATATTTTTCAATCTTACCTATATATGAATTGGTCATTTAAATAAAAAAAAAATCATGAATGTGCTTAGTTTAACATGTTATTCGAAACAATCTGCTATATTACAGTATTCATTTTACAGTCTATATATCATTACTTGTCGGCGTTTTTGCATAGGAATAGCGCATCTTCCCCGTGATGCGTCCTGGGTTCGAATCCCGGTTGTTCTTCATCTGTGTTCTATCTGTGAGGTGTGTGAATGTGTCCCCCTGTAAAAAGGGGTTGTGCGAGTTTCATCTTCATATGAGCTAGAAGTCAGATTTCTGCCCTCGGGTGCTCAGGGATCTTTACCTTCAGAAGCTACTGCACCCACTTTCCGTGGTAACGCGGACACGACCTTATCATCATCTATCATTACTTATATTTTTGAACTTACACTCAGTTTTACCATGGGGAAATAGGGTCTGAGATGGTGCTATATGACATTGACAGCATGAGAGCCGATAGAAAAAGCCTCTAATAATTAGTTATAAAAAAATGTTTTTTTTTTTATGCTTGTAATTTTATGTGTAAAATCGCGTTTTACCAGGAAAGATACCTATATAGATAAACTGAAAAAGTAAAACCTTATCTAAATATAAAATTTGATCCAAATCATTAGAGCCATTTTCAAGATTCACGAAATAAATAAATTTAAATATATAAAGGAATTCCTCGTTTAAAGTGAATTATTTTAAAAGATAAAAGTCATTGGACAACGTTATATATCTCAGATGTACGTTTCATTGTCATTTTGGATGATTACCCTATAATCCGACATTTCGCTAATCGGTTTCTCCAGGAAGACTAGTGTTTACAGAGCAACGATGGCAGTTGGGGTATTATAAAGGGAATCCTTTACACTGCAAAGGGATATTAGTGTCGTGGTGTGTCGTAAATATTTGACTATTGCTCCTGTTTGGAATTATATTGTGTGATATTTATTACAAAAAATTCTCCCAAATACTAATATTCATATAATATTTTATTGTAAAAACGTTTATAAAGTTTTTAATAAAATTACTTGCTTAAGTAAATGGTAAAGGGTGTCTCAAAATAAACTCAAGATTTGAATTTGCTACCATTGCATTAACACTTTGTTATACCATGTAACGTTCCATTTTTATTAACCTTAAACTATCAACTGTAACTTGGCTTTTTTAATAGAATCGACAACCTTTACTGCAAGAATGGTGGCAAATTCAAATCTTGCGTTAAATTTGGGACTATCTTTAGCTCGAAGAATGCAAGTTGGTATTCCAATTCTTGCCAAAGTGTTTTCTAATATTTTGGCTATCACATTTGGCAGCATCTGTGATCCAAACTTTGGTTGTATCTTTATTTTCAACTGCTGTTCAAATACTCTGCTTTTTTTTTTTTTTTTATGTAACCTCAAAACTGACATTCAACAGTAATGGCTGATTTGAACTCCTGAAAACAAAGAACGTATTGAACTTTTTTTCTTTGTTGATCTCATTTTATAATATTTGGGATATAAAATTCCTATTTCTACATTAGTTTACATTCCACATTCTTCTATTACATTAGTCGTACGATCTACATTAGTATCTTTTAAAGCATTAAGGACATGATTATTCCATTATAGAAATTTTATAGTAATATATTCAATAATAATCCCCCTGCTTTAAGTACAGAACCTTAATATTAAAATGAACTTCCATTAATCCATATCTGCCATTATAAAGACACCATATCTGCCTTAATAATGTAGATTGAAATATAAATAAATATTTCAAATAGAATATGTCATCTAATTAGGAGATTAAATAAATTCTTTAATTAGAGGTTAATCCTACACTAATAAATCAAGTCTCGTCATTTATATACAGTGCAAGGTAATAGGTTCAAATCACGTGACATCATAGTCCTTGTCTGACATAATTATGAAAATCATTTAATATCTTATTGCGCGTGATCTTTTAATGCGATATCAAAACATTTTTTCCGCTGCAAAATGTGTAATAAGTTCAAAAATTATGTTGACACTGAGCCTTAACACATGTTATTACTTAATTTTCTTTGATAAGAAGTATTCAAAGAGAAGGTATTGTTATTTTTAAAAATTATGAACTCGACATTTGCTTAATCTTTCTGTTTTAGGCCTGACGTCGAAGGGGTAAAAAAAGAATTATTCTTTTTGCCTATCTATCAGTGATGGTTATAATTCAGAAATGGAATAATCAAAACGAATGAATTTTGTGAATTAAATTGTGAGCCTTTTAAATTGTGTACGAAATCTTTCAAGGAAAACTATATCTATCAATACGTATGAACGTGAACACGATAATTGAAAAATGTATTGAACTTCATTTATGAAATTGGTCATATGGTTTTATTATAAGACTTGAAGACATGCATCAAATTTTATACTAAATTTATCAGCCGATCAACTGTCTATCGATCTGTCTGTACGTGCCCACGATAACTCAAAAATGCAACAAGCTAGCGATTCGAATTAAGCATTTGATTTCTTGTTTCCTAGCGCATAATTATATCAGATTTATAAATTTTATAAAAATGCTATACTATTTAATATTTTTTAAAAATCTAAAATACTTCATAATTTGCAAAAAAAAAAAAAAAAAAAAATGTAATGATTTTTTAATATGGCAAGGAATTCAAAGGTTGACGATCGAATTTCTTTAAAATTTATTCCTATTCTAATAATTAAGAAGCAAGATTTATATACATAAAAGGTTTAACAACTGTAGCACTTATTTGATCTCAAAAGTAACAATTTTTAATATCTTCTGTTAATAAGCTAGAATCCTTAAAAAATATAAATTAAATGCTTTATTAAGAACATTTAAATTTAAAATACTTGATAAATTATTAATATTTGACATTTTTAATCTATTTCTTGATGATAAATAAAAAAAAATTAAAACTTATAATGCAATTTGTAACTATTTAACTAAATATGTAGAATTAAGATACTGACAATATTTAGGACATATGCATAGCAATATTTTAAGAACATAAGTGTAGATTAAACATTTATTTAATTAACTATTAGTAATTAATGATGTTTCAAACATAAAAATATAAAAAAAGAGAAAAAAACTGACAACTTCCAATTTTTATGCATGCTTCTCAGTCCTATTTTTAATTGCATATCACTATTTTAAACGATTCCAAACTATATATATATATACACACACTGTATTGAATGAATTTAGGTAATTTCAAAGGTCACTTTGAACGTTATAGAAAGCGTAATTGATAACCTTAAAATAATGAACTTGAAAGCTTCATAATTGATCCAGTTTTAGTCTTAGAAAACAGGAAATAAATTCATTTGAAAAGTTAGAGCTATTGAAATATGATTGATAAGAAAAGTTTCATTAAAAATGATTGATAAGAAAAGAATATATAAAAACGTAGAATTTACAAATTTTTTCAGCATAACATATTGATATAAACAACATAAAATATGATTCTTTACTTCATTAAAAACCTTTTCACAATTAGAAGTCTATGAGTATTGCTAAAGATTTAGGAATTAGCTACTGGCCACGATTTGAGTGGAATTTTTATGCGATTATTAAATTAAAAAACAATCTCAAAAGTGATTTCTTATTTTATTTCTTACTTAGAATATAATAAAACGCACTTAGTTATTTTTCATGAATGTCTGATCGTCCCATTTCCAAAATAATTCGTAGATTTTCGGGTCGAATAAAATTTTAAAAACCACTGAAGGATAAATATTCCTCAATTTAAAAATAAACCAAAAGTAATTAAAAAATGAAAATATAACTAACACTCATTTCAGTATCATTTAGTTAAAAACAAATGCGCCTAATCTTTTATTTTATTTTTTAATTAGGTCAGATTATACATTTTTTTTTCAGCAGATGGATGATTCCTAATTCTGTATTTCTTCCATATGTCTTAAATACTAAATAATTATCCGTAATAAGTAATTAAAAGCCGGTGAGCAATCTATCAAGCTCTTTGTTATTCTGTGAGATTTCAATCATTATTTTTTCTTTAGAATCATTCTGGAACTATTTATCAGCCGGTGTTGATGGTACTTAATCTTTGATTTATTGCTATTAATTTAATAAAGTTTCCACCTATTTTCAGACGATAAATTATGTAATGCAAAATAAATACTAGTTTGAAAAATTCGATATCTTTTACTGGTTTTTTAGGATTTGTTTATTATGCCAGCATCCTATCTTCATTTTTTTTGAAAAACTTTGAGGCAGGTGATTTATTGTGTTATATATTTGTATTAGATCCAATGTATTTCGAAAATAAAAATAAAACTACTGTTTGTTTCATTATTCTGAGGTGACCACTTTTCGATGGTTCTGTCTCACTAAGAGGTGACATACAAAAAGATGTGCGCCATTTCCGGAATTTACTTTATTGTTAAATGTAAACATTTCCTCCTTTCTTCTATCCTCTCACCCCTATTTTGGCGAATTAAACTCACCCTAACGCATGCGCAAAAGCGCGGAAGGTTTTAGAATCCGTTGGCAAACAATAATATTTAGACATTATTTCAAGTTCAAATATAGCATAAGAAAAATAATTATTTCCGATGCATATATGAATACATGCATATGATAAAATAATGCAGTACAGAAATATTAATTGAATTATTTTAAAATATGATGTTTAAAATCATTATATGTTTAATGCAGCTCTTCAAATTATACAGGATGTTTGGTTACATGATAAAAATGATCGTAAACAATTGGAAAATATTCAGAAATCAAATTATAAAAAATAAATAAAATAAAAGGCATTTGATATGTTTCTTAGTATAATTAGGAGATATTTATAACTTTTTTCCTGAAATATTTTGCTTAATGTGCTGTATTTCAAAGGAATTTCCGATTATCTGATAGCATCCAATCAATCTTCAAATTGATGGAGCTTTTTTTTTTTTTCCCGTTTTCTGTTGTTCAAATGAAGATTATTTTCATCTGTATAATTCTTCCAGAAGTAAAATATTCTTCAAATTAAAGCGATTAGATAATATCAACTACCAAAAATGTTCGTTTTTTTTCCTATATTGAATTACATCTTAGATCTCTTCTTTAATAGTTATAATAAATAGTAATTGAATAAAACTTTAGATTCATCGAAATTTCAAATTCCGTCTCTTGAAAAGACCTAATTTAATATTCTTCAGACTAAAAAAATGGGGGAAAAAAATCGAATCTTTTTTTCGAATACGATTAATAATGAAATAACGTCTATTATGAGAAGAAACAAAGCAATTATATTTGTATTATTTTTCGATTTTATCAATAATAATTAAGCGCTTAGAGCATTGGTCTGTCAACTGCGGACTTTTTTCTTCTATTTTATATGCAATTCTTGCAAATAGTTCCGTTTTTTTTGTAACTAAGATATTATTTATATGCAATTTTACAACAGCATGTTACAATTTATTTAAATTAGTTTGTAATAGCAACATTGCAAGGGAATTATTCAGATAACAATGTGTCAAATTTAAATAATTACTTTGGTGCTTTTTCTTGAGATCTAAATTTAAATTAATAAGTAAATTTTTCTACTCTTCTCAGATTATGAAACCAAACAGTAAGTTCCTAGAATCATTCACATTTCAAGAGGTTTTCATTCCACTCTTTTGTAAAGAGTTTTTGAAAGGAATCACAAATTCGCATTTTAGAAATATGTTATTTTTAATTTTTTTTATATGCGGAAGTAATAGATTAACTTATTTATTCTCTTGAAATCATTTTCAATGACGATTCTTGCACTGAAGATTAGAATTAAAATATCTCTATTCTCAGCACTGCAGGGAAAAAAACCTAATGATAATAAAAAAGTGTATTTCAAGAGTATTTTTGAGGAAGAAAGTAACTAAAAGTTTCTAAATTCGAATGATATTTGATGGTAGATTAACAGACCTAAAATAAATATAAACACCAAAATAACTTTTTTTGCTTCAAATTAAGGCGTTAGTTTAATTAAGTTAAATAAACGTAAACCATTCATTAATATAATATTAAGGATTATAATAAACATTATTATTATATAATAACTTAATAATTATTAAAACATTTTAATTGCGAATTGTAAATACAATTGCAATACATATTAATAATTATTGTCATTAAATTTCACTCAAAAATCAATTTAATTAATAATATAAATATGTCAAGATCATAACATTTATCACATGTTTTTTCTTTTTAATATTTCAACATTTTTCTTCATTTGTTCTTAATTTTTAAAGTTTAAAAATTTTTATTAATTTTTTTGTAATAAATTATCACTTTTATTTATAATTATTAGGATGATTGAAAATTTCTCTTCAAAGCTTCGACAAAAATATTTTAATTCTAATTATCTTTTGTTTCGAAGGAAAATAATAAAAAAATATTTCCTTTTTTTTTTAAGTTTAAATGGAATGAAATTTAACTTCTAAATTTGATATTTTTCTTTAAATGAATATTTAAAAAAATTAATACTGCTTAATTGCTTGGGCTTTATTTATAAGAGAATCACCATTGTTCTGAGTAATTTCTTTTCTTTTACGGCTTTGTTAAGATCGATTAATTAATTAATTTTTATTTCTTTCCATTTCTGGATGATATGAAATTTTGAATAATTTTCATTTATAAATAAAAAAATATTTTTGAAAATTATTTGTATTTTCTATATGATTATATGTTTATCATCATAAAACATAGATGAAATAATCGTTTTCTATTGTGACATCCATCCAAGTTTCAAATTCCATCTTTAGAATATATTTAAGCTCAATTTAAGTTTTTAAAAAAATCGAAATATTTTGAAACCTAATCAAGATACATTTGAATAAGCTTAAAAATTATATATTTAATAAATATATAAAGTATAAAAAACTTAAAATATATAAAGTATTATACTTAATATATAAATATATTAAGTATAAAAATTATATATAATAATAAATAAATAAAATTGTATAGTTATTATTATATTTTTTAAACACAATAAAAAAATTAAAAAAAGTTTTCTTAGTGCGATGAATAATAAAACAATATCTCTAAACAGGAGAGAAACAACTATTCTGTGTTTTATTATTATTATTTTAAATTTTTGCTTTGTTTCAAATTTATAAAATATACTATCATTTAAAAGTTAAAATTCTTAAAAAATATTTACAAGTTTATTATTTTTGTACACTTAACATTAAATTTCACTGTTTTTTGTCTTTAAGTTGAGAAATAAACTTTATTTACATTTTTAGAAGTGAGCATGCCTTTTTCATACATTCAACAGTCCGATTAATGTATAGTTGTGATAATTTTTAAGGTAATTCTCATAGCATGCTTTAATTTTGTTTTACATAAACCATTGTTTTATGTACCACTCACTAATTAGCATAAATATTTGGAATGTCCAAACTATTCCAGTATCAATGACCTCATTCCGAAATATTTTTAAACTTAGGTAATTATTCAAAACAAAATGTCGATTTTTATCTTCATTAGCAATTCAAAGTATGGAACAAGAATGACATTATAAAAGAAAACACAAGTCATCTCAGCATTCTTAACTACAACCTCATTCCAATTCTGTCTAGGTCAACATCTGCAGTCACACTAACCAATAAAACGGATGGTTTCCCTTCGCCTCTTTTCCAATCCCATCACCTTTAACACCGAATGTCGAGTCACAATCGTACGTTAACTTTACTAAATCCAGACCAAGAGTTAATTTGCTCACAGCATGGATCTTGCCGGGCTATTGTGTTTGCCAACGAAATGGAGACAAAGAGTTATCTGCTGATGCGCTAAACCTATCACTCAGTCATGGTTGGATTGACTCGTGGTTCTAGGTCAGTCAGGACTGATAGAGATTTAGAATAGAGACTGAGAAAGTTTCACTTTCAGGAAAAGTGTAGGATGGTTTTCGATTGTTTTGGTAAGATATGCGTGGGAGGGGGATAGTTTTCTAGGTTAGTTTTTGAAACCGGCGACTAAATATTATAGGTTATTTGTAGTTTATGGTGGAAATAATGTTATTGAATGATGACAATTAGGCTTCGTGTCAATAATTTTTGTGTGTGTGTGTTGACTTAAGAGATGGCTCATTAGTTTGTTGTTGTTCCATTCTACTTACTTGAAGTATACCGAGCAAAGACAAACAATCAAGGATATATAACAGTTATGTTATTTAAATAAATGAATACTATATTTTCTGCTTAATTATATGCATTTGATATTTCTTTTTTATTATTATATTCTATCGATATATATTTGTATCAATCATAGATTTTTAGAACAGTCGTTCATCCTTTTTAAATTACTCTTAAAATGTAGTTTAACAAGTTAGATATGTTATGACATATTTAAATTTCATAAATATATTTTCATTGTTTGTTTGTATCTTTTAAAATGATCATCTAACTTTTTTATAGTACATAATTAATCAATGTTTCAAATATTGTTTGAAAATTCGCTGAATTTATAAGTAAACTTGTAATAAGAATAGTTTATGTGAATTTTTATTAATTGAATTCTGTAAAAGAATCACGAATAATTTTTTCCCTAATTAAATCTGAGGAAAAATATCTTCTTTTATCCAGTTGGGGGAAAAATACAACTGTGTTTCCAAACGATTTTTTTATTGTAATTTTAAAAAAGCTAAGAAGTGTTGTAACTTAACATTAATTTTTGGTAAATTTATAAAGAAAGTGTTTGTTAATACATTCTAAAAATGTGAGTGATTTTTATTTACGAATGAATTATTTAAACTCATTCTAGACGTAATATTTTATATAATTAATAAAATATTTCCGGATAAAAAATAATTTCGCCTGTATAACTCTAGAGGTGCTTAGTCTTTATATTAAAAGAACATTTTGAAATTTTTTGTGTGCTTTCAATGGATAATTCAATGAAAAATAATGGATTATTTTTTCAATTTTCAAAATCTATTATTTAAAGCGCATTTTAAAATGTCTTAAATTTAGTGATTAAGCTTATATTGTTCTCCGTTTAGATTGTGAAATATATCTGTTTGAAACACAGTTTTTTTACTTATTTACATTTTTCTCTTCTTATTTATAGGGTTTCACTTTTAAATATTTAAAAATTTAGATTATGACATTTTGATATAAGATTAGAATTCAAAGTAAAAATATGAAGCTTAGCATTTTTAAATCAATTTATTTATTATTTAATCCCAATTTCTACCTATACATGTCTATAGAGAAATAAATAATCAATTGAAGCATTTCTTTTCCCAGAATTTAATATGTTTTATTCTTCATAAAAGTTTTAATTTGTTATGTTTAAAGCTGCATAAAAGCTTTACATTTCCATTCAAATAAAAATATTTAAAATTGATATCAAAAATGAATAATTTTTTCAAATTTTAACAATTGTAATCTATGCAGAGCATAGCAAATATACTAAAAATTTATCACTCTATTGATCCCAATATTTATAACAAAATTTAAATTTTTCACTCTATTGATCCAAATATTTATAAGAAAATTTAAATTTATCACTCTATTGATACAAATATTTATATCAAAATTAAAATTTTTTCCCTCTATTGATCAAAATATTTATAACAAAATTAAAAGTTTAGAAAGCAAAACAGTCTTCAGCAATAAAAAAGATATGTATTTTTCAGTGTTGTAATTTTTACTCAAAACAAAATATTAAATTTATAGCTCTATATAGCTAATAAATTATAATAAAGTTTCTTTTTCATTATTCATGAAAAAGCCTTTATCTAAATTATTATTGATATATTATTGATACTAAATTATTATTGATATATTACTTTCTTTTCTTTTTCTCTTATAATGATGCATTGTAATTTCACTTAATATTTAAACAAGAATTATTTATACACTTAGCTACAATACATTTATTACTTACTATTATTATTTATTTACTATTATTACTATTATTATTTACTTACTATTATTACTATTATTATTTACTTACATACAATTATTTTACGCTTAGAACAAATTTTTTTAGCATTGATGTGCTAGATTAATTGCTTCAATATTATATTTAAATGCTTTATATAACATTTATGAAATAAAAATCAGATAAAAATTTCCACACACAAATAAAATACGCATTATACAGTTGCTACTTTTTTTTCTTTTAAATTCTTATCTTTTTATAAATCAAGAAACGATTTCCGAAAGATTTCCTAACCTGTGTATCATAAGCCAAATATTGATATTAGAGTTATATTGCCACATGAAGTTAAATAATACATTTAACATTATTTTGTAACCTGTTTCAAAGTGTTTTTCTTAAATTAAAGATAGTTTCTTTAAAGAGAAACATTATTCAAACTCAAAAATCTAATTAATCTTAACAAAGTTAAACAAATGGTGCATGCTAAAAAGCACAAAAAATATCTTCTTATGTACTTTATAATTACCAGAATAAACACAGAAATGCAAGGAAAAGAAATAACAGTACTATGATTTTATCTACAAAATCAATGATTAATATAAAAATAGCTAAATTTAAAATAATAGCTTAAAGTAGCTAAATTTAAAACAAAATTGAAATTATTTTTCCGGTTTAATTTCTTGAATTAAAACATAATCAATTTACTTTTCTTACTCAAATTTTCGGAACAGTTTGAGAATTATAAATACTCGCTAATCATTGTATATATTGATGAATTCCATTTACAGTACCTTTAAACTCAACTGAAAATTATAAATTTTTAAGGTAAATTAAATTTAAGGGAAATTTTTTATTTAGAAAATGTACCGGTGTCTAAATATTTCTGAGAAATTGATCACTTGCAGGAACGGCCACCATTTTTTTATTACATTGTTCAAATATTTCATTGAAAATTTGAAAATAACATTTTTAGTTTGATTTATTCATCAATAAAAAAGAGAAATAAGTATTTCTTAAAAAAAACAAAAAAAACTGCAAATTAATCTTGTATTTAATTTAAACTTTTTTATGTTGCTAATTTCTTTAGCTAAAAATAGATTTATTGCAATTGAAGCTCAGAACATTGTTTTTTTTTTGTATAATTTTGCTAGACAATTTTCTTAAGCTTTAAAATTACTCAAAACTGGTAAAGATACACGGTGATTACAAAAGAAACGAGTTTTTAAAAATATTACAAAATATACTTACAACATGCAAATAAAATTTCCTTCAGAAAAAAAATACTTTTCAACTAAAAAGTTCCACAGTAGAAATAACAGTCATCTAATCATAATTCTGACGAACAGAATCAATGACAAAACAGTAAATAATAAATCCCACACACCAATCGGCAGGTGGTTTGAATGAAACACAGATCTCACGCAGGTGGAGAACCGCTCACTTGTAGATTCGGAGGAACCTCAAAACCGAACCGTCCGCTCACGTGGATGAGTCGATAGTTGATGAGGAAGGAAGAGGAGCAACAGTGAGTCTCACGATGACCCGGATCAAGGGAGAGAGAAGGGATCGTCACGTGATCCAACGGCTAGTCGCATCCGGGCGTGATGGTGATGATGAGGGTTGGCTGAGAGGGAGGGGGGGAAAGAAATCGCCGCGAGAAATCGTCTTAAAAAGTAGGTTAAGGGTAAAAGGTTAGGAAACCGAATGAGAGGTATGCGAGAGCTGCCCCGTGGGTTTTTGTGGAACCGGCAAAGGTCCACAAAATCGGTTACTGGACATCAAACCGGACTGAGATAGCCTTTTGAGAGGTGATTGTCAAGGACATTAAAAATAGCCACCTCGAATTTTGTCTGCCCGTTATGTGGTCAAAAATTTGCATACAAAACGCAAGTATGATATTGTGTCTATTTTTTCTCGGTGCAGATTGTCGGTTATTTTTTTTGTCAAGTCCCACCAAATGGCAGTTTCTCTGGATCTAGGTTGCGACCTCCGTGAAGGCTCTATAAATATTTTCGAAGTTGAAATGGCACATATAAACGTCGTGTTTGTTAATTGACGAAAAGCGTTTATTCATTTAACAAAGGTAGAAAAAAGTAAACACCTTGTTTGTTAATTGTTTGTAAACGTAAGGAAAGGCGATGAAAAAGGATTCGATCGTTAACTCCATAAATGTACTTTAGGAATAAACCATTAATGAATGAGATGTAATCTTAAATTTTTATTAGATTTTTTAAATCGTGTTTTTTTGAGAAAATATTTAGCTACGAATGACATATTTTTTATATATGAATATTTTTCAATCTTACCTATATATGAATTGGTTGTTTAAATAAAAAAAAAAAATCATAAATACGCTTGTATATAGTGTATGAAGGCACTTATGCAGTGCTATACAGCAGATCGAACCCTATCTGTCAAATTACAGTATTCATTTTACAGTTTATCTATTATTACTTATATTTTTGAACTTGAGGTTAGTTTTACCATGGTGAATTCGAAAAGGCGCTATATGACATTATCAGCATGAGAGCAGATAGAAAAAGATTCTAATATTTAGTTAAAAATAATGCAAAAAGCGCGATTCGAACCGATGACTCAGAACACACGAATCTTTCAGAGTGTCCTGACCATTACACTGCTCTATCCATCGTTTGAAGCGAAAGTTGAATATACTTATTCTAATAAATATTTATAAAAAAAATTTTGTGTGTAAATCGCATTTTTTTTAGGAAAGATACCTATATAGACGAACGTAAAAAGTAAGAACTTATCTAAATATAAAATTTGATCCAAATCACTAGAACCGTTTCTGAGATACATAAAATAAATTTATATATATGCAAGAAAAGCTTGTTTAAAATTATGAGATTTAATTTGACATTTTAAGGTATTTTTCAATTTAATCAACACACTAATAATTAATTTTAGTTAATATTTTTAGTTTAAAATAATTGTGAGAAAATATGAGCTTTTATTTATGTTAAAATTACTTATTTAAAAATAAAGCAATAGAATTCTAGGAAAATTATCCATAACTAGCATTTAATGATTTCGTTATTTATAAATATAATTAATTATTATGGAATGTTATGAAAAAGTAATAAATTTCGAATAAATATAGCCTTAAAAATTATTATTTCATAAGAAATGTCAAGTGAAACACAAAATAATTAATAAATGAATTTTATATTTCCAATATATTTTTTAAAAAAATGCAATTACTTACATTTTAATTTAATAATCAATTTAATAATTATATACAATTATATATTATACCCCTAATACTTTATAATTTACAGAATTTGAATTTTTGAAATTTTATTTAAATAGCAACCTAACTAAAAATATTTTTAAATTGTAATGCCTGCAATCCCTCCCTCCTTTCTCCCCAGCTGTTCTAGGAAGCTGCCTAATTAGAAATCCATCTGTAACTTTCATACACTATTCTTCGTCCGTCTATTATTTTCCTATGTGGATTGTTCCTTTTTTTTTTTAATTCTTAAAAACGTCAGCTTTAATCTAGGTTGCGACCTTCGTGAAGGCTCATTGAATAATTTTTAGGTTGCGAAGACACGTGTATAGCTCGTGTTTGCTAATTGTTTAAAAAATATTTATTCAATTAGCAAATAACAGTAAGAAATAAACATTCTATTTTTTTTAGTTGTTTAAAAACATTTATTCAGTTAGCAAAGTGATAAAAGAAGTAAACATCGTTTTTTAAAACTGTTTTAAAATATTTATTTAACAAAGTAAGGGTTATCAAAAATAAACATCGTATTAATTAATTATTTGAAAACGTTAGAAAAATAATAAACGATACTCTTTTAAATTCAGAAAAATAAATACGATGTTGTTAATGTGAAAAATACTTAACATTTAATTTAATAATTAAATAGTTTTGAGAATTAAATGTAATAAGTAATATTTTATTCTTTATAATTCGAACTAGTCTAATGTATATAAATTACTACTCAGGTGGAAAAAAAGCAACATTTTTGCTGGGGCGCCCAAAGCGGAAAAAAGTAGCTTCAAAAAAAGGGAGCATAATTTAGGCTCATGAAAGAACTTTCAAAAGAACTGTGTCCACATTTGTGTTTTATTTGGAGAAAAAAATTTCTAGCAATCTGTATGAAATTTGGAAGAAACTCCCGCTAGCACACTAGGTTAATCTGTAGAAGATTGGATTGAGAGAGGATAGAACTGGGACCTTATGGTTCGCAGTCCAGTAACATGACCATGATACAATAGCAATTGCTCGTGCAGCGTAGCTGTTAACTGGCTTATAAGCTTTCACTACAAATCAATTTTTAAATAAATTGACTTAAAGCACGACTAGAGGATAGAAACGATGCTTTTCGTTCCCCTTCATTTCATGTTCCTCTGGTACACTATGCCCCTTTATTATACAAAAGACAATAATTGAATTATGCTTTTAAACGTTCGATGCCAGTTTCTTTAAGAGTTAATATCTTACATTTTCTCAAAGTATGTACCTCAATGTGCCTTTTGAACTACTCTAATTTTAGACAGAATTGAAAAATGTTAGAGGCT